>NW_020451057.1:0-197422 GCF_003343035.1 Apteryx rowi | reverse complement strand
CGGCAGGCGCCAAGGGAAGGAGCCGCCACTGGCGATGCCGCTTTACCCTCCGGTTTTCTGCCCTAGCCCGCTTGTTGGGTCAGGCGCCTTTTGGGTCTAGTCGGAGCTGAGCAGCTCACTCGGACTCCCTGATCCGTAGTGCACGTATCTTTTCTTCTCAAACTCCTCTAAGCATAAGGAGAGGATACTTAGGTTAAGTTTACCAGGACCTAGTGGCCTTTCAACTTCATCACATCACACAGTGGGAAAATACGCATCACGCTTCTAGCATGACTGTGTCTAGAATACATATTGCAAAATAAAGATATACTTTTTTTTCCTGTTGTGTATGTGACAAGCCAACAACTCAGTTACAGTCCTTATTTCTATTAACAGCTAAAATATTCCTGAATATCTAGGTCTAAATCCTACAGTGAGAACCCTCTTTCTGTAATCAAAGTGCATCTCTACAAACAGTGAGAAAGTGGTGTTTTCCTTCTCATAGGTGATATTGGTCTCATCCATCTATAGAACTGTCTTGTGCAGAAAGCAGTTCCTACACACACATAAGCTCATAAAATAGGTGGTTTAGGGTTATTTTTAGGAAAGTAGATGGAGATAAAGGAAAGCTTGTGGGAGGAACAGAAGAATTCTTAATGCTGCAGGTGGGGCAGGAGGCAACAACATAAGGCTCCTCCGGGAAAGGCAGGACTGCAAGGGGCCCCAAAGGCCAGCTCCTTGGTGGCCCTGCCCCCAGGCCCCATCAGCGGTACCTGTGTCAGCAGTGCCTATGTCATTCTTCACAAGTGTTTGTCTGACCTGTTCGGAAGTCCTCCAGCAACAGCAGCTCTACAGCCTCCTCAAGCAATCTGTTCTGACTTGCAGCTAGAAACTTTTTCCTAATGTTTAACCTGAAGCTTCTTTGCTGTGATTTCAGGCAGTTACACTATCCACCAAAGACACAGAAAAGTGAGTATTCCCCTCAGTCTTTACATACCTAAAGCCTGCTTTCACGTACTGTTTCATAACAGCTCCTGGACAGCTCAACAGCTGATGGTTCTTACTGCTTTCATCAGGACTGTCTCCAATGGATTCATGTCTTTCTCCATGTGCAATGTCCAAAGATGGACGTAGTACGCCACCTGGAACCTTGATATATGTTTGTAAGAAAAGAATAATGTCTATGTTTCATAGTGTATCCCCTTTTTCATGCTTCCATCTGTAACGTATCCTTCAGTTGTAACAGCATTATGTTATTAAAGACTAGTTTGTGATACACTTGAAGCTCTGGGTTGGTTTTTGTTTTCTTTCTTTTGTTTTCTTTCAGCCACCTCATTCATTGTTCCCATCTGTATTCCTATAGCTGATCATTTCTCTATGTTGCACTTTGTCTCTATTGAATGTCATATTTTTTTTTTCCAGAATATTTCTCCAGTTTGTCAAAATCACTTTGAATTTAAACCTATCTTCCACTACCACATTCAAATTGAATAAGCATACTTTCTATTCTGTAATCCAGATTGTTAGCAAGAACTTTGGCAGATTCAGATCCAGGACAGATCCTTGAGAGCTCTGCAAAATGTATCCTCCCACATTTGACAGCGAGCCATTGAGACTTTATTCTCTGTGTAGGTTTCCAGGCAATTTTGCACTCACCTCCAATAGTTTTAAGACCTACATAACCTAATCTTGCTTAGAAGAACATCATGTGCAAGGCTTTGCTCTGTTGTCTTAGTGACAAAGGAAATATTTCATTATTTTCTTTTCAGCCTTACCAGGCTATAGGGATGCGGTGGAACATTAACAAAAGGCCTGTGCAAGCAGTGATACTTTTTGATTGTAGCAGCTAACCAAGAAGGTATTCAGTTCAACAACAATTAAAAATTTTGGTTTTGGATTCAGGAGGTGAATCCACCAAAGGATTAGAAGTCTTCACTAATCCAAAAAGCATTGATCTTTTTGACAGAAGTTGCACTTACTTTTTTTAGCTAGTCATCCAAGGTAAGGAAACTTACCCAGTATGTAAACATCTTGATTCGGTTGCCTTTTTGCCTGAAGGGATTCAACCTGGAAGTTCTTCCCCTCAGTGATAGATGTGCAATAGCTTGAACCAGACTAAGTATAGAAATGACTGTTATGAGCTCATACAATAATTGCATGGAAAGAGTAGCGCTGCTGGCAGGACAGATTTAGGAGACGTTGCATTCTGGAATTCCACAGCGTGCTAGTTAAGTCCCTCTCTGCAGGTAGAAGTTTGCATTCACTCTGAGGAGATGAAATTCAGTTTAGTTGCCTGAATCTTAAGCGTGATTTTGTAGAAAGGGCCATAGTCCACAACTGGCAAATTCAGGACTGGTTTGTAAAGAGTAAAGTCACATTTTTCAGTAAGTACATTTTTCATACAATCATAAGCCTCCCAGTCCTAATAAGAATCACGGAATTTTAAGAAGCTAAGCTTGCTTAAAGGAAAGAAAGAAARAAAAAAAAGCCTCGCTGTTGTGTGAGTTAAAAACTTGAAACAAATATCAAGGCAAGGGGCAATAATGTTTGCTTGCCCTAGAGGAACCAGTAGGAAAGCTGCAGAATGTCCAGTTTCTTCAGTGGGAATAACTTTGACCCTTGAAGTATTTGCTATTTGAAATCTCAGGCTGCATATGAAAACGAATGAAAGAGTTGGATTGTGAAACTATGCACACCTTGGCATCATAATTAAATGTATTGGGGACATATTTTCATCTCCCCTCCGTCTAAGTCACAAATTCCACAAAGACTTCTGAGACAACTCAGGACAAAAAAATCAGACCTGAGTGTAAAACATCCAGCAGGGATGAGAGCTATCTAGCAAGACCAGTACGAGAAGCTGTTCAACCATGCATTTGAAACCTAGAAGCTGAACTCAGACAGCCTGCATGGTAAATTTTTAAAGATCAAAGCTTTACATATAGAATTACTCAAAAGACACCCCCACTCATGGCTAATCAATACTCTTTATACAAAAAGCCACTCTCCAGTCTGTAAGCTATTGCAGGAGCCAAATTTTGCAATCACATGAAAGATAAAGTGCTCAAGTTCATGTTTGCTGTTACAAAGGAGCAGAGGTTGATGTGCTCTAAACAAAGAATGAATCTAGTGAAATGATGATTAACAGTCTGTAATACTGATATATAACAGAGTGAATAAAGGTAATGGAATGGGAGTTTTCTTTGATTACAGTATTTAACACCAGGTAAGTTAGGATAAAATAACCAGGTCTGTTCCCATGTTTTGTTTCAGTCTGCTTAGCTGGAGGCAAAATGTAGTACACTTTCAAAAAACRCTTTCAAAGGGGGGGGAGTGCAGGGGGGGGTTGTTCTTCTACTAGTACAACCCAAATCTGAAACAGAGTTGCTAACAGTCAGTGTTTCTGATATTTAGGGGAGGGACATGTTTTTATCATGGTTGTTTTTCATCCTTAGACCCCCTTGTGTCCCTCACAGCGCATCACACCCTCTCTCTATATCACTTAAAACGGACCAACACCTCAAGGGAAAGGTGTGACGCTGGTGGCATACTAGAAATAAAAAAGGGTCATTGTGAAATATTCCATTATATTATTGAGCATTCCAGTGTGTGATATTGCTGTCATATTGCTAAAAATGGGATTTTGACATGATAGTAAAGAACTCTTTTAAAAGAGTTCAAAATCCAAGATCCTCCAAGCTCCCACAGAGAACATATTTTCAGTGTATCCTGCTCAGAAAAGTTTCAACATATTTACCTCAAAAACTGAAATGCTCATTTATATATAGACTCTGGCTATAAATAACAGTACATGCTATAAAAATGCTGTAAAAAACAATATAGCAGCTTTTTTTGACCTTCTAAGTCATTTTGGTCTCCTTTGTCTCCAGTTTTGTCACCAAGTTTCAAAATCATCACCACATATTTGTACTGTTGCTAACTGAAAATATTTTTGTGAATCTTATTTGTTGGGTTTTTCTTAGAAACAAACTCTTGCTCTTAGAGTTAAATGAAAATTTCAGCTGAAAAGGAAAGCTAAGAGCCCTCCTACTCACATAGGAAATACAGAAATACAATCCTCAGAGAAAAAAATACTCAAGAGAAGTTTCTTTTAGCAAGATTTTTGAATATTGACTTCAATTTTTTTCAGTTATTGGGTTTGGCAGTATTGCATGGAGCCAATAAAATTTTCTTGGGAAGTACATTCCAAACATTTATTAAAATCTTAGTTATAAATTTGAAGAGCTCTTTTTTTCAGCCTGAAGAGATTTTCCAGTCATAGTACAGTTAAAGGTCCWCCACCTTAAATAAGAAGCTTAATAGCAGTGAAAACAATTAAATGATATCAAAGATTTTTGGGGGAGGGGATTCCCCCTCCAAACTTTTGGCATTTAGAAAACAACGTCACTCCTATTCCAGAATTCTAAAGTTTGGTGTAAATCCCAAAGAAAAACTATTGCTCCAGTAGAAGTCCTATAGAACGTAAATGAGTAATGCTAAAGCCATGAATTTTTCCACTTTCAAATCTTTATTCTGTTTGACTAGCTGGATGATGGATGATTGCTGTTTCATTGTTGCTGTGCCACTATAAACTCAAGAAAGCAAACAAAAATGCTGACAGATCAGACTTCTTGCCAGTTACCTCACAAGCTGCAGATTCACTACTGCACAAAAGAAATCACTAAAATGTGGGGGTAATCAGAAAAGTTTATTTTGAGAGAGAGTATCTGTACAATGTCAAATATGTCTAAATAGCTCAATTCAGTAATCATAAAATACTGATGTCAGGAAAAATGGTTTCTCATTCTTCCTTTCACAAAAATCCACAGTAATTTGGACCTAAATATGGTGCAGGAACATGGCATTGCAGGAAGTTGGATGAAAAAAAGTTAGCTTCTTTTAGATCATCTTTTTCAACAAACAAAAGCAATATATTAGCTTTACAAGAACAGAACAAACTAATCTGTGTTAGCTAGGAAAAGCATTCAGCCTTTTGGAAGATTAAACCCTCTTTTAGATCTTCTCTCTGGCTGATTTCAGAGAGCTTGCTATACACTTTCCAAAAATCTAATAAGGCCTCAGATCAACATTACTCTTTTCACATTCAAGAAAATCTCCTTCGTCTGATAATATACAAGGCCTTTGCACTCTCATCACACGACCTGATCCAGGTTGGATCTAAAATAGCATTATATTATTGGAAATAAAGGAATACATTCTGCAAAGCTTCCCTAACAAGATTGAAAGTCTCGCCAAATTTTTTAAATGCACAGAATATTTCAAAAGGTAGCAGATGTCACCTTTAGTTCTGATTTCTTCCTCAAGACTCTTCCAATAAACTTAGGAGATGGCAATGGGCAAGAGAGGGCTCCACATTGCTTAGTTGTTCATCTGCTCCCAGGGCTGTTTTGAGCTGCCCTGAACGTCTCTTTGCAAAATAAGGCCCAGGTCTGGCACTGAGAATCATTCATTTCAGTTACCCATATTAAAAGACAGAAGGGATGACATTGCAACAGCTCTTGGCTTCTCTATCATCTTTCAGTACTCTCCCAATGCCCCAAATGCCTCCCCATGCCTTCCTGCCATTCCCTAGGATACATTACGCACCCTCACAGTTTCCTGGTATAAAAATGTCACTCTGATGGCTCGCACAGAGCCCTCACGTTATTTCACTTTGAACAGCAAAAGTATAAACCCTTGTAACTGCGTTTGAGAACTGCAGGTGCATCTCATGGTGATCAGAGGAGACACAGGTCCGCATACAGTTTAGTGAGGACATGGCCCGTTTACTCTGGGGTGGGCTGGCTCCAGGTCATGTGGACAGAAAAACACTATGCTATCTCTTGGTACAGAAAGGACTTCGACACTGAATCAATTGAAGCTGGGGGAAAGGGGCCACCCAAAATATGTTTTTCCCATTCCACAACACTTTAAAGCTATAAAAGCATTATAGAGTTTGATTTGTTATAAAATTGGACAATTGAACAAGTTTTGTATTAAAGTAAGTTTCTAAATCACCTCCATTTTGTAAGGTCAAGACCAGTTCTTTGATTCTGTCACACACTTAATGGGCACCTCCATGCCCTGTTTTCAGGAGCCTTACAAGCTAATGATAACAGCAATGTATGCTAGCCGTGACTGGCACAAGCAGAAATATCACGATTGGGGTTCTCCTTTTCACCAGAAAAATCTATCTAAATGGTGGAATGAGGCTGTACAAAATTCCTGGCAGCCCTCTAACCTAGTGAAAAGGTATGAAATTAACCTTTATTATATTATAAATGTTATATAAGTAACCTATTATAATATAAGTTATAAAAGGTATATAAATTAAATCAGCCAAGACGATCTGGGCCAAAGGTTTTCTACTTCAATTTGCTGTGAGCACTATGTGCATTTCCAAAGAGCATGTACCATTCTGGATACACTGTGCCCCTCTGAAATTTCCTACTGTGGTCAGTCAGCTACACCATCTGCTTCCACTGTCCTCCCTGCCCAGCTTGCTCTAAGTCTTAAAGTATGGTAATAATATTGATATACCCTAGTTGTGTTTTGTGCGTGTTGAGTTTACAAGATGTTCTTTAGTGTACGAGATGTTCTTTAGTGGTCTGTATTTTTCCCCTCCCAGTTGTGTCAGAGGTCAAGAAATCAGCTTGAACAAGGGACCAGACTAAAATGTTGGTTCACTACTAACAGTACAATGCTAATAATGTGCAGTATTTCCCTAATTCATGGACGGTTTGATTATTCATTTCTATGAAGTATACCTGTGGGAACAAGAGACACGCGACAATACCTTGTACAACAAATGCTATGTAATACTTTCTCAGATTAGAAGATGAAGAAACTGTCAAAGAGAAATGAAGATTATAATGCTGATGGCTCTGGTCCCATCAATGCAACTTTCTAGTATACACACACACAAAACCACAAAGCAAGTGAGAAGTGCACTTATACCACATTACCAGAAGACAGCAATACACTGAATTCCATTATGAACAGTAGAAAAGCATCACAAATGCCATAGATTATATGTTCTGGCTGCAAGCCAGCAATTACCTAACCTGGATTTTAATGATTATGTATTGCTTCATCATTAAAGAGAAAATGTCATTTGATTTAACATTATACTCACCAAATCCAGTGATTTTTGATGAACTGTGTGAATCTAATCTGCAATACTGATTCCACTATATCCAAGTTAGGAAATAAATGCTGAAAGAAATCAGGATCAAGATAACTAGTTTATCATAGAAAGTATTTTTCTAAGAGATATTTGCAAGAGTTTTTTCCACTTTTTTATGATAACACGCTTGACATTTTACATACAAATGTGAAAGACCAGAGATAAGCCAACTGAAGATAAAACAGAGAGAACTAGAATGCTACTCATAGAAATGCTTGCTAGTGTCTTCATAACCAGTAGTTACTGTGAGATTGATCTTACTAACCAGATGTGTAGAATCTTTCACAGGAGTTGTTTTCCACATTTCAAAACAGCTATTAAGAGAACTGGAAGATTTTTTTTTGGACTATTACAGTTCAGACACCACAACTTGTCTTTTCAGTCTCAGTCTTCATTCAGGCTCACAGAAGCTTCAACAGTAGTAGAAGTCAGAAGACATTAAAGGATCAAACATAAGAAATACAGACATCACTGACCATTATGAAGGAACTAACCAAGGGGCTTGATAAAAAGCATACTGAAGTTTTTGAATTAAAACCACTGATTTCAATTACTTATATATATGGACTAAGGTGAGAAACTAGGGGATTAATGGCTATTAGATTGTAAAAAATGTTACATCAATCTGAATGGCACTAAATGTAAAGCAGCTTAAGATGTTTTTCTCCTCATACCCTGAACAAGAGACAAGATAGTAACTATCAAGAAACTGGGCGCAGGCACAATTTCAACAAACGTATCATCATTTTCATAAACACATGCTCAACCCTCTCACGAATCTTCATGAGAGCTGGCAATTTCTGGCATTAAAATATCCACAAATCCAACTATTTGAAATAGCCAGATTACTGCATATTGTATACCTTGTTTTGCCTCCAAATGGTTAGAAACAGCATCAAGCACTGGAGCTGCTGTAACTTAACTTGAGAGCTGATTGTCCTTGGATGACACTGAAAGGTACATGCAAAAGCCAATAACATCCTGCGCTTCCATAATGTGAATCCATAAGCACTCTGTCCTCTCCTTTAATTGCAGAGTTAGAGCTCTTGAACACACGTATCTGGCTTGAAGATTTCCCTTAAAGTGAGAACAAGAACAGCTTCATTTTAGCTATAGCAAACTGGTATAAATGAGAGGTGAATCAGGCTACAGGCATTAGAAGAGAATTCTTCTGTGTGGTTTGACAAACTTAAAAAAAAAAATAGCATTCTGCAGCAGATTTGTTGTACCGTGGTAATGTCTGATCTTAGGAAATATAGTTTAGACATTTTTCCCCTCGTTATTTAGAGGAAACATTTTTTATAACTAGGATATAGAGGACCCTCCACACTTCAAGAAGATGATTTTAATCAATTAGTGCAATATCAGAAGGAACATTCCATATTCAAGGATAAAAATAACTAAGAATAGAGCCAAATGTGTTTTCCAAAAACTTTCAACACTGAAGTAAATGGTAAATTTAAGAATAGCTAATGTTAAGAGCTCGTTAGAAAGTGATTAAAAAATGAACTGGTCTGTCAAGTAGTAAATCCCAAATTCTCTAGAACTGTTTCCAGATACATGCACCTGCAAATTTGTATTTACTAGAGCAGGGAATTATGCTGTAATTATAGATTCTGGTCAACAAAACAAATCATACATTGCATTGATATGGAGGAAAATGTATTGCTTAAAAATTAAAAAAAAATTTTGATCATGAAAGAGAAAAGAAAGAAACATTTTAAAATTTACATTTTAAAATTTGAAATAAAAAAACTAACTTTTTAAACAAAATTCAAACAAGTGCTCTGTTTCAATTTAAATGAGGGCTTTTGTTTAACTCAAAATGAATTTTCATTCTTCCCTTTAGGCCATCAGAAATGGCAGCCTCCATCCACTTCCTTCCCCTGCTCATCTGTGTGCCCACACACACATACTTAGTTGAACAATGTTTTTCAGTTATGTCTTTCCTGTGTTTTAAATGAAGTTGCACTGACATCATGAATTTACACAGATAATATTAGAGCTAAATATGGTTCCTAAAAAACTCAGAACCTAATCCTGTCATTATAATCCTACAATGACAATTGTAGGAAGATTAAGATCTTTCAGAAGACTAGGGAATACCTCACTGCAACATCACCTGTTTCATCTACTCTTCAAAAATCTGTAGGAAAAAGGTTAACTCTATTAACCTCAGCACCATCAATAATGTATATCCACTTTGGCACTAACTAAATATGATACAAAACTGGTACAGGTCCCTGACCCAAAGAGCATACAATGGGCATGTGACAGCATATCATACAAAGCTCTTCTCAAGATGAAGAATCACTATAATTTGAACACCTCAGCAGTGGGCAGGGATTTAGAAGTTTCTTATAAAATCCTAAAACTCACGTTATCGAATTATCACACCTGAGTTAGTTAAACAATTTCAAGCCTTTGGTAAGTCACCAGAGTAGTTGGAATTGGTGGTATTAAGCCTAATTTATGTATTTTAAGCTTTTCAAGACTGGCATCTAAGGGCAAGACTGCAGATACAAGATATGAAGGAGTTAAAATATCATCGCATCTCAGGCTGCTCTGCAATGAAATGAATTTTTTTAAGATACCTTTTAGGTATAAGAACAAGTTCACCTCTTCTTTCTTTCAGGTCTCATACCACGACTTTCTGCTAGCAGAGAACTTCCTTGCCAAGATAACAGTACCCATCCGTCATTCACCCTTCATGTTTCTTAAAGGAGCTAAAAAGCCTGACAGTTTCCATGAATAACAATGACACATACTCTTATATCTCACAAAAAAGGTGCAAATTTTATTGACGAAAAAGGGAAAAAACCCACAGTGTTTAAGTAGTTTTCTGAGCACTGCTTATGTCTGGTTTTGAGTGAAGATGGAACTGCCATTGTGCACGAGTCAACCAGCCTCCTTACATCAGTTATAATGTAATTGCTGACTTAGGTCACTGTAACTAAGGTCCTGTCTTCTCTAGGAACACAAATCTATTTTGTTACCAACTGATTCTTTTACAAGAAAGATTCTTTTGTATTTCACATTAGCCCTTGTTTAATTGGGGTTCCAAAAGTTCCTAGCACAAAATTAT
This sequence comes from Apteryx rowi, assembly GCF_003343035.1. NCBI lineage: Eukaryota > Metazoa > Chordata > Aves > Apterygiformes > Apterygidae > Apteryx > Apteryx rowi. Next base: position 187,172 of record NW_020451057.1, on the reverse strand, counting down.
CAACCATGTTTATGCATCTGCACTTGCAAAGCTTCTTCAGCATATTGGTTTGAACACTTTCTGGAAAACTATTCTATAAATCATAGTAGAGAAGTATGTTTGGTAGAACATGCCCACAAGCAGCTTATAGAGAAAGTGCTTTTACTGCCGTGAGTATTTTTCGTGGAAGGTTTAGCAAACATAATTGCATAGGTATAGTTATAGAGGCTCATCTATACTACCTGCTTTCTAGAAAGACTGCAGCAACCTATTTGGTAAAGAGTTTATCTTGTCAGTGGAATAGAGAATGGGAATAAATTCTCAAGAAAAGAAAGGGCCTCATCCAAGCTTACTGAATCTCAGTGATTAATAACACAGACCTAAAATGGTCTTTGGCCAGCCTCATGTCATTCAAAGTGTTATGCCTAGTACAAGCTAATTCAAATTTCAGTCTGCAAAATTTTCTCTCGTCTCTTGAGGTCCTGTGCAAAGAGAAAAAAAGTCAACCCGTATCCCATAATAAATATTATTATGAAAGAAAAGAGATGAAATTTACATGTAGACCTGTATTTAGAAGCACTTTTCATTATTGTTATGAGTTATCTGGAATTTTGTTTTTACTCATTTTCCTTCAGCTACGTTCTTGAACTTCTGTACTCAATCAAATTGACTGAGAAGTATACTGCACTATTCCAGGTTATCTAGATATACATTCTAAAAAAATCATGTAAATATATCTTTACTATATAAAGACTGATCTCTTGTAGAGGCTGAACTGGTCAGGGACTGGTCTTGGGAAAAATGTTATTGAATATTATGTTAGTGATCCTGGCAAAAGTAAGTGCAGGCTAATGACATTTTGAGAGGCATCAGCAATAAATAAGAAGTTTAAAATGTTTTATATAGGAAGAGCTAGATGACCTTAAGGGCTAGAATAATAGAAGTGAAACTGAATTTAGTACAGTTCAGGACTAGATCATTTAAAAAATGTCCAGAAAAAAAAAAAAATCGGTCCTGAAAATTGGGAGTGAAATTTGAAATAGTAGACTAAAATCACCTGAAGTATTGGGAGAAAGTTACTTAATTAGTTTTAAAAGTATCTTGATAAGTTTATGATTAGGAAAATGCATTGTTGTTATCTGCAGTAGCAGAGGCCTTGACTTGAGAGATCCAGGGGTCCTTTCAAGCCTGAGTGGCTTGACTGATTTGATTAATACTTTTGATGATTAATCCCTTTGATTAATGCTGCTCCTCCCTCCTTACTTAATGAGTGCGAGGAAGAAGTCTAAAACTCTCTAAATTGTGCATTCCCCTCCTACTCAAGGGTCAGAAGCATTGTCTTACCTAGTTTTCCAAGTGTCTAGTGCTGTCAAGAATTACTAATCCAAAACTGGATCCTTTTGAAAATACTTACAATTCAAACTGCTGATGGCTTAGTCTGTTTGACAAGTCAGCTCCCAGAGGAAAAGAACCGAAGATGAAGCAGGCAAAATACATAAAGAGAAATAGTGTTTCTGCCTGATTGAAACTTTATTGAAACCAAGCTGGAATTGGCTCAAGATTCCTTTTAAGGGAAACAATACAGCTGCTTCTATGTATTGAGTCACACAAGACTACTATTTCTTCTTTAGCTAACTCAGAGCAAAGGTCCGCAAAAGGAAGACAGGAGAGGTCTAAACATTTTCTTTGTTTGCTTGTTTTTGTAGGGAGCAAGCTATCCCAGAAGATAATTTCCAATATCATTTACATGCCTGAGCAGTTTTGATCAGTGTGACTGCATAAGGACATTGATGGTAGGCTGAAAAATGTCACAGCTCCTCAGTATTTATCATGATAAACTCAAATATATTAAAATGCTACTTTGGGGGTGAATCCACCCCAAAAAGTTCCTGACCTAACGAGGCCTCAGGTGCTGGAATGCCAGGCATTTTGCACAGCCTCCAAACAAGTTTAGCAGAATCTTACATGCCAGTAAGTTTCAGAAAATTATGCATCAGAGATCCTACTATATAAAGTGGCTGCCTGAAATAGGTTGAACTTGCACTCTGCACACATCTATTTTATTTATTAATATGGGAGCTATAATCACAGAATATTTTAAATTATGAAAACTGAAATTTTATAAAGTGACTCAGAAATAAGTTGCCAATATTTTGGAATATAAGAATCTATATCAAAATGTGGTGATGCTGGGCAGGCTTGGTTAGATGTTCTCCCTGATTATTCCACATGCAGAGATCTATATCAGATAGAAGGATGGATGAATTTTCCCAACACACACAAAGTATGCCCTAAAACTAGATAAACTGTCATTTCACCTGCTTATGTCTAAAACACAATAAATCTAACAATGATGTGAACTGTGCTATGTACTTACTTGATGGAATGCTAGGTGATGAGTATTATGTAGACATGCCAGTATGTGTGATTATTTTGTTATATTTCAAACTGCACTGAGCTTATTTTTTTTTAAAGATTTTTTTCTTACAGGTGTGTGAGGAAGGAAAGAAGTTATCTCCTTTGTGGAAAAGGGCAAGAGAATTTAAAAGCAGAGGTTAATGTGGAAACARCAGGGGATTAAACATGAAATATAAGCTACCTAATAGTTTTCAAGATGGGAACGACATCCAAAAGCGTGACCAAAGCAGACCAAAGCTCTGCAGTTTTGAGATATGTATCAAGATAGTTCCAAYAAGAAAGTACATTTTTATGACTATCCAAAGTTCACAAACAGAAAAAAAGAAGCTAAAGAACTTCAGAGAGTTAAAGAGCAAGAATTTGTTAATAGCTCCTTAACTGAGAATTTAAAAAAGATTTTTTCATCCTGCCTGTATTTCTAAATAAATTCTTCAAAGTGCATTAACTTTCACATTACAATTATTACTTTCGATAGCTTAGAAATCTTCCTATCTTTCCTGTCTCTTGACAAAACATTATGTTTTGAAAATGTCTTATGAGTGTCCATAGTTATACTACAGATAATAATATGAGGAGGTTTAAGTTCTAAATAGGATTCACGTTACCTGGTAAGTGGCAACTGTGCACTTGCAGTTACACTTGGTAGCTCCATGGTGGAGCCAAAAGCATTAGCTTTACATTTGCTGCTGTGAGATGATCAGAAACTTTTATGTAACTGTGAGAGGATCCAGCTTCCTACAGGAATAGTCTGTTCTGGCATACCCTACGTAACAGTGATTTCTTACACCTAGCTGCATTTGAAAAAGTGTTTCAAAAAAAGTTTCATTAACTGAAATAGCTAGTTGTTTATGTAGAATGCCAGTCATTAAGTCTCATTGCTGCTGAATGTAGATTAGATCACAGGTATACCACAGCAAGAGAAAAATTCCTTTTTCACAAAGGAAATCATACAAACAAAGCCATTCCATAAAGATTTTAGACTGCAATCAAGTGTGCTGGGGACAGCCAGCATTTTTAATTTCAGAAAAATACTTTTATATGGCAATGAAAAATATGATTCAATATAAAGCATCTTAACTGAGGTCTTAAGGAAAAAGTATGGCGTATGAATTTTTTTTTATACTGAAGTGATATATAATGATTTAGATTAAGTGTATAAATCAATCCTTTTTTTAAAGGATCACTAAAAATTAGCTTCATAAGGCAAGGACTACTATTCCCAATTCACAGATATATTTTAATATACAAAGCACTACATACATTAGTTTTTAGTGAAGCCTTACATTCATTTCCATAATCTAATGTTATTCTCCTCTTTATATTTAGTATAAGGATTATAAATGTTAATGCTCAGACATACATGAAAATAACATGACTAAAAATAATGATGCAGAATAAGAACAATTCTAGGGTATTATGTAGTAGCTATGTATTGCTCTTCCATTAAGAAAAAAAAAAAAAAAGTATAAAACTGAGGTTCTGTGTGAAGTTCAATGCCACTCTTCATGTCCTGTCAGGCTAGGTTACGCTCAGAAGGAGAATGAGTGCTTCCTAATGCATCTCTTCTTGTCATGGTGGAACTACCCAATAGTAAACCCTACCATTTTACTATCTTGCTTATGAAATCAAGGAAACAGAGTTCAGGTGCCAAGTTACTACTCTATGCGAACCACTGCAAGAGTGTCACAGACAGCCTGCTCCAACCCACTCAACACAGGTTTAGTATGATGGTTGCCTAAATCAGTTAACAGATATGTGCTCAAGGGAGAGGACTCGTTTTGTTGCATGTTCAGCTTCTGGCTATGCAATTTTATGGCTTTGTGAACCTTCACTTTGAAAATCTTCTAAAAAATCATACTATCAAAAGAACTAGCTTATACTTAATTAAGGTGGGGTTTCTTTTTTCTTTTTTGTTGCTATTGTTTTTGTTTTTTTTCTAAAGGAAGCAAAGGGACTCTTTGAGGTGAGGTGTCCAGGTTTCAATTCCTAGTTACAGCTGGAGAAGATTCGTTGGATGTTGCTTGAGTTTTGCATGACTGATGTAAAGAATTAACAGCATCCTCCCGGGTTCCAAAGTGTCTTCTCTAATAACTAACAAACTAGGAACAAATTTCTTCCTCATTTAAAAGCAGCAGCAGGATGTCACTTCTGCAAATTTCTGTAAGTATAATTTTCTGGGCTGTGCCCTGAAAAGATGCTTATAAAGGCAAATGAGCTACAAAAATGTGCTAAATGTTCTTTTGTATGTATGAGAGTCATTCGCTACATTAGCAATTAGGGGTTTAACAAATTTTAAATTGTATCTGCAACTGGCATGAACATGCTGTACTCACTTTTGAAGGGCTACTCCCTATATGGATATATAATACTAACAAAGTAAATTTTCATACATAGCTGTTGGCCTCTAATACTAAATGCATCTCCATTCATTTAAGCACAAAGGAAAACTAGCTATTGAAATGTACATTGAGAGCTAGTAGTGAATTTCCACTTGTCTTAGTGTTCAAGGTTAAGTAAGCTCTGAAATAAGAGTCAATTCTGAGAAGTACAGTTTGAACTAAAATATACCTTCTAATTTGTAAGCTCTTCAGTTAAGAGATGTATCTGCTTACACAGTTATTCATAGACTGGAGAAAAAGAGCTGGAAAGATACAACTAAGGTGAGAGTGAAGACTCTCAGTACTAAGTACAAGATATTGTGACAACCACCTGGAGAAAAGATGCAACTGTAAATTGAATAGAATTATAAAATTATAAGCTGCCTTTAATTACACACATTGCCATCAGTGATAAAGGTCACAGAGGCCTACTTCAATAACAGAAGATTTCAGGATACTGGAACAATGTTCTGGAGTTACTCTTGCAGCACTCTGTTATTGTGAGAGTGCTGCAGACATACAGCTATTTGAATAGCTGGTGCAAAGTGAAAGATTTGTTTTTGCAAAACAGTGCACAACATTCCCATAACAGAGAAGGCTAGACAAGGAGAACAGGCTGCGTCTCCAATGATGATGATAATGAGCTAATGATCTCAGAGACTAGCTGGACATCAAGAAGGTTGTTACATTAGCAACAGGGGGACAGGGTGCTGAGATGACGACTGTCACACAAACTCCTACTCAGCATATTGCAAACAAGTTCAACTGAGTTGACAAGGAATGCAGAACAGTCCCACTGTACTGCTTATATAACCCATGACAGTTATTTTGCTAAGGAAAAGAATCATTACGACTCATGAGAAGAGCACAGGCATTGCCTGAAACCTGGCAGAACAAGGCAGATTATTGTAACGTTAAAAGTCACTGATAAGCTGCTTACAAAGATAGAAAAGGTTGAAAAGTGGTAGGGAGTCAGTCTATACTAGACAAATTTGTAACTAAATCAAGTACTGGTAACTCAGAACCTTAATGTATATGGATCACTATAATAAATAAAAAAGCCCGCATCTAAGAAACTGTGGTAATTAAGGAAATTCATGAAAGTGTTTGAAAAGACTTATTTTAAAAAAGTATTAACAGGACAAGATAATTTTTAAGTATCTTTCTAGCATGTGTGAAGAAAAACTGGATTTTGGGAAAAACAGTCTGATTAGTGTATATATAGGATAACAAATAGTAAAATAGTTGCAATTCTAAATGAAGCAGATAAGTTCCTGGCTCTAAAGGTACTGCATTTAATTTCAGGTCCAATTTATTTTAGACCTCATTATTTTGAATAATGATTAATCAGTAATGGAATTGAACATTTTTTCAGAACCTGGAAACCAAGAGCAATGATGCAGTTACCCATCTATTTCTCCAAGGGAAAAAAACCAAAACAGTCCCAACCACTAAGAAGTGTGTTAGCACGTAAATTTCCAAAAGAGCGAATTTCCCCAAACTGAAGACAAACATTGTCGGAGGATGCCGGAGTGGGAGGCGGGCCCGGAGTAACGACGGAGTCTCAATATGAGTATGATCGTTCTCCCCTTTATTAGAGTTTACACAAAGTATACATATGGATAAGCAATACGCACGCGCTAGCAATAGCTACATGATTGGCTACAGTTTCTGTCCACACGCATAAAGCGGATACATGATTGGTGCAAGGTTGCTGTCCACGCTCCGTCAACATTTATGGAACCTAGTTCCGTCCAGACTTGTTTACCAGTTTTGTGAATACCTTCTTTTGTAGTGCTCAAGGCCGCTATACGGCCGCTTTCAGCAGGCTTCAGCAGGCTCGCTTGCCTTGGCCTAGATACRGCCGCTTTCAGCAGGTTCGCTTGCCTTGGCCTAGATTCCTTCCTCTATCCCGAAGACGGGATTGCTCATSCCAATCAGAGCATGCCCTCTCTCACTTAACCATTCCCATAACCATTCCTCCATCAAAACATAAGCAAAAAATGTTAGAACATAAAGTTTAAAGAGAACTATGCCAAAAAAAATTGGAGATTCTTTAAAAATAATATGCTTGTTAAAGAGCAAGAATCATCAGAGAACAATTCCATTATCAAGACGAGAACTACAGCTGAAAGAGCATCTTGATTCAGGACAAAGCAAAGACTAGTACTTAATAAAAGAATAGCAAGAAGGAAATAGGTAATAAATCACTACAAACTTAAAACTTACAGGATATAGAAATTGGATAGAGGAAGTTAAAGACAGCAGGGAAGAGGCTTGGTTGAATGGGCTCAGAGAACGTTAGAAGATTTAAACATTACCAGATCAAATACACTGGTGGTAATTAAGTCCATTTTCTGGTGGATACGGCAAAATAACTCCTGATGGTGAGAGACCAAGCTGCTTTTTTCCCTACCACAACCACCAGCAGGGGTCATTCAAGTAGTGCCTAAGTACTTTCACAGGGAGAAAACACCATGTATGTCATCTAGAGAAGAAAGGATTAAGAAACAGGCACTAAAAGTTAAAAAATCACAAACTCAAATGAGAAAACGCATACTTTTTCAACAATGAATATGATTAGTTGTTGCAATATACTATTAATAGGATGGGTGGACTCACCAGATGCTTCTCTGGAAGATATGCTTTATCCAAGAATATTATTGGATTCAGTACAGGGTATCTTGGTGAAACATAACTACCTGTAACTATACATGTCAGGCTAAATGAACCAATAATACCTGCATTCTGTGAAACATGGAATACTATTGCAATAGCCTCTTCTCCTGTTTTACTTATTCGAGGAGTTAAATCCCTGGATTTGCTTCACATCGTTAATCTATTTGCAATTTCCCTCAGAGAATATATCGACCGAATGGTTTCAGTGTCAGAATGTTCCTTTTTCTTCAAGTCTTTATACCTCTGCTAAGCACCTATGGCTTTTTCTGTGCTAAGAAAAAGAAATAATTTTACTTCTTTTAATAAGTCAAGATCCATGGGGTCTCTTCATCTTCTTAAACCTGAAGTGGCATAAGGATCAGGAGAGAAACTCCAAACTTGTGGAAGGCTTTTATATTCTTTCCTCCATAGCGTCTGGGAAGCTTCTTTGCAGAAATTTTTAGTTCCTTGCAACTCTTTTTCTTTTTTCAGCTCCAATCGCATTTCAGAAAAAGTTATCTCTATGAAAAATAAATTATTGAAAAATTAAGTTTCCTTTTCCTTACAGATCTTCTCACACTAAGTGCCTCAGCAGTCACTCTAGTTTGTTCAGGCACAGTGAAAAAAATGTTTTTATTCATTTTTATGAAGTTTGGAGTATGCTGTTGAATATAGAAACAGGCAGGAAACCAAATAATATAAAAACATCACATTTAGTGTTTAAAACATGAAATTTCTGTCTGTAAAAGTACAGTTTCATGAGCCAATAGTACCAAAATTAAATTAAGGGATAATTCTTGGTAAAAAGCCTGAAGCAGCAATGAACAACATTGCTGATACTCTGGTGTGAAGCTGTGACAATCAGTCCCAATTTAAGAAAGGCATGATGATGCCTCCATCTAATGGGTCATCTGTAGTAAGGTACTCCAATATATTTTGAACTTTAAGACACATGCTTTGATGCTCTTTCTAAATGTGGAAGCTAGTCTGTACTAAGAATTTATACACAGTGAATAAAGGCACAGTGAAATTACAAGTAGAAATTACAACAATAATACAAATAATAACAACCTTTCCTTATCCCTCACCTATTTATTATAAATGAATATGTTATTAGCAATGGTATCCAGAACTGACTGGGATTTCTGGGAGCTGGGAAAGTAAAGGATACTCACAGAAAACATCACATGAAAATGTAGCCAAAGTGCTGCTTCCTACTTTAAGAACTGCAAAAAAAGCTGTGATCTCAGGCTTACTGGCATTCTTTATGTACAACACACACAAATGTAGGTTAGCTACTACTTTACGCAACATGTAAAATTCCTTTCTTTGTAATGCTTAGAGGCTGAAGACATTTGTTTGATTTTTCTTTGGACTTCACTCAAATTTAAACTCTCCTTCAGGGCTATCAGGTGAGCTGCCCAGAAGAAGCTCAACAGAGCTTGAAATACAGCAGGTGCTCAATGCATGTTCTCTCTTGCCAGCAGCTTTAGCATGTAGCAAACTTGCCTTTATTGGCTTCTAAGGCAGTGAATCTGCCCTAGTTTTCACCGCAGCCTCAGGCATGCTACTGATCATTTAGATTTAAGCTTACTGAAAGTTGTAGCTGCAGTGTGAGATGCAGTTACTTGTAGCTTTTCAAAAAAATGCAAGTGGCAGGTCAACCTAAAAATCTGCCCAAAACTTAGTCTCAACAAATTGCATTTAATCTGGCTATTGTCTGGCTGATACAAAAGACCTTTGTTAAAAATACATCCCCAAACTTTGGAGGACAATATGGAAGAATGACTGATCGGACTCAGCAGCTGCTTGCAAAAAGTATTTATTTTCTCTAAATAAGGAAGAATCTAATCACTTAAGGTGTATTACCATTTTATATAACCTTAGAAAATAATAAAGTTACTACTGCTTCCACATTCAAGCAAAGAAATACATGTAATAAATATCTGGCTGTTACGGTGTTTCTCTCCAAGTGTTTTTTGTCCTTTCTCAGTGTGCTATAAAGATGGGTAATTGTACTTGTGAAGGTGTTGTTTTAAAGAGTTAAACTAGATACTATCTAATGCACCCAGTTATTCTCTTTGTTTTACATATGTGAACATTTAAAACACAGGCACAGGCATATTTTCTAAGGGACATTCCTATTTGCTCTATACTCAGTCCACTGCAATTATGAAGTGAAAATTTCTCTTAAACTACCTTAATCACAGTTTGTTTCGCTCTTAATGAACAATAGGCAAAACCAAACTCCCCTCCACTAATTCTTAAAACCAGCTGTTTGTTTATATATATTTGGAAAAATAATCCCAAGAATCAGAAAGACAAATAGTTGGAATTTATAAACTGCAGACTTGTCCTAAATTGCTATATAATTTGCTGTTAAGAATATTGATTTGAGGAATATTTGGCGAAGATGTGAACAGCTATAATGTACGATTATACACATACCTCATATTTGAGACTGACAGGATTATTCCCACGAGCAAGATTTAATTATAACTAATTATAATAAAATTTATCCATAACCTGGATTGTTTCTTTTTAAGTGCTGGGAAACAAAGAAAAATAAAAGAAAGAAAGATACCATACCAGCAAGATAAGAGATCAAGTTAGTCCAGTACTGGACCACTTAAACCACTTTTACACACTCCAATCATCCTGGCATTTGGAAAAGAAAATACTTAGTATTCCAAAGTCACTTGTTCAAGGAATTTTCAAGAAGCTTGAACTTTTTACTTACTTTATTTATAGGGGTACTTTTACTGCTGGAAGTCACATTACTTTAATTCTGTAACGTAATGTGCCAGTGCACTGATGTGCCTAAGGGAGCATCCAAAATATAAAACTGGTAAAGACCAGATTAGCTGCAGTAGCAAGCTTAGTCCATCTTACTGACAGAGGTCATTTCCATTAATATTATATCTTAATAACTATGCCCTCAGACTGGCACAGAGCCTTGCACATTAGCTTTTCTTATGAACCCTAGGATTTACAGTTGTTTATAAAAAAGGGTAAAAGCATGACACATGGTTATAAAAAGGCATACTGTATGCATTAAGATTGATCTTTTACTTCGGTACACACACTTCTAAAGCACAGGCTTTCCATCCCTATTCCTTTAGGCTGAAGATGAAGGAAGAATTAGATCTTGAAGCCAAAATTCACGGTAAAAATAGTTTTCTAGTATTCCTAGAGCAGCTCTCTCTGGTGGACAATCAATAAGGTTTGCTGATGATTGTCAAGAAGTCTATGTCAAGGATTGGATTCCATCGACTGTTACTGCTCTGCTCTTGTACTTTCATGACCACAGTAATTAGGATTAGGCATGTCTGAAAATCTGGCAAGCGTGTGGCTGCTCCTAATCCCATAGTTATTCAGCCCTGTGGAAGTAATGCCTAGAGTCATACAGGTACTAGTACTCAAAGGCATTAACTGACCCATGCCGATGCTCTTCCTCTCCCACATTGACAGAGTACAACACACTTCATGATAGCTTAAACTAATGCTTCTTTGTTTGCAAATAAAAATATAATTCTCCCATCAGCTTCAGACTGAGAAGATTATCAAAATCTAGAATTTTAAAAACTAAAGCATKTTGGATTAAACCAGTGCATTTCATCATGGGAGGAGGTAAAGGGACCTTCACTATCAGTTACTAGCTGCTACCTTGCTGGGCCTTAGTAACTTAGTTCCTTTGATTGTCTACTCTTGCACTAAGGACTTTCACTGTGGTTTTTATTGCTCTAATAGTCCAGATTGCATATAGCTTCTAAATTCTGAGAAATACTTTCTGTCCTTTCTTGTTTAGGAGAGGCACAAAAGGCTGAGGACAGGAAATTTATTTCTCCTTTGTCCCCTGACTAGCTCCTTCCCACAGGCAGGTTCTTCACGGTCTGAGGATTTTCCTGTTGTGAATTTCCAAGCTTTATGATTATTTTTTGTGCCAATTAATCTGTAAAGGTAGTACAGACCATGAACTGTTTGACCTTTCCAGACCTCAAAATTATTTCTACATCACAAATGAAATATTATTCTGCTTAACTATGCAAATACAAGTTTCAGAGGAAAGAAGAAAGAGAATTCCAATTTACACGGCAAATTTGAATGTTTTTGCAACTAGATATAAACAATGTTATAAAAGCTTTTTAAGTCTGTTGTTAACTGCTGCTAAGCAAGTGTCAGACTAGTTCCACTGTCATCCGGAGTAGCACTTATAAGCACAGAAAATATAACCGGAAAAGATAGATGAGAGGTAAAGCCACATCACTGACTTATGAATGACATAGATTTCACAGTGTTAAGGACTGTTTTCCTTTCTCATGTTGTGATTGCCAATCTTGGGGACAACAGAAAATTTTCAACAAACCGAATGGTCCCTGAAGAGTTATAGTAGAACTGAGACAGAAAATGACAATAAGCATTAGGACGCATTCGCATTCTGATGTCCGAACTGAGGGACTGGAATAACAGAGGGCTGTTCTTTGCTTATGCAACAGCTTCTCTGTCCCTCACAGATCTACAAGACGATTGGACATTTTGGTCAAACTGGAGATCCTCTCCCCTAGGCATTCACCTTGCTGACAGAAGCTTGCTAGTGCATCAGAGCAGCCATAATATGGTAGATCAAAAACCCAGTTAAGCCCCAAATCCTGTTGCATCCTTGACACCCTTCGCCATACAGATCTACTCTACTTCTTTCTGAGAAGATGGACCAGAGAACTGTGTACTGATTTCAAAAGAAGGGTATGTCATAATTTGGAGGAGTGGCAGAATTTTTTTTTTTGGTTGGTCCTCCACTCTTCTTACCATTCAGTTTGCTTTTTCAGAACATCGTACATTGAAATACTGCTTTCTTAGAACTCATTTATTGTATCTAGATAGCTTTATCAACTACAATCTCATAATGCCATACTTGAATAATAACAGTCGGATCAGAGCTCATCATAGCATATATAAAGTTCAAATGTCTTCCTTCTGTTACTTTACATTATCTATCACTAATTTCATCAGCCGTTTTACCACCTGTCACTCAGTGGGTTTTTTTGTCCTCTATAATTATTCACATTTGTTCCTTTTCTTTACTACCCTCAGAAATTTTCACTTATCAGCAAACTTCATCCTCTCACTTATTCAACACCTTTTCCAGGTTATTTAAGAATAAGTTAAACAGCACAGGCTCAAACAGAGATTCCTATGGGACTCCACTGTTGATCTCCTTCCACAGAAAACCCACCATGTGTTTCTAGCTAGTAGAAGCATATTTTAATAATTAAGAACACAGAAACAACTTTAGTGTTCATAGCAGTTAAACGTCCTCCGTGACAAGAGAATCTCATTATATTTCTCAAGATTTTTCATGCAAGTTATCAGCAAGTTATACTTTTAAAATATTACTGACAGCACACATCTCTGTAGATTGTTCAGGAGCCTTTTATACTTTGAAAGAAAAACCAAACCTTAAACAGCCTCTGAGGAGGGAACTTGTGTTTTGTTTCCATGATTGTTAGAAATTATGTAATAATCACAATTAACTTTTGTTATCTCCACTGTGAGCAATAATTAAGTACAATTCTCTAGTCCAGAAGATATTTACACTTTTAACTTACATAATAGTCTCAGTAACTGTCGCGTGAAAGGGAGGGACGGAAGGCCCTTCCTTATCTTTACAATTTACATTTGCCCGCCAGAGCCCCCCTGTTTGAGGACTTTCCCTGGGTCAGTTTCACAAAGTAAGAAGAAAAGATTTTATTAAGGCGACAGATACAACAGGTTCAGAATTGCCGTTGATAAATGCACTTGCTGCTACAAATTTTCTTTCTATGAGCTCAAACTAACAATTAAGTGCTTTCAATAATAATATATTTTCCCAGGTAACGTCTGACGTTTGTTGGAGGCGCAAGTCTTACCAAAGAGGCGTCCCTGTTTGGGGGAGGGAGAAGGAGGCTCGCTCGTCAGCAATCTCCAGTGAACAGGTCGGCGGTTCATTTTTCTTCCCTTCCAAAAAACTTTAGTGAGCTCTCCTCTGTTTTATAGTTGCTGAAGGTGGGATGTGGAAGCGCGGCAGACATACTTCATTGGCCAGATTGCCATTTGCGCGGTTGTTGGGGGTATGCCCCCCTTATTTACATATCATTATGCAGCAAAGGGCGTGATTTTTAATATGGTAAGCAGGGATAATGAGGCTAGGGGTACTACAGGTCAACAGTTAGTCTGTGAGCAGCAATTATTTTTTGGGATGCAGCCCTTTGTGGTCAGGGGTGGACCGCGATACCTCCATATCGCTCCCTCCTCTGCCGTGCAGCTGGAACAAACTGTCTGGCCTTCACCAGCTAGTTCGTTACTCATGTTGCAAAAGGGTGRTGTGCTTTGGCTGCCACGTACTGTTTTTCCCATGTGCCCCCTTATCTTTCCCCCTGAATTCTCTCTTGTTCCCACAGTAACTTCACCTGATTCCTTTTGCAGGACTGAATACCAAATGGGCTCATCAGATGTGATTAAAGATGCTTATATAACAGCCTTCAGTGGCACTGCTAAGGTGACTAAAGATTAAAACACAAACTGTTTCTAAAATCAGGAAGGGAATCATATCTACAACATGAGCTTTAGCTTAGTTTTAAAACAATGTTTTGTAAAAGAGGAGAAAAAACAATGTATGATAATGAGTACCAAAAGAAGAGATTTCTATGTGAAAATTGATGCATCTGTTTTATTTTGCTCATAGAAGAGTGACAGAAATGGAGAAAAACAGTAAAATGCTGCAGAATGAATGCACGGTGAATGAATAAGAGCACAGCATGCTGATGCTAAGAGAAATCTTTCCTTCTACTTAGCATTATAGCTAGAAGTACTCAATTCTTCTATATTTTTATGTTTGTAGGGAATGTTGCTATTTCAAGAATTATTGAGAATCTTCCCCTTACTCTGATCAAAGTAGGTCAAGACATTTTGGATTCACTAATCCTTTGCTTTGTCAAAACCCAGAATAGACCCATCTGTCCCAGTTTTTCACCTGTTTAAATTCTGCTGCTGCAGTCAGGTCTTGCTACAATGATTTCTTGTAAAATGTTTAATGGAAACAAAATGGTATACATATACTTTGAGTATGCCCAGCTTGCTTGGGCTTGAACCTATGCAATTGAGAAATTATTTCACTAGACAGCAAAGCACACCATGACACATGATAAATATTTGTCCTCGATTCCTCATGATTGTGTGGCAAAGATGTTAAAATAAGCATGGAAAACTACCATCTTACTGTTGTTTTCCAAATTCATTTCTCTTGCGAATTCTGAAGCAATTTTTGAGAAAAGCAATAATGACTTGATTGTCTCCTGAAATCTACAGCTCTGTTTGGATGGCAACTTTTGAATCAAGAACTGACATAATCAAATTTTGCCTATGAACCAACTTTGCTATTAACGTTTCCAATAACGAGTATTTTCACAGAAGATAACTTCACTCTTAAAATAGAAAAAATATCCTGCTTCTGCTAGTATGGGAAATTAATGGAATATCATTCATTAAAAAAAATAATTCATTTATTCTACTTTGCAGCAAACCACTTTGGAGTGTTTGCCGCTTTCAATTTGCAAGTGTTTTGCTCTTCCACAAATCAAATTAGCAATTGTGCCTCTTAGGCAGAACTCTAAGGAAACCGCCCTCTGTGGGCAGTTAGGCAGGGATGCCCTAAGCTTTTGCTGCTGCTGGGGTTCTGCTGGTTGCTAACGAGATGCCATCGTAGGGCAAGAGCGCCTAGGGGTTCTGGTGTAACACAAGTGGCAGCTGCAGGGGCTACAAAGATCACCCAGCATCCAAACACTGTGCTTTACGAGCATATTTGAATCTCAGCCATGCAGTTTTATTCTTCTGACTGTTTCTTGTAATGTACTAAAATATCAGCAACACAGAAATCCATCTTTGACATGGATTATAAAGCACCTATGCTGGTATTTCTACATTAACAGATGATGAGCTTTTCCAAAGAGAAAAATTGTTTTTTCTCTCTTGCAGTGATTCTTTGTAATTCACCATAAACTCTTGAGCAGTCATCAGTGACTAAAGCTGACTAGTACATACAAGAACTGTAAGAGCTGATCCCAGCTTTACAAGACACCATTTCACTAAATGGACCCAATCTGGTTGTATCCTCTAGACAGGATTATAGCATGCATACAATGTAACAATATTACCTTTAGTGAGCCTCAATAGTCTTCTAAGGTAAAAGCACACTAATGTGAAAAAGAACCCTCAAAGTAATCACTGTACTTCTGTAGAGTTTTCACAGAGCCAATGTTAATTTTTTCAAATAAAGCACATATTTATGCTGCATAGTAAATTACAATGACATGCTGCACTTCCCATTTCTTCCCTGTTTAGTTTTGCTGTGCCATTTCCCAAATTTCAACTATTCATTCTAGGAGAGCAGGCCAGAAAGGAAGAATACATTATCTGAACAGCTACAGAAACATCTTATTTTTATACATCCTTGGATATTTGGGCTGCAAGGATTAGACTCTGCAGACCTTACTCCACCTGAGATATTAGGAGATTTGCTTGAGTGGAAGAATACAACTGTGTAACTAGGCTGTCTTCTGCAGAGGTAAACTCATTGAGAGATACAGCAACAATACACCCATCTTTAAAATAACACAGCCTGTTTCCTTTTATGGATTATTAGAAGTCATTTACAGATTATGCAGGTTGGCAATTTGTAGATAGAACTTCAGTTCAGCATTTCATTTACAATGGCATTTGTATGAAGTGCCATGAGTATGTTTGCTATTTCAGAGGTGGAATACTAGTACAAAGCACAAACCTAGTATCTAGTGAGTTTAAAGACTCAGCACAATAAAGACATACCTTTTTAAATATGGGAAAATAGTTATTTCTTCAGTTTCTCTGGAAACCTTCATTGTTGTCTCATCAAATTACGAAATCCACCTGATCCAAACAACAGAAGTCTACATTAAAGCACATTTTCCAGTTTTTCTTTCTCCATGTAGAAGCAATTTACTTTCATGGAGTTTGGGGAAGTTTTTTTAGGGGTGGGGCCCTTGTGAGAGTTACTGTTTGAGTTCTGTGCARTTTAGTAATCATTAACAGTGGAGTTATTCTCCATTCTTCTCTGTAGTCTACTTTATTTTACTCTTCTAAAATTCCATAGTTTCTCTATGGGTTATCCCTACATCCACCCTCTGGAGAAATTTGCTTTGATCTTTAAATATCTCTTCATATCAGCCTCTTCAGCTCATGGAAGACTTTGCTTCCTTCCCTGTTCATATATTGCTTTCCTTCCATTTCTTGCTATGTCCATGAACTACTTTTCCCAGGACCCTTTTGAAATTAAGGTTCCTGAAATAATTCTGGGACCCATTTTAATAGTAAATACAATCCATTGTGTATGAGTAAGTAAGATTAGAAGTTTGATTTATTTTCAAGGCAGAAGAAAGGTTCAATTAAACTGATTCATGGATATTTTGCTCCAAGAGAGGTCAATAAACCCATTACAAGAACAGAATCCACAGTGGATAAAAGCCAGATGGTATATAACACAGAGTATAGATTTCTGATATCATATGCAACTGCTTCTTGAAGCAGAACCCACAAAAAGAGAAAAAAGATACTGATTTAGTTCTGAAAAAGGGCAGGATTTGGTTCAAAATACCTCAGTCAAAGAATGGGTTTGTGACAGTGACCTATATCCTTATAAAAGAAAAGAGCAACATTAATTATCCATAATACTATTGCTTACCTTCAGTCACCAAAGGTACACAGAAATGTGAAGCTTGTAAAAAAGGAAACGAAAGGAGCAGCTGAAAGGGTAAAATACAGTATGTAAATCATCTAAAGACACCAGACTAGCCAATCAGAATAAAAATAACACCACACCAATAGTAGGTCTAGAAGGCCTCCTCTCAGAAAAAATGGCCTTATTATTTGTATGGTGTAAAATAATTAAATGAAAAAGGAGGCTCTTATAGAAAAAAATACATTAAAGACATGGTAATTATGAGTAAATCAGAACAGGAAAAATATTAGCTCTCACAGTATAAATGTGAAATCAATAATGATGCAAGACAAAAGAAAAGATTTTGAAGAATATCTTAGTAAAGACACCACAACTATTACTAATTTTAAAAACTTGTCAGAAGCATGGCATGTGCCAGACAGCTGAATGGCCTTACAATCCTATGCCAAAGATCAACAATTTTAGGGTCAATAGATATTCTAGGTACAAAAGGGATATGCCAGGAAGAGAAAGCTGTGGCAGAAAATCTGAACAACTCCACGCTTTGAAGTTCATAGTAGAGAAGCTTAAGGAGAGCTCATACTGTAGCCTTTCTCTATAGGAGATAAGTCTGAGGAATTGTTTCAGTTAGACAGGCTAATAGATCATTTTCAAAAAGAGATCAATAAAATGAATATTAATAAATCACACAGATCAGGAGATATTTTCTCAATAATTCAATATGAAATTGTTAGCACACTAAGTATATTAGTTATCTTTTAAATCAGCTTTATTGCCAGCGGAAAGGAAAATTGCTTGTGGAATTCCAACTTCCTAGAGAAATCTAGGTGGTCCTGGAACATGCACAAAGAAAATTAATAAATACTGTAATAGAGAATAGCAACAATACTTTCAAAAAGCACTAGAACGGATAAGGAAAGGGGTGCTGAAGCTAACCAAAGAGTAGCTTCTATGT
Organism: Apteryx rowi; assembly: GCF_003343035.1. Taxonomy (NCBI): domain Eukaryota; kingdom Metazoa; phylum Chordata; class Aves; order Apterygiformes; family Apterygidae; genus Apteryx; species Apteryx rowi. Next base: position 169,036 of record NW_020451057.1, on the reverse strand, counting down.
AAGAAGGTATTATTCAGCTTGAAAAAGGGATGGCTCACAAAATCTATTCACTTTTTCCTATGAAAACCCCTTAACTAGGTGGCACACACTTAAAAGCAGCTGGCTTAAAAAAATGAAAGACAATAACAATTATAAAATTATATAACTTTGCCATAGGATTTAGCAGTAACCATAACAGGTTAAAAATAATTAAAGAAATCAATGAAAGAAGACCCATCAAAGGCTAGTGTATACAATGGGGGAGAATATAACGTAGTCATCCATAAACTATTGATTTTTTAAATTTGGAGGAAATATTAAAGGACCCTCTCTCTATTCTCGCCTTATTTCCTCTATGCATCTCGAACTGGCCACTGTCAGAGATGGGATACGGTACTAGACGGATATTGTTCTGATAAGTAGGATCATTCTAATGTAACCACTATTGCTACATTTCTAATGCTGTAGAGCTCTGACAGAGGAGGACATTAAGGTAATCAAATTATGTCCAGCTAAAGCAGGACAATTAACTGTTCATATCATATAATTTTAAATAAATTTTGAAGTTCTGAGGTGTTTGTCCAATACCTGAAAATAATTCAGTTAGCATTTTTAATAAATGTAGCAATAGCTATGATTTTTAAAAGTTGAGAGCTTTTTTTTAAACAAGCCAACTACTATGCATATCTTTTGAATTTAGGTGTTTGCRTTTATTTTATCATATTAAACATTAAAAACTACAGTAGCGCAAACAAACTGGACAAGTTTTAAGGAAAGATAGATTCTATAATGTTCAGCCAAGGTACAGGGTTCATGGCATGGTTACGCTATAATATCATTCAGTTATGAACTTGCACATGATAATCATTATTTGTGTCGACATTTGCAGGTGCCATGCCTGACTGTTACTTACTTACTTAGAAGTCTAGTTTTATATAACTGTTATTCTCATCCTGTATTTGTTCTGACATTCCTTTGCCTCCAGATAGTCTTTAATGTTACATATTTGAGCATTATAATCATAGCACATTCAAACCTTATTTAAAACATAATGCATTATTATATTACAGTATGTGCGTATATGAGTATCAACATACACTTTTAAATAAGAGGTTTCATGAATCTATTTCATATTAATACCATTATCTACCTTTAAAAATCTATGATAATTTGTTTTCACTTATGTATGGGTTCATGTCTGTATGTGTATAAGCATGCTTGGGTATTCATACATATATATGAGAGAGCTATGCCTAGCTTCACCAAAAAATAATATAATATAATATAATAGATCATGCTACAATCTCTCTAGTCTTTTAAACATTTTAACAGATATTCATCCAATATAGAACTACATAGAGCCATTAACAATACTAAAAAGAAACATCTTTCCTCATGTTCAGTGGACTTTTCTAGAATAAATTCTAAAGACCTTTGACAGTTGGTATATCACTGTAAACATCTAACTAAATAGGTACAGTTGCCTTATCCAGCAACTGCTTTCCTAGCCACATGGACTTGAAGAGGCCCTCGCGTCAGTGCAAAGCCAGGGGAAGCCTGGCTAGTCCATGACAACAAGGCATGGTATGCTGCTCCTGTCGATACCGCTCTCCTCTCTTCTGTCACTCATGTCTTTGTTTAAAATTTCAATATTTCTCTGAAGCAACTTTTGCAATATTATGTAGCCTTAAAGCAGAAAAGAGAGTCTGATGAAGCATGGAAAGACTGCAGGTGTCTCAAGTTATGTATAATTGCATTAAAAAGCACAAAAGGAAGACAACTGAATATTAGTTGTTGCTGGCTATGAGATCCATTAGTTAACTGCTCAAGTGGGACTTGAGTCTAGGAAGATCAACTGGAACTTATCAAATCCACTACTGTTGCTAACATAATACCTAGAAGAATATTGGTCTCGTATCTTTCTTTAAAAATACTGCTTTTGACCTTTATATGTAAGATCACAAATCCTCCCTTAAGAAATACATTATGAAGAAAAAAAAATTGAGACTGCAAAGAAATATTGTCTGTAATGTGCTCTTACCACATCTACTCTATACCACATGTACAGTTAATGATACAAAAAATCTTTATAACAACTACGTAAGTTTTAACATGTTTCCACCTACCTAAACTATAAAACTTTGTGGTATAAAAGTATACAATTTCTTCTAATATTTAATCTGTGTCCATTTCACAGAAATATTTCCAGAAATACTTTTTATTAGGTGAGGACACTGGAGAATTTTTTCTTTTTAGACTGCACAACTCTTATTGTGGCAGGCACAGGATTCAGACAATTTCTAGAAACATGAATAGATTACTTTTGTGTGTGGCATTTTATCTGAATGTCATGATATTCCATTGAAAAATCATGTATGTTCTGAAAAAGTGTTGCAGTGCAAATATATTACCTCTGCAATGGAGTGTGCTGCCCTTTAAGAAAACCGTTTTCTTTCTTGGATAATATTTTAAGTGATGTCCTGCTGTTGTTCCTTTCAGAGTGCTGTTTTATCTTACTTCTTGATGACCTGCTATAGTGGTATGCTTCCTTCCCATTGAATCATGCAGCTTGGAGCACATCAGGCTCTGCATATATTCTTAAATATTTGGTTGAAGGTCAATCCTCTCATCCAGAAGAGAACAAATACATATAACTTTATGCTGTGCTCCACTTAACAGAAGCTTGGAATGAAAGAAACACTTCCCCCATATGATGGTGTTAATTTGTAACCCTGGGATGCTATAACCTCTGATACTGGAAGGCTGCCAAAAGTAACAGCTGTATGCTCAGGCATGCATATTTCACTTATTTTACAAACCTCTGGAAAGCAAAGATGCAGGCAAATAATTTTTGAGGAAAAGGCTGTTTTTCTACTTCTGACACCGTGTAATGGAATTACATGTGGCAGTTTGGTGTGCAGTCTTGATCCCATCGAACAATGGCAAAACTTCTGTTGCCAGGAGTTGCTTCACTTCATCCAGGGTAATTCATTTGGAGCTTTTTGGAATAAATCATGGAGACCTAGAAATCCAGAGAAACAAAGCCTTTCCTTCCCTTTATTTCTATTTTTCCTTATGCCAAAAGTCAACACAAAGAATAAACACTACTTCAGATACATTATTTGGAGGCCCAGAGAAAAACATGGCAGGACTTCAGTGCCATTGTTACTATATACCTAGAACAAACAAACAAACATGCCTATGCACAAAACAGACTCGCCCTTTGCTTAGAAACAGAAAGTTTACAAAGCAACAGCCTAATCTCTGAAGAGCTTCAAATAGCTACAATGTTTAAAAGAAAACAATGTGCTTTTCTTTGTGGAATTTTTCATATGGAATTTTTCTTTCAAGGTTCCGCCCTGAAACAGGAACATTTGACTTTGGATTAGAGAAATATTTGGCACACGGTACTTCACTTAACCTCCAAAGACAGCAATCCAAGAAGTGTGACTTCCCAAAAGCACAAGAGACCTCTATTTTATAACTGAGAAAAAGATACTGAAACTTTGCATTATGACAGTAACTCTTRCTAAGGAAGCTTTTTAAGATAATTTTGTAAATTTCTAAATATGTGTTTTGGCCTACACAGCGAGTACTTAGTCTTTATGCAAAAAGAATCTCTCTTAATGCTCACAAACAAATGTGGTAGCAAAAATAATTAAAAAGAAAATCTTTTCTAAACTTTTTTTTTTTTTTTTTTTTTTTTTTTTTTAAAAACGTAACAGCTATAGAAAATACATTGGCAAAGTAGAGCAAATGGATTGCTGACCCCAACAGGAAGAACCTATAATAATTTCTTGTTTCTAAAGTGACTTTGGAAGTCACCCTTATTTGAGCTATGAAAGCTCTTATTGCATGTCACCACAGCATTATTTTGCCTGCATGCTGCACTTGAATTGTTCTTCCAGGCTTTTCTTTGTTCTTTTGATTTTCTTAGGCTTTACAAACAAATGCATTTTTCATTTCTCCCTAATATGTTTCTGTTATGTGAATAGCTTAAAAAAAAAAAAAAAAGGAATAAGTAGCCTAATTTCATCCACTTTTGTTCTGCCCTGAACTCCTCCAAGTCTAAAAGAACAAAAGGAGGAAATTTGTTATTACAGTCCTCCTAGGAACTAGTGTTTGGAATGGTATTTGGCAGTCTCAGTGCCCTTGGAGAGCCTATGAGGTTTTGTTCAGAGATGCAACCCCATGGTTTGGATGGGAGCCTAGACAAAGCTGGAGTGATAGCTGTGTATAATGTTCTGCAATGCACACACAAAACGGCTTCTCTCATGGCAAGGACATAATGAAAAACAGTTGACTGACTTGCTTTTTGTATAATATAATGTTTTTCTCACGTAACGCTGACAGTAAGAAAAATATTTGATAGACATAGATTAGTGTTTCTGAACATGGCTTCTGCACCTAAACCAAAAATATAAAATTATTCTATCAATCTCGGGCTGATAGCAATGCTGGACAAAACTAATTCCTCTCCCATATTTTGGGAAATGGGCCTGCATTATGGGCAGCAGTCATACTGTCCTTCTACAGATGGGTAAATTTTATTCAGCAGAGATAATTTTACAGGCAGTGTAAGCTCCCGGTAACAACCACATCTTTTGTTTTTGTCTACAGGCACTACCTTTATGTGTAAGGCACTGTCTTTGTGTCCCTATTGGTCATATATGTCTATATCGGTCATATATCGGTTCATATAGATCTGAAATGGCTGCCGCTGGTGTTATGAGACCTATTGCTGGAACAGGACGCTATGCTTTTAGCTAAGGATTAGAGAGCGCTTCTGAAGGAAGTGTATGTTTTATCTAAATTTTCAGTGATTCAATCTCTCTCAGGCCCATACGCAACTGTTACCATAGCATCTGAGACCTTTGTGATCTTACAACATGTGAAGACCAACATTCCTATGAGCCAATCAACATATCTATGAGGAAGGGAAAAGCTCTTATTCTTATTTTCTACATGGAAAACAGAGAAACCCACTACTACAGCACAAAAGAAAAAAGTGTTATAGAGCATGGACTCCAGCCATTAGTCCCCCCTTCTTAACTAGCACTGGACTGGCTTTTCTCAGTTTTTAAAGCTTCCTTCCTGTATTGAATTTTCTGGCAGTATGTTTCCACTTTTGCTTCAAGGTAACATTGATTAAGTTTCTGGTTATCTATCTGTCCGAGCAAACAGACATATTATTAGAAGCACATTATATGTAAAAATACATTTTGATTCAGTTTGGATTAGTTTCCACTTTAATCTCAATTATATATGCAACAAATACATTTATTAACCTAATAAATATTCTTTGGCTGTAATTTCAATGTTAACAAAAGACAACTTAATTGCTTTAAGAAATTTAAGGTTACTGTATTTTCTGTGACTTATAAGCCAAATATTTTGTACATCAATCACTGTTTTAGTGTTGAAAACAATTGCAATTACAAGAATAACTCTCATTTTAATAACGCTAAATGCTATTTCACTATGTAAGAGTCCATTGTCATGATGCATAATATTCAGATTTCCTTTCATTTAATAGCAGAGGCAATGAAGAGAGAGAGAGAGAGAGAGAGAGAAAAGAGATTTAACTTTAGTACCGTCATATTTTCAGTTCTGTTAAATATCACACCGAGTATGGTTCACATATATCAATTTGAGTATGCAGCAGTTATGGGCAAAGTTTTTGTGTATGTAATTTCTTTTATTAATTTTCCCACAAATCAATTTATATGACAAGAAAAAAAAGGAAGTAAAGATAATAGTTTCATAAATATCTAAAGAGCAAATCACAAATTGCATCAGGGATCGTCAATATATTGTTCCTTCATGCTGTCCTTTCTTTTGGAGCAAGAAAATCAGAAAATCTCATATACCTTTACTTCTCATAATAAATCATGCAATTATTTAAACAGTTTGTAGCCTTCTTTCCATATGCTTCCTTGCTACTTTACACAGGCACTGTAAAATCAAGGCTTTTCTTTTTGTGAAAGCAGGTGCATATATTTCAAAACGGTGTGCAATCACAAAATTCATAAAATCAGACTTCTGTCTTTAAGATGCAGTCACCATACATTTGACAATTAGACATGTGTACCATTTGGATTTGCAAATACTTATTTTTTTCCTAAGTTTTCCAAGTTGTCTCTGGTCTGTTTCCCCTTTTCCTTTCAAAATACAACTGTCCATGAAAAGGTCTTCTTCCTGACATAAATCAGATCATTCTCAAAAATTATGTAGGCTGTGCCCCCTGAGCAGATGGGGCTGTTCTAGCAGCAAAGTGCCACAGAGGCTGGGAGGGGAGTAAGGAGAAAAGTTACCCTGCAACTCTGGTGTATGACCCTGAAGCTCAGCAAGGGTGCCACATGGTCAGGAACAACCAACCAACATCTTAAGCCCCACAAGCTGCATACCCATGTTTTTGTATGACCAAGATGTACATCGCATTCCTTGGTAAGCCTAAGAAGACARTTGGGTGAATCTCCCAGGAAAGACATAACCACACAGGCTTCCTCAGCAATTACCCACCCTTCACTGGTCAGTGATGTCAGTCTGTGCAATTCCTCCTAGTTTACTTACTCCTCATCTGGGGATTGGGATTAGCTTTCCACAAGCCAGCTCCACCCTGGCAGTGGAGATCTAACCTTAACAAGATCCATATTTGACCCCCTCAAGTGTCAGACACTCTGTATGTTAAGATCTGAAGACTAACAGCAGAAATCCTTTGTATATCTTTAGGTAGGCAACATTCAGTGAGATCTTACAGCTGATTATAAGAAGAGTTTGAGAAAAATGAGTTTGCCAGATGCCACATATTCTGTAGCTTTTTAAGTGTAGGTAGCTAAGGTCTAACGTCAGAAAGAAAGGTTACTGTACTAATCTGAGCAGTATTACCTAGTGACTTTTCACTTAAAACTGTGCTAGAAAAGTACTGGTACAAAGCAAATTAATTTAATTTTGACTGCTTTGTCAATCAATGTAAGAAGATATTAAATCACAATAGAAATGTCATTGTAATATGGTGATTATTCTCTTGGGATAGCCTAAAGCATGAGCAGCCAAGAGTTTCATACAGTACAGGACAGTAATTATCTCATGACAAGTGTACTCCCTGGAGATCACTTCAGAGCTGTTATAAAGATATTGTGGAGAAAAGCATGCATATATGCTGTGCTAGAGGAAGATGAAGGTGGCACTTTACAGTCACAAGAATGAGTTTTAGCTGACTGTGAGGTTCACACTGATTAATTTAAAGTGTTACCAGTCAATTGAACACCTCTTCAGCTGAAGCATATTTATAACACAGTGTACTGTACAGCTAATCACACTTTGAAGCGGTAGCATAAAAAGGAAGTTACAAAATAACTGTTCTGTTTTCAGTTATTTATCCTGATAAAAAGCACTTCCTTTGAATTTGTGCCTCTAAAGATACTTTAAAAACTGCAAGACCATTCTTTCATTTTAAAATATTTTTTTAAAACATTACATTTGGCCTATATACAGAATATTGCTAAAAAAGCATTGTTGAGGCTAATGTTTTGGTTTGAGTTCTGGGGAATTTCAGGGACAGACCTAAATTGAAATCAGTTTACAACTCTTGCAGTAAGACATTCAACAGCTTTGCCATATGCCTCTAATTCACATTTTGCAATACACATTTGCTTACAGAGTTCTAACACTTGACCATTTTAATGTCCCTGGAAAAGTGCCTATAGTTGTCCTTTTCCCTTCACACAAAGACAACAGCTAAAGTATTTTTTCTTTAGCCTACCAGTTTCCCTCATATCCAATACACTTGATTTTCACTTCTATCAAAACAAACTATGTGATAAAGATAGTCTGTGTGCTTGTGTGTATGCCTGTATATATGTATGTAGGAATTTTGTTCCTGAACTCCGTGCTCCCTTTGAAAAAATGACCTTCATGAAGTATGCAGAAAACTGAATTGCCATATGTGTAAAAATTTGCTGTGCAAAAGCAAAATTCTGGAAAAATTACCATGTTAGTTAAAAAAAAGCAAATGAATTTAACTATAAAACACAAGTATTGATTGCTCAGTGCTAAATAAGTTTTTTTTAAAAAAAGCTATATAATTTGAGGTTTATAAAAATCATTATTGCTGAATACACTAACTTCTGCAGATTTGAGACAGGGTATTATCTATATTTTAATCAAATCACATGAAGACAATGTTAGTAGCAAATACCTGTGGATGCAATATGCACTCTTTATGTGTAATAAAAAGTCAGGGAGATCAAAAATCTACAGTGCTGTAATATTGATTACTCTTTTGCATAAGATGGAAATGAAAAAAATGGTAATAACTTTTTTTTAGGGGTAATGTCCCTCTAGGGAACACACTGATATTGAAACAGGACAGCAAAAAGAAGGGGAAATGATTTTGAGGATATTATTTACAAATAGATATTATGAAGTGCTAGTCTATTTGTAGTTTCTTTTTTCTCTTTTTCCCCTAAGCAATCTCATTAAGATGTAAGAATATAAAAGGAAAGACATTACATCTGTGTCAGTATTCTTGTCACATTCTCTAATAAAGGACTAAAATACATATCCATTTCTACAAAGCTCAAAGACTATTTAATGGAAATAGAACACCTCTCACAAAGAAAGAAGAGAGTCAGAAATTCATGCAGAAAAAGGTAAAATTCATTCTTGGAAGAGGTCCAGCACATAGCCCTTGTCCCATTTAGGTTTTAATTTGACAACTTCATTGGCTTTCGTGTGATCCCGTACCCATCGTCTGCTCCCAGGATGAATTTCATCCAAGATAACAGAATATAGAACAATGGCCAAAGGAAGCATTAAGAACTGTAGCGTTCACAGGACATGTATGAAGCATATATTCTGCTCGAGAAATAAGCAAGTGTTGAAGCAGCATCAATTGATGCTGGCTATGGGTTACAGATTCAAATGGGCCACCACTGGTTTTCTACTTCCTAAGCTTAACTGAAGAGGAGGGACTTGCTGTGCCCCATGCTGTCCTCTTAATACTTATTATTCCCTTTTTAGTATTCTGTTCTTCAACTATCCAACACGAGATGTCAGGCATTATACTGCATCTCCTCTACAACGTCCCCTGTGCCTTTGCAAAATAAAGCTCTGCTTACAAAAGGCTAGAGATCACCTCCAACAGACAACTCGGGATCACTGGTGTTTCAACCGATATACAGGTTAACCTTTAGTTAAAGACCAAACTATGAGAAGAGGCATTACATTTTTTCAAATCCCTTGGGTAGATTCTGAAGACAAATTTCACTGTTCGTGTGTAAGTAGAAGGCAAGAACCAGAAAATGCCAGTTTTGGGAAGCAGAGCAGTGTCTAACAAAATTGGAGCTATTTAGCAAGCAGCACAAAAATGGGTTTTGCATTAATAAACCCAGTATGTTCACAATCCATATACTTTAATTTGAATTAATTTTTTTTTTTATTGAGTGTGATGAAGCTTTCAAAAGCCTCCTAGCTTTATCAGTGGTAGTATTTCATCTTAGCATTGTTTGTAATTAGTTATTTACACTAACAGAACGAATGTGGTGCTTCCAGCAGAAAGCTAAAGGCCGATGAGAAACTGAGAATGAAAAAGTCCCTAAATGTCAGGCTAGTCAGCAAGATTTTCAAGTTTGTTAAAATTAACACAAGCTATCATTAGGGTACCCTACAGTTCTGTGCTTCACAAACAAGACAAATGAAGTAGGCATTGTTTTTTGTACCTTTCAGCCCAATTTTAAGCTGTTTTATTTTCCTTTAACAAATCAAGATATATAACAGCTCATAAAGCTTCCAGTATAAGCCAGCAGTATGACAATTTGCTATGTGTATCCTGAGCCACTTACAACTTGCATGCATCCTCAGTGATTGAAAAATATATTCCAATAACAGAAAGCAGAACAACCAAGAACAAAGAATTATATGAGTGCCTGTTCTTCAGTATTTTGCTGGCTTCATTCACTGATCCAGTTGTCCTGTCAGAGGAAGGGAAAAAGTTCCTTCCACTTCTGTCTAAGTCCTGTATCTCTTGAAGAACAGTAGGGTCCCTGTCAATTTGGTAGCCCTGTTTTCCTAAAATGCAATGCAATATAAAAGTACCTCAAATTATAAGTTACATATAAAAAAACATGAAAAAGTGCTTCAGACTGAGCACTGAGGCTGCTCCAGAAAATGACTAAAGGTGAGAATCAGAGCCAATTACTTTCAGAATTTGTAATGCTCATTCAAAACAAATGAGTGCAWTGCTGATTGCATAATATTATCAGAATGGCAGATGTTAATTCTCCTGATGCCTTAAGCCACTCACAACTTGGCCATTTAAGGTGAAGCTTTCCAGGTGTGTTAAGCAATTAAAAGGCTTGGAAATACAGAAATGCATGAAAGAGTGTCTTTATTAGAACACTGTGTTACTCAAACGTTATTCAGAAAAGACTTGAAATAGAAATACTCATTAATGAAATATAAGACAAATGTATTCACGGAGCCATAGAGCATTTGTTAAAACAAGTTCTATGCAGGAAGGCATACAACTCTACTCAGGTACCTATTCTACAAACACACATGCTATTGCACTACTAATCAAGTAATAAATACTTGATCCACCTGCCTCACAAACACGGTAAAAATAACACAGAAAACAGAGAATAAACAACTAGATGCAGCCTTAGTGGCAGTCATAAACTGTGTCTTCTTGTACAACCAATCAAGAATTATCAAAAATCCCTTGGTCCGACTATGGACTGTGCTGGATAGAAAGGGAAGAGATTTCGTACACATATATGTGAAGGTCTCTTCCATTTCTTCAGAACAAAAAACTCACCAGCCCTCCATCACTGTCAGGCCTTTAGCCGTCACTCAAGGTTTACAAGTCTGCCACAAGATCTTTGCCTTTTAAAGACATCTCGTCATCTTCCCATAGCAGATCCCTCTAGGCATGATGTCCATTGCCTGATTATACCTCCAAATTTCAGCAAATTGCAAATTAAAACTTTTTCACACTAATTCAGTTTTACTTATGTTATGAAAAGATGGCAATTACATTTCATGACATCTCGTGTATGTTGTAATAATGGTAAAAATGGTCATATTTCTCTTGTCAATATCCTCAGCCAGGAACCTAGAAAGGAATCACAATTTAAATTTAGCATCACACTTTCTAATAAAGCCCTTATGTTTTGCTTTGAATACAAGTCATTCTTAAAAAAAAAAAAAAAAAAAAGGCAAAATATCATTCTGATTTTATTTTGTATCGAAATGCTACGTGATAGAGCTTGAAGCTGTCAGGCTGATGTCAAGCTGACTAATAATACCACTGTTTCTAACGGTCTCTTCTCTGCACCACTGCTGCCTGCTGCTCACTGACCAGCAGCCCAGGAGAACAGCTCCTCCTGCCCCACCTGGATCCTGTTCAGACCCAGAAGTGCCCATTTCCCATGTGACCAGGACAAGGGGGAAGATCCCAGCTAGACGCCAGCTYCAGGCCTACCCCACTGGCCTTCCTCTGGCATCAGTCCCTGAAAAAAACTATGCTTTGTTTTGATAGGATGCTTAAGTTGGTATGAAAATGTGCCCTGGTCTGAAGGTTAAAGAAACCGGAGCATTTCTTCTGGGACAGAAATAAAAAACATATCCCAGGGGGAAAGAAATGGCTGTCAGGAGTTTTTGTGGAGTGCCATCACCTTGAACTGTCAGGCACAGGCTTTACTAACGAATCCTGTGAATCTGCAAGAATGCTACAGGCAAAACTTTTTTCCCTGTGGTGCATCTCCAACACCTCCTTCTCAGGAGCTCTAAGACCTAGGCTTTACTGTCTTTTTTCATTAATTTTTGAATAGCTGAGCAGGCACAGGGAATTCTGTTTGTCCACCTTGACACCGCCCAGTAAAGGAAGCTCACAGAGCAAGTTTCACAGTCACACCCCCCTCCCCAAACAACAAGAAGGTGTTATAACCTCTGCCTCTCTTTTATTTGGGAAGATGGGTTATTTGTGACTGAAGAACTCATATCCCCAGGAGCAATCAGTTCCACAACATTTTTGTTTCAGTGTTTTGCTGAGTATGAATACCATCTAAACTTAGGACAAAATGCTGCCTCAACTTCATTCGACATCAGTATAGTTTTAATGAATCTGTCCCTATAGTGCTCAGCTTCCAAAAAGCCCAAACTGGTGTAGTGAACTGACACATTGTTTAGCCTACATTTTTTAAATCTCATTTAATTTTATTGTAGATGTTTTGTCTTAAATCCTTAAAAGTTTATCGAGCAATTAAACGATGCTCTCAGTCAGGGGGAAGAAATGCTCATAAAGTAGCAATAAGCCAAGCAGTAATTTCTAGATAGAAGTTGCATTTTTATTTCCTCCTATCGTAATACGAACAAGTATTTGTTTTGTAAAATAAGATGCAGAGTCTTCTAAAAAGCTGAAAATGACAACTGATTGCCCCCGCCCCCCAATTTTTTTTAGCGAGATTTAGTTTTGAGTGCTTGGAGTAACAAAATGTTTCTGCTGCACTGGCTTCATCAGATCAATCAGTAGAATGAAATAAGCAATAGCTGACAGAATCTTCTTCTACAACCATTTTGCTGACTGATGGCTGTTTTCATGGCATCACATATTGAACTTTTTTCCAGAAAGCACCTTTGCTTTAACATGAACATTTTATAGGTAACATTCTTGCCTCTAACAAACTAATGAAATCCTGTACCTGTTGTAAACAGGCCTGATTTTAAAGACAAATGACTAAAGAGACCTCCTAGTGATGTTGGAATGATTACTAGTGAGTTTAAATATGATGTTTACAAGTGTAAAGCACTATTTACAGTACTCAAGTATAATAATCTCAAAGCTAGTTTTTACAAATGGGAATTTTAGAGTCATTGCTATTTTTAAGACAATAGCAATCATTTTTGTGTCACTTATCACCTCCATTATTAAATTGCTCTGATTTCTGAGTTCTGAAGCACGTTCCTATTCATCACGAGTAAGTAAGGAAAAATGTGCATTTAAAATAATTATGCAAAGCTGCCTAAGGATGTTAAAAAAATAAACACCAATATATATTTAGGTTGAATGAAGTATTAAACCACAAAACTATATAGAGCTAATCCACTGAGTAATAGTCCTTTCTTTTTCCACTGCTAATTAAATGTCATTGGAAGAATAAAAGAATTCAACAATATATTTTCCAGAAAATACCTTGTTAAAACATCTCTATATAAAGGATACCTACCTACTTATTAACTATACTTTTGGTCAACATTAAAATACATTAAATATAGTTTGGAAAGAGACAACATAGCTTAATCTTCACATTAAATATTAAAACATTAACAGAAAATTTAGAGTCTCATAAAAAGGAAAAATAAGCTGCTCTGCTCCTCCTCCACATGGCAGCACAGTAGACTGAAGCATATGACATATTTAGTTACTTTAAGACTCACAGCAACTAACAAATTTATGAGCGTGCTTAAAGATAGGCTACAGACTAAAAGGTAGCAGACACGTGCTTAAATATACAGACGAATCCTGGCACCAATTGCGTAATAACAGTAAAGCCAAACTCTTTAATCTTCATGTAGATGCTAAATAAATGAATTATTAATTTAAGAATGCAAGTTTTTGCAGAATTATAATCTTAGTCCTTTCTAAAGTAAAAATCCCACTAACTTCAGTCACCATCTGAGAAGCAAATGCATATGAAGCTGCTTTACCCCTTCAAAGACATTGTTACACAGAAATACAGTCATTCTTCTGAAGTGTGATGAGCAGAAGTGACAAGGAGATACTTTTATTCAATATTATGCTGTAATTTACAGCTCATGGAAAATTTTCCAACTGCTTAAACAGTTTCTATCAGAGCATACTGATTTGATTAAATCAAAACATATCACCAAAATGGATCAATGTCACTGATATTTAGAAAAAAATTCTCAAGATGATTCTTTCCAGTAAGGTGAAGTCCTTCATTTTAAATATCACATTCTATCATGAAATCAAAATATTTTACTATCCTGTACTTAACAGGAATGTAATGTAGCAATGCAATTCTTTGAAGCATTTCAATCACATCAAAATTAAGCACTTTAATCTCAAAAATAATTTGTTTCCGGACTATACTAAAAATACTAAACAATACCACTTTTGGAAATGTCTTTTTAATATCTTTTCCAGGAAATTTTGACTGCATATACCAAATTAGGAAGAAAAATAATTTCAAATTAACTGTAATTCTAATGAAATTTTGACCAGTTTTAATCAAAATCATGCTCACCTTCATTTCTTTTACAGTGCACTGTACAGCACTGTGTGGAAAACTGAAGAGTTATAACACTGGACTCTAATGGCTCTTAGATCAATAAAGTACCATGACATGCTGTACTCCCAGGTGAAAGGAAAATTGAGCTGGCAATTGACATCTCAGATCTTCCAGTTTCTAACATTCACAGAGACATTATTATTTAGTCTGGTTGAAAGAAATATTCTAATATAACCAAAGGTCAGGGTTGAGTAATAAATCTGAAGCTAGAGTCAGTTTATCATAATAGTGCCGTGTAAAAGTCACAGTGTGTAGGTAAAGGTCAATTTTAGCAACTCACATTCAAATATTTTCCCTTTGGGTATGGTAAAAGAACTTCTGTGTTACGTGATAAGTAAATATTGAAAGGTACAGCAATCACTAAATATCATATTATAAATTATCTAATTTTAATCCTGCTGTAAAGCAGATTTTTAAGAGATTGCAGCACCATTCTAGTCTAGTCTTTCATCTCTCAGCACATTACCAAGTTAACCTTACCATTCAATTCTCCTCAACTAGGAAACGGAAAGATTTTTATCTCATCATACAGATATTTTCATGAACTTCCAAAGTTTCGATAATTTTTATATTCCACTAAAGGCATTGGGAGCATATCATACCTTTAAGGAAGATCATCACTTAGTAGAAAAGCTGCTGTAACTGAAATGATATTATATGAATCAGCGTCAGAATTGCTTTGCTGCAATTCTTTCTTTTAAACTTCTAAACTGATATAACCTGTCACCTTTCTGCCAGCAAAGACTAATAATAATACCACTATCCTAGTCAGCTGGAAATACAAAGCATCCATATGCCATTCCTCCTTAGAACAGTTCACTTCAGCTGCAAATCTGTTCCACAAAACAGGAATTGCTTTTTCAAACCTATAGTTTTAAGAAAACAACAACATAATTTACTGTGGGGTGATGTTTTACACTGAAAAATAGGGAGAGGCTTGCTGTTTGAATATTATATCTTGCTGATAACTCAAAATAATGTCACATAACAAGTAGCAATACAATAAAGCCTTGTGCTGTGTAATATGATGCAATCAAACCACTGTAGCTGGTAGGTCAAGAAGCTACTCTAGGAATTCCAAAAATTACCCAGCACCTGACATCTGCGGGTTACTCATGTGCAAAGTATTAGTGGGAAACATGGTTTTTTTTTTAAAAAAGAAACGAACAGAAGCACTGTAAGTCACAGATGACAGTCAACGTCCAATAAAAATGGTCTCCTGTTTCCAGACAGAAACTATAATCAGGCAGTGAGTCACAGACAGAATATACATTTCCCAGGGAATAACTACCATGCAACACTTCTTCTGGAATCCTTATTAATTAAAAGAGGTCCACAGACTTTAATACCAAGCTTGTCATTAGGAAAGTCCTTATGAAGGTTTCCCAAATATTATTTCTACTTGTCAGCTTTCCTCCTTTCCACCTCCTATGCCTTACCAGGGTGCTTACATTGGAGATGCTGGATATCAACAAGAATTCAGTTCATGAAACTTGCCTATGTCCACTCTAATCTGTCATTTCAGGAGCAGAAGAGACTGTTCAAAATGCACTCCTTTATCATGGCACGTTTCCTTACACAGAGGAATTCTCCAGAACAACTCTGCCTTCTCACTTCCATTAAGCCAGCCATAGCAGTATTTTCTCTTATTCTTAGTCTAATCAGAGATAATACTCTTTACACTAGTGATTACTTAACAGGAGCCGCTTGTGGTTACCAAGATCCCTCCTTTATTTCTGTGGCATCGACTAAGGGCACTCATAAACACACAGCAATAATAAACACCAATTCCTATGTTCTGTACTGTGGCAAAGTCTGGACTCTGTATTGTTCAGCTGAAAACACTTGTAAGTCTTTGGAAATTTAATTAAACTGGTAATAATGTTAGCTGAAGTAAGGAGATGAGACACTGAAGAAGGATAAACACATCACTGATATTGCCAGGATGAAAAATATCAGGGTGGGGGAGGGGGGAAGAGAAAGTTTAAAGATTATAAATGGGAGTTTGATAGCCCTTTTGGCTATATAGTTAGCATAACATAAAAGAGGGAAAAGAGTTGGGACTTTAGGATTAGCTGGATATTTTTGCTACAAATATTAGGACCATATAGTCATTTGTAGGTTTAATAAATACTCACTTGAAATAAAATGGTTGACATCTCTCAAATTTAATGCTGCTACTTAAAACATTTGCAAGCTTATTTAATATTATGACAGAATCACAGAATCATGGAGGTTGGAAGGGGCTTCTGGAGATTTTCTAGTCCAACCCCCTGCTCAAAGCAGGGTCACCTGGAGCAGGTTGCCCAGGACACTGTCTAGTCAGGTTTCGAATAATCTCCAAGGATGGGGTCTCTACAACCTGCCTGGGTACCCTGTTCCACAGTACAAAAAGTTTTTTTTCTGATGTTTACTTGGAATTTCCTGTATCTCAGTTTGTGCCTATTGCCTCTTGGCCTGTCAGGGGGAACCACCGAGAAGAGTCTGGCTCTGTCTTCTTTTCTCCCCTCATCAGATATTTATCTCCCTGAGCCTTTTCTTCTCCAGGCTGACCAGTCCCACCTCTCTCAGCCTCTCCTTGTATGACAGATGCTCAAATCCTTAATCACCTTTGTGGCCCTTTGCTGGACTCGCTCCAGTATGGCCATGTCTCTCTTGTACTGGGAAGCACAGAACTGGACAGAGCACCTCCAGACTCACCAGTGCTAAGTAGAGAGGAAAAAACACCTCCCCTATGTTTTCGAGATTATCATTTTACCCATAAAAAGTAAAAAACCTTTTTAAAAAAGTTTTTTTTTTTTTTTATCTTTCTGATATCTTTATATCAATGCATAACATACTGTTTTGTATTTCCTGGCAGTTTACTCAAAGTACATTATTAGAGAACAACTACTTACAAAGAGGCTAGTTTCCCTTCGAATTTCTGAAACTAGCTAATAATCCTCTCTGCATATATACCAATCCCAAATTTCTAATCATTTCACAATTTGCCTACTTTTTCTTCCACGATACCTGTGCGCTTCTCTTGTTGCATCCTGTTATTGCATATGACACTTTCCTCCTATTTTCTTCCACGTGAATGCTACTCTGAAACTATTATATAAAATGAATTTTTTTGACAATTTAGAATTAGAACTTAATCACCAAAATAGTCACAGAAATGAGTAAAAAAACAAAGCTTAATAAAAGTTTTATAACAAGTACAAGTTGTTATAACCAACATTGCAACAACTTTCCTTTGACAAGACATGCTAAGCTTCTGTTTATAGTAATATACCATAATTGTGTGTCCTTTACACTTTCCGACTTCAAAAATAATGAAGGCCAGTTTACAAATTTACATGTATTCCTAGTGCTTTTGGGGAATAATAAATCATTAATGGGGAAAGAAAACCCATCTCCCTCACCAGTCAAACAAAATACAAAGCTAAGGCAAAGTTATGATTTCCCTTGATGTTCTTTTGTGTGTTTGTGTTGTATTGGTTATGACTAAATGAGAAACAGACAGCTCTGAATATCCTGTGCAATAATCTTAGAATTTATGTCTATCTGATAGTTATAGTTACATAGTATTTTGAATATAATGGTTTAGCTCTAGCTTATTGCCATGCAAACCACTGCAGGCTCCATTACCTTTTAAGTACTCATTGTTAATGCTGCCACTTAGCCATAGGCTTCCTTCTCCGATACTATTCCTAATTCTTTCAGATCCTGCAATTATACACTGTTCTCCATAATTCTCCCTCTATCTTACTTGATGAAAAGGTCTCTTTGATTCTAACTAGATCAAGCTAATTGCAGCTGTGCTTTCATTATTTTTTTTCATAGGCTCTATGACTAAAATGCTTTTGGTTCATATTGTGACAGAACTCAACCAGAAAGCCAATGTTTAGATTTTAAGTGTGGGGCTACCGAATCAGGTTAAATGTAGGAGTATGGGTTTCTTAATTAGGTATGTTACTGCCTTGCAGAACCATCCATCTTTTAAAAACAGCATACTTGTGCTTCAGAAGGCACTGACTGTTGGCTCTGCTATAACCTGAACAGTAAACATGAGCAGTAACACTAATGCACAGCCATTGTTGTGGGGGAACGATTTGGGTTTCAAACTTCCTCATTTGTGAGCAAAACTCAGCTGCTACTAGTGAAGACCATGAAACTGAGCTGTCACTACTTGCTCATTATATTATATTGTGTTAGGAATCAAGGATCTGAGAGTCATGAGAAATGGGGAGTTCTATTTGTATCAGTTTCTTACTACTATGCTTTTCTTTCCAATTTGGGATTATTCTAATTTCTTCCAAATTTATTGAAGAATATTTCATTATTATGAAATCCTACCGATGTACTGACACCACAAAGATAACTCCCATCCTATCTCCTCCCCACAATAATCTCACTTCTAAGGCATCCCTTAAAAACTACCAACTAATTTATCTCTGGTTCTTAACAAGCATTTTAAGACAACACACCTTTTCTGAATATCCTCTATCTTGAGAAATAAATGGCAACTTCAGGTTGTTTGAGATTAGCCGCTTAAAGGATTGCTTTGGAGGACTAAAGATCTTTTATATATTCATTCAGGATTCAGCAGTTTTCCTCCCTAATTACGGCCCCAGATAATCTTTATTTAACCACCTAAAACAGACACTATTACATGGTAAAAAGAATCTATTAAAGTCAATAAGGTGATTCTTAAAATATTTTACAGTGTTAGCAATAAAGTTTGAAGGTGTCTAAGCCTAGATAGACCTCTTTTACTATAAACAGTAATTATTTTAGTAAGTTAAAAAATACCACATAATGTAGGTTTGTAGATACTCTATTTCATTCTGCAAAAGGATCAACTTGACCATATCGTGCACTAATTAATATTGGTGTAAGTAAAGATTAACTTCACTGATTTACTGAAGTTATTTGGATTTATGGGGAAATATAAGAAGGTAAGATTACAGTTTAATTTAATCTAGCATTGAAGGTTGATATTTTGATTGAGTTACTGTTATAAAATTTCTAACAAGCAGTTAATAAATTCTGTGTTAAGTCCCAGAATTCCCATTAAACACATGAAAAATATTTCATATTATTAGTTTTATATTTAAAAAGCTGTCCTGATTTTTAGCTATAGAATTTCTTCTCTAAYGTACTATATAAAAATATTTAGCAGGTTATACAGTATATCTTCACATTAAAGTAAAAGTTGGGACCAGTGCACTGAAAACTGTGTCTTTGATTATTTCATTTTTCTCAGATGTTAAGCCTATTGACATAGAAACTAGTAAGCTATCTTGTCATACAATATCCATTACATTAGAAATTATATTTCAGTCTGACTAAATACACTCTACCAAGAAAAGGTACCTAGAGAGAGTATCTCTACAGTCAATGTTGCAGTTATCCCAACTCTACATTCTGTACTTTTGAGTGACACCCACATTTCCTCCTTTCTTTAATAAAAGTGGATGTGTATTAGGAAGACAGCGGAGGAAACTATTAGCACAACTAAAAATGTTGTAAAGCACTGACAACACTGTAACGAGAGTCAAAGGACACGTATCATACATTGTAAATGTTCAGAAATTTTATAACTCCTCAGTCCTCTAATAAAAGGATTGAGATGTGTTTTTATTTGTAAAATATCATTAATGTTAACTATGATCTACCTACTACTACTCATTTGACGACCTTGGTGAGGGGAACATTTTAATGTGCAAGTACTTAAACTATGAAAAATATTTTAATATGAGAAACCAGCTTTCCAAAGAACTAAAGCAGAATGTGTGCGGATTTCTGTAAATATTTCCAGTTATTTTGGAGCCTATAAAAAAATCCATGCTGGCTAAATTTGTAAAACTTGTTAGTTTACCTAAACTGCATGGTGCTTCTCCTACTGGGGAAGGCACTGGTAGGTATTTTACCACCTGACCTCCTGGGTGACAAAAAGCTGTATATGTGGTTATTATAGCTCCATGTGGCTTATTGCTAACTGGTGAAAAAACAGACAGTAAAACTACAGTTCTGTCACCTGGCAGCAAAACACCCGCAGTGAGAGTGGACACACTATGTTCTGAATTTCCAGTTAGCCTTACCTGGGCTAACATTATAGAAAATCCTGAAAAAGGCAGTCCTAGGAACTGTTAAGCTTTTAATGAAAAATGGCATATATCCTGCTTAACTAGATTTCAACTGAACAGAACTGCACTATCACAGCTTCAGCACATAAAACATTGTTTTCCAACCAGAGATATCAGCACCCTCCAACAGAAAGCACTAAGAAAAGAAACAGAAGACAATACAAGAAAATGAAGTCAGTCTACCTTCTTTCATGCATGTTCTCTTCATCTGTTGAACCCTCAGGCCCCATGTTCCCTGAACTCCTTTAACATTAAAATTTAGGAATTGTGTATGTTAAGGAGTGGGTTACAGTAGAGCATTTCCCCTAACCCATGCTCTAGGCACCTGTATTCAGTAGCTGAATGACATATAGTTGGATCCAGTGCAGCCCCATTGCTCTAACACAAGTACCAGCTGCTTTATGGATCTTACTGGCCTTTGTAAATGCAACACTGGAAACCTTCCAGGGTCCCAAATTTTCTGCTTGACATTGTTCATTTGATGTTGCTTCAAAAAGAGAAGAAAGATAGTGACAGACTTGGACTGGGTACATTCTGCCTAGCTTCTGCAAATCGGACTGCTTTTTGGCTCCTGTACCCAAATTTTCTCCTACAGCACTGTAAGCACAGGCAGGTATTCCAACAGCTTGAGCACAAGACATGACAGGGAGCAAAGCACAGTTCTGTATAGAGTTATTCTTTGTATCAGATTTTGATCTCACAGAGCTGATACTTTTTTTTCTTTTTCCCAGAATTTGTTACATATTAGGATAAAAGGAGATCAGGGTTAAATCCAAATTAATTTCATTTTGTAAAAACTTCCTCATTAGTTCTAATAACAAAGATAAAATATTTCCAGAGAAGAGTGACCGTCACTCCATATGACCTTGGCGCTTTCAAGGCACAAAAATATTTCACTGATATACACTATTTAGACCCTTGTTGAATTTAGTGTCTAATACAAACATTAAACCAAAGACATAGTATCTTTCTTATATAATAACAGGCTATCAGAAAAGCTAGTAAAATAACTACTGTTGAACTTTTACTCTCAATGTATAGAAGATAAGTTTCCACATTATTAAAACAAAGGCCTACCAGTGTAATCACTTCAAAGCCTCTGTTTGTGACCATAAATTTGCAGCTGCAGTACTGCTCCTGCATATCTATGGCATATCAACACTAAATAGACATTGATAGTATGCACGCACTATGAGTTGTTAGATATATATATCTAATAATTTGTTATGCACACATACTATCAGTGTCTATACAGTATACTCTTATAGATATAAATAAAATATTAGGAATAAAAATGGTCTCATACCTGTTTGAAAACCAGCAGCCTTTCTCCTGAAGATCTGCTATGCAGTGTCACACTACACAGTAAATACAATCTTAGAAACAAGATGAAAATGAAAATAGCTAAAGATTGCACTAAAAAGTCATTCTGGTGTTTTTTCAGTGCCACTTCAGTGCAATTGCTTAAAGTGTGAATATTTGTAACAACCTGTACAAAACAAACAAATCCACAAATGCCAAATATGTGAACAGAATGTAACTGAATGAAATACCATTTGGAAACTCTTTATAAAATATATGTCTTGTCGGCCTTCTTTCTAGAAAATGCAAACACTCAACTTTTGCATTTTTTTCCATTTATGACTTTAAAATGCATTCAAAGATGACCTCCAGCATTCTTATCACTATTATGTATGCATAAGTCAATACATTCATAACTATAGAAGTTTAAAATTGTTGGACTGAAGACAGTCTGATTAGTGWTTGTAGCTTTCTACACAAAATGCAATACAAAAAAAAGTTGCATAAACAAGAGATAAGTGAACTATGTTAGTGGTTTGATTATGAAGACCAGCTTTGGCTATCCTTAAGAAGCTGTGGTCCAATAAAATGTTTGTTACCAGAAATTTTCAATAGTGAGTTAATGTACTTGTTAAACACTTGTTTATCAGGACAAAGATACTCTACAGTCTGCATGAGATGTCTCAGAGAAACTCTTTACTAAAAGTCATTATAACAACAGAAATGGTATCACTAATACTAAGAGAGTCCTTAGGACTTTAGAATATAGATTACAAATGTAATAATTAGTAATACTTCAGAAAATATACTAGCTTATTGAAACTACTGGACAAAGTTCTTGAGACAGACCAGGTATTGAAAATGCAACAATGAACACACTCAGATATTTTGTTACCTAAGTCTATAAATAGAAAAGGGCAAAAACTGTATATTCTGGATTACTTGTATATGAACTTGTGGAAAATGATATATTGGTTGTCCTGGAGATGGAGTTCATCTTTTAATACATGTAACAAATATAGTACACTGTGGAGTTTCAAAAACATTTCATGGGCACTGTACTCTAGCTTGAGAAACACTTGCTGTTTGATGATTCCTGCAGCAACTAGCAGCTTTGGGGATATAACATTTATTCAGTAGGAATCAGACAGAGTGCAATGGATAGCTGAAGAATCTACTGATGGTACTGAAATTCAAGACTAGATTCAACAAAAGGAAGACATCTGTAATCTGTATCAGGACTATGATGAGATTTTCCAACAATCCAAATCCAAAATGGCAAGCATGAAAATCCACCCAAATTCCACCTTACAATGCAGTTTAATTAAGCTATCTTCTGCAGAAGGTTTTGATCTTAAAGTTTCTTAGATACCTTGTCGTATCAGAAAAATAGTTATATTTCTGAAAAATCAGATTTGACAGTTTAGCACTTAAGTAATACTTAAGCCTGTTTAAGATCCACAAAACACTAATTCTCCCAGTAAGATCCTAGAAGGGCTCAATCTGATGTTCTCAAAGTTTGCCTTGTATATGTTTATTAGACTCAAAACAAAAAGCATTGGTAGCCATCACTTGTGTTCAGAACAGTAGCGATGCTATTGCTAAATCCTCTTGCACAGAGCCTATCTGCTAAAGCACCACTCACAAAGTGAGGAGAAAGTTCAGTTCTCTGCTACACGTCTCTTGATTCCCAGGACAGCACTCCAAAAGCAGGATGCACTGGTTGCAGAAAACTGGTTCTAACAATAGGTATCAGAAGCACAATCTGTCCTGGAGAAATAAAAACAGCTATCTTACATTATTAATTGCCAAATCCAATTTTTCTTTCAACAAACATTACAATTCTGATAGAGAGCAACATTACGTGTAGGGTTTTTAAAAATACCTTGTTTTGGAACAGCATCTTTCTGAAAACTTCAATTCTGCTTTTTTTTTTTTTTTTGAAACAGCTTTCTCTCTAGAGAAGCTAACTTTAACTACTTTGATTCCTTTGCTAAGTCTCTCTTTAGAATACTTTACTAGAGATCAACTATCTTTTATCCTTAGAGACCCAGAGTAAGAGCTGTGAGACAGCTTTGCATTATACAGCAAAAGTAAGACAAAACTTCACAAAGCAGGAAAAAAAAGAAAAGGATGCTTTTTTCCAAAGGCAGAAATCAACAGAAGCTTGTAGAAAAACATAATATCCTTATAATACAGTGGGTGGAGGCAGAAGAGAAGACTCATTTTTCAGAAAAATGGTACATATTCCTATCATAACATAATATCCTTACAATACAGTGGGTGGGGACAGAAGAAAAGACTCATTTTTCAGAAAAACTGTAGGCATTCCTATCATAACATATAACAGGCTGTATACGAAGGCCAAACTTTTTTTTTTCTCTTATTATTTTTGTGTGAAACTGCAGGGGTTTCCTAAAATCCAGGTTTATCTCTTTTTTTGATCCTCAGGTTCTTATATATACATAAATAGAAATGATCAGTCTTCAAGTAACTAATGCTTTTTGTATATGTGATAAGTGAAATACATGAGAAGTGCAAATATGTTTAAAAGAAAAAAATCTTTACCTTTCCTACTTTTCCTTAGCCAATCAATTAGCATTTAAAAAAAAAAAAGACTCTGGAGGGAATATTAAAGAGCTGCCTAATATAAGTATGTAATATTTCAATTATTACTGAGGAAAGGATTTTTATTTTTCTTTATTGAAAACAAAATACATTTGATTGTTTTAATTATCCTTTGCATATTTTTTCCTGGGAAACTGCAAAATACATTCTAGAAAATATTTTTAAAACTTTAATTTTGAAGGTCAAAATCTTTATGAAAACAACAGCTGTATAAAGAACACTGTTTTGCAATAAAAGAATATTACTACAGTGACAATTCAAGTTGTTATGGCAACCAGATCTTTAAAAGGTAAATGAACTTAGAAGATGTTTAGGTATTTTTCCCTGCAGACTTTTTATATAAAGACTTTCTATTAAAATTCTTTAGAAATAACTCAGAGGATAAAGGATGGAACAAACGGACTAAAAATTTAAATAGAGTCATCATTATTGTTCTGAAATATAAACAAGTATGATTTTTGTATCCTTTATATGTTATTAGATATGTAATATATACTGAAGAAAAGGGAGAACAGGGTCAGTAAGACACCATATCAGCCACTTTTTTTCATTCAAATTTTAAAGCTTGCCAAAACAAATTAATCAATCACATTCATGAAAGATGAGCAGCAATTTGATTAATAGAGATATTTAGAGTTCTTCAGAGTTAGCAACTTGGTTGAATCATGCTGTTCTACAAGCTAAATGCAACTGTTGCATACACACAGCAGAAAAATGTTGATGTCTGGGACAAAGGGAGTCAACATCTCCCTAACGCAGTTGTTGTTTCATGGACTAGCTGCCTGTGTTTGCCTGTAGAGTGGCCAGTGGTGGAGCTGTACCCTGTCATAGGGTACACTCAGCTGGGGAAGTTGGTGCTCGCAGGTTCTCCAAGTATGAGAGAGGCAAGTTGCCAACTTCATGCCCATCGCGGAAGCGTGTCCTTTGGCATTCTCCTAACCAAGAGTGTATGGCTGGAAGGTAAAACTCTGGAGTTTCTGAGTCACTGTCTGCTTCCTGACACCAGTCAGATATCCACTTTGAGCTGATGGCAAACGTAAAAATGGCTTTATTTGTGCTGTGTATCTAGTTCTCTGACAAAAATAGCAACTTTATTCCTTACTTTGTTGGTTCTCAGCAATGGTTGGATTGATTTTTCAAGCTTCCCAGGAAATAATTTCCATGCTGAGAGCCAACCTGCAAAATACCAGGCAGAAATAAAACATACTTACAAAACTGCAGCAATAGAAAATGCTGTGAGGGTCTAACAAACATGAGAAAAGGAAAGAAATAGTAGAAATACCTAAAACAGTATACTTCTGTTTTACATACTGGAGATATTCAACTGATGGTCACTGATTTGGACTTCAGATCATATCTGAATCTGACTAATATTACGGTGAAACCAATTTAGGGGGCTTTTGGAGGGGAAGTTAATCAAAAGATGAAAGGCAATGGAATATTGTGCTAAAGTAAAATATCTATCATACCCTTCTCTCTTATTTTTCTTTTCTAGTGATGTTTTTTAAAATTTTAGTTTTCTAATTTCATTTGTAATTCAAATTCCCTGGAGAATTAAGGAAGCACTTTTAACTGTCAGGCTACAGGTAATCCAGGATATTTTTATATTACTATTTTTATGGGGTACATAACTACTTCAAAAAACAAAGTTTTTGACAATTAAGAGTCCAAAAAGTGGTGCTGAGCTGTATTTGCAAATTTGGAGGCAGTTATAGACATGTATCCTGTCATCTTATCAAAAAATAAAGAAATTATGTATTAAATGCACTCCTTACGAAAACCCAGTACCTTAGCTCAATGAAGAAAACATCTCCATTTGGAGTTAATTAGCCTTTAGCTAAGCAAGGGTTAGTTACCAGGTTGATTAAATGGGGAGGGGGGGGAAGAGGGGAGCATTTCTCAGAGATTGCACAATCATTCATCAGCCTCAAAATCCAGTGTTCAGCGTGGATAGCTGTTGTACCCTAGCAGGTAAACCTGGAGCTACAAAAGCAAACCCTCATTAAGTGCTGGAAAATGGAGAAACTTTCTGCTTGCACACGTCTTGCTGAGCAAATACTGTGAGATGACAGAGCTTATTAGATACTTCTCTGTAATGAGTACATTTTTCAAAGTGCATTTATCACCTAGTAAAAGTCTATTAAATGTGCCTCAAACTGCATTAGACAGCCCCAATGGCAGGTCATCAGTAAACAGAAAAAGCTCTTGTAATTTGGGGAAGGTTTCAGAATGATGGACACCAAATATAATTTCTGGGCACACAAAGAGGGGTTTCTTAGTAGACAGGAGATTTCAGTGTTGATGCATCTAAAGTTGGTATTGCCAGTGGGAAGTAAACTAAACCCCATCACTTGAAACACTTGAGTCATTAAGAACTGAACAAAATAATAGATAGTATACTGCGCATTTTTTCAAAAATGAATTACAAATTTTGTATGGACATTTTCATTTTGCATGAACATCTACCATTGTATGTCTTTTCCATCTGTACTATTCATTATTTTATGCAGCTGCTAACCTAACTGTTTAAATATTAAACTGTATTTAAACATTAAACAGTGAAATAATTATTCTGTATGTTAAAGACATTCTAGAGAATAGGGGAAGGTATCATAATCTCAAAAACTGTTTCACTAAATGAATACTGCTGTGTTTCACTAAATAAATACTGCTATTTATAAAAACTGGACAAATAATTCATAATTAGTACTACAACTAATTAATTTTACTTCTATGCTTGTGAAGTGTTTGCAGGTAGGAATGTCTGCAGACATAGAAGTTTTGCACTCTATAAATAGACTGGTATAAACTTGAATAGTCCCAGAAAACAAATATCTGATACAACTGAATTAATTTCTGAAAAATTGTGTAGAATATTTGGAAAACATTAAAAACATCACTGATGCATGAAAAATAATTGCATTCTGCATTTATTGATCTAAATTTCCTCTAACATTCCTGTTGAAAAACTTTCTGTATATTTAGTATACACTGGAACAGTTTCAGAGACTAAACAAATCTCAAGTGGCTCAGAATGGCATGGTTAATGCCCTTACAATATCATTCTCTTTTCCCAGATGGCTATATTGCTTATTTCTTTACTGGGGTGAAGTTCTCCCCAGTGCAGAAGATGCTCTTAAGACCATTTGTCATTATCCATCCAAACCTCAGCTGGCTTTGGGAAACTTTTGGATATCTGGTAAAGAAACTTTAAAAAAAAAAAGTTATGAGATGATACGTTGCTGTGGAACAGCATATATTCTCTTGCATGATATAGGACAACACATGTATTTCTACCAGGAAAAACTGTGGCAATACTCATTAGAGGACTGTTTCCTACATAAACAGAAACATGAAAATCAAACACAAGGGTTTTCTTGGACTCATATTCATTCTTTTTTGGTTAAATATTCACCAAATTTGGTAAAAATTATACCCCAAAAAGGCATATGGAATGAGATCATAAAATAGCAAATAAAATATTGACATTCTTTTTCTATTAGTAAAAAGGAAAAAATTCTAATTCTTTATGTTTTTATTTATTATTTTTTGAGGATGGTCTTCACATAGTATATTTTTATTTTTCATCCATTAGACCATAGTAATCTGTTCTGTTAGTTGCATCTTCCACTGATTAAAATTCACTATATTTGAATCAGGCTACAGTTATGGCATAGTTCTACAGATACAATTATATTTAATTGTGGATAATGTAAACCCCATGTCCACATGTGTATCAAAAGCTTCCTATTTCAAAAAAAAAAAGTTGGATCTAAGAAAGAATATATTTAGTTTTCTTCAGCCAATGAAACAATCGGTGAACTAGTCTGCTATGCTCTGCAGCCTGCTAAATAGCTAAATATTCAGATTATTTAGACTATTATTCACTTTCTGTTCTATTTTTATGTATACACAGAGTACTTCAGCTCAAAAATGCAAATATACGCAGTGCTGTTTTCCTGTTCTGAAACCTCTGTTTATATATTCCAAGCTAGCTGGAACTTTTTCAAGAATCTTCATTATCTTRGACATTTTGAGAATATTTTGAAAGCTTGAATAAATTGCCTAACCACCAAATGCCTAGGGCAGCTAGGCAGCGTCTGAAGACTTAGTGAATTGAGTGACTCTTAAATTAGACATCCGAATGGTTATTTTTAATTAATCACCATACAAAATGTAATTAGCATGCACCACTTATCATTTGAATAGCAGTTGGCAATTTTTTTATTTTGTAAATTCTTCTTACAGCACACAGTTCACTAGGAAAGAGGGAAACCCAGAGGCTGATGTCAGGAATAATCAGGGGTGATTTAGTTGGCTGTTGCCTGTTGCTCAGGATATAACGTGTAGTTTATTTCTCTCTTTGTCAGATTTTCCAATTTAGATATATACAACTGTCCATGCTCATCATCTCTCCCAGTTCTTTTGGAAGAGTAATGTGCTTGCTAAAGAATAGATGTGAGACTTCCACAGAACCTCATTCTTGACTGCTGCGTGGTTACTTTGTGACACTGACTTTAAAGGCAGCAGGATGTAGCACAGGTGCAGAGCCCCCACTGACTTCAGCAAACATATGTTTGTGCTGGTACAAATGAAAATTCCTCATACTGTTCTGCAGTGGATTGAAGGACACACAAGAAGAGCTGTAAGGCAAGCAGCATCCCTAGAGGTACACTGGGAAGCCAATTTCTGCCTGTCTGGAGGCAGCCAGCTCTTAGCTAGAATTAAGAGTAACAGATCCTTCTCAACAGAGAAGTTAATATCAAAAGCTGCTGAACACCTCCAGCATCTCCAAAGACTGCAGTTTGCAGTCATACAGATGCATTTACAAGGACCACAGAAAGAATGGGGACAAGCCCATTCCCTACGGTTATATTAAATGGTAGGTAGGTCCTGCAGAACACTGAATAACTGGACTTGTTATTAGTTCCTTGTGATACAGCACAAAAGGTGTTTCAAATTTGTTCTGGAGTTAAACTAGTAAACATCTGGAATAATGTGAACTAAATCCTGCCAGACTGCATTCCCATTCTAGGTTCCATACAAATAAGGCAACGTTCTAAATCTACAGGCCCGGTCTTCAACTCTGGCCTCGACAGATGACTGCATCAGAGCAAAGAGAAAAACAGCACAGGGCTTTGTTTTCTTTCACCTAAGTACCCAAATCTCTTACAGGTGTCTGGGGCACTAATTTTTTAAGTTAATACTGCTTCCAGTAGGACACCTTCAGCAAATGAACTAAAATTAAAGAGCAGGATGAGCTGACAGCATCCCCTCGCACTGAGGACATTCTCCCCTGTGACTCCGACAGCAGCATAGGGACTGCACTCTTCATGCCATGCATCACCAAACAGCTGCACCGCACTCAAGAGGGTAGTCCTGAATTTTCATTTACAACATGAGGAATTTTGGTTTTAGAAAAGATTTGAAAAATCACCTTATTTGAGGATGTGTTAACTACTACAGTAAATTTTAACATTGTCCAAGTTGCAGAGACAAGCTGCAAAGGCTTTCTGGAAGCTTTTAAACCCAGCTCTCACCTTTCCTTAAGGAAAGGATAAGACTGTGAGACTGTGTAAGAACAGTGAATGGAAACAGTGTGGTTCTGCTGTTCTTCACTGCACCTGCACCACTACTCTTTTGGGTTTATACCACTCCTAGCTAGACTTTAGCAGCCTAATTCTAAATACGCTTTAGATGATGGAATCTGAGTTAGAAGATGGGCACTTAAGTCTAAATTTATAGTTCTGGAAAACCCTGCTCAGCTTACTTAGAACATCTCAAAACACTTCAAAGCATCATTGGTGCCTCCATTTCTTTAGCCTAATAGTTTCTCAGGTGCTGGAAGTTTTGCTTCAGTGTATTTCCACGAACACCTCAGTAACGACAGAGTGGAGCAGACAGACCAGATTGTCTCTTCCCTTAACCCGATACCGTATAAGAAACTGGCATTTCTTTTTCTATTTTTCTGTGAGTCTTACCGCTTGGAAGTTTTCACAGAATGCTTTTGGAATGAAGGTACACATAAATCACACTAAGCACTGCATGGGAAAATATCAACTCTTTTTATGTAATAACTCAGTTGTTAGACAGACTATTATGTCTTCCTCACATGTGGCTCATTAAAAAAAAGAGAACACGTACAACTATGAAAGAAAAAGAAAAAAAAAGTGCATAACTGACCTACAAAGGGAAGCATCAGTTTCCAGCGCTAATTATATATTTTCATGAACCATTAACTGTGTAAAATATACAAAATGCTACAGACTAGAACTCACAACTTTAATAATCAGCTACCACTGACATTATAAGAGTGCAACTCCTGCCCTTTTTTTTTGAAGGAGAGCTGTCAACAAATCTTTTCACATGAGAATTCCTGAGTAGGCAAAATTAGTATTTACAGCCTCTGGCAGGTCACCTATGCTCTGGAGAGGGAAGGAGTTTAAAACATATTGCAGTATTGAGCGGTTTCTATCAGGCTTTGGATTCCACTCTGGAGATCAGTCACTTAAAAGCAAAACACTGCCAATATTGTGGACTATGGCTCCTAAGTGTCTTTTTTGAATTAGCCTTAGATGTTTAAAAATGTTTGGTCACATTCACAGCCAAACAAATTAAAAATGAAATCGCTCTATACCAATATCCACCTAAACCAAATTGAATACAGCAGTACTCTATCCCTGAAAACTCCTTGCTCCTAACCACCCTTTAGCAGGATTTTCCTCAGGAGAGCAACCTATGCAAAGCAGCATGCTCCAAGCAAGAGAAAATAACTAATTCTTCATCCAAAGGTTGCTGTCAGGAAACATTCTCTCTGATGCTGTACTCCTTCCAGCCGGTGACTGTTTCTGACTAATCTTTGCCTCTTTCCTTTTCTGCCCAGTGGGGCATGCTTTCCAATCTTTTTTCCAGCAAACTTCATCTTTTCCCACACTGGGCATTAGAAAGTACAGCATAGATATTATTGTAATGAAAATGTCATTTTTATTACCTCAGTAGCTGGTAATAAAACTTGTTTCCTGTTCAGACCTCTTTAACATACTATTTGTTTTAAACTGTCTATATGCTTGTAAACAGTTTCAGATTGCTGTAAATTGATCCACCTAACATCCTTCTTCCTAGTGTGGATAGTTGGGATAAGGAGAAAGCCAGGTTAATTACAAAAAAGATGTGTTAATTATGTAATTAACACATCACACTTCTCTGTAGCAGGCAGAAAGGAGGAGGAAGACTGGGGAATTGAGTGAAGTATAGTAGAGATTGGTTTATGCAGCACAGAGAGCGAGGAACTAGCATTGATGAGACACCATGGCTGTGTGTAATGCACCCTGTCAACAGCTAAATCTCTAGTAAACGGCATGAATTAGCTCAGCCATTCATCTCCTTCTTGTGAATACAAGGAATACAAGCCATGCTAAATTAGTGAAGAGTTTGCCTAGGTTTCTACAAACCTGACTGAGTCTGGTCCCTTCCTGAGCTACAGAGCAAAAGACCTCACTGGGGTCCAGGCAGAACAAAGTGCTACTGGAAGTCCTCTTTGTCTGCCTCTTACAGTGGAATGAAATGTAGGAAAGGTATTATCCTTAAAGAAATGAAATTAATTCCACCCACAGAGATGGTTGTTACTGCTGGTATCACAGAGCTCTAGCTTATGTTATTGCTACTTTTATTATGTTTTAGTAAGGTCATACCATATCTCATCTATCATGAAGTTTCTCCCTGTGTACAAAATCAGTTTGTACCCAATGTACTTTTAAGAAAAGCACCTTTTACCCAATGATCAGTTTGACCTACACCTGCCTTTATCCATGAGCTTCTGCAGTCTCACAGCTGCATTCTCTAAACCAAGCAAGATACAAGGACTGATCTAATTAACACCAAAAGTGAGACCTACATGGAATTAAGGTTTTTAGGGCTTTGGTGGGACTGGCCCATAAGTTTTCAATTCACCTCTTTCTTTTCCAGGCAAGGAAGACAACAACAATTTGCAGAACTCCACTATGTAACACACAATTCCAAATACTTCTAATCTATTCACTGCCTGATTTTATTACCACCACCTAATCTCTGAAATGCATTGCACTGTCACTCACACTTACTGTTGTCAAGAGATGCATGGTCACTTTCAGCAGCGTTATGAGGGTCCCAGCTGTTTTATATGGTGTCTTATACTTCTGGCCAGAATCACTGACCTTTTCTGAAATAGAGAGGGGAAACTGAAGTTGCATATTAAAATCTTCTCTCTAACATCAGACTATGCATGGTTTTCATTTCTGATAATTCATCSCGGTTTGCTGTTCCTTTTCTTACCAGTCTCCCCTGTGAGTGATTTGAGATCCACTACTCTGTTTTCCCCTGTTGTAGAAGTGACTTGGGTTTTCAATCTTAAAGTGCCAACTTTGTGTCACACCCCTACAGAAAATTTTGCCCAAGTATTGCATCACAGATATGCATCGTGTCATTATGATAAAGTAGTAGCAGCTTGGGGAATTTTTTTCTCCTCCAATATACCTTTGACTCTATACTTCTATAATTTCTCAGTTCCTCTGACATCAGCATCAATCACAGGCGTTCAAGCTCCCAGTTTCCCATAAAAAAATCTGTAAGCATCAAAACATGTTTCCCTGCTGTTACCCTATAATTTAACAAAGTTCACGTCATCTCAGTTTGATTCTACAGCTTTGTCTATTCATTACTTTGTTACCCTGAATCCTTTTTTCACTGTTGGGCTGTGATAGTAGAATTAAATGATTAACTTCATGCTTATCTGCAAACCACTCAAGTGCATGCCTACTAAACTACATTATCAGTTTATCACTCCACCCTGAACTTTACTTATGAACCAAAAGCTAGGGCAGAATGGGGGAAGTCTCAGCACAAGTCTGACTGTCAGAATGACATTATAGTTGGTCTCTTCCGTTCGACTTGCTTAAAGACAAGTGTTGAGTACATCTAGTGTATTAAAAAACAGGGTTTTTTTTGAGTTGTGTCATACTCTTCATTGGTGCACATTTTTTGAAGATATGCTGCAGTTTAAGCATTTTTTTGCTTCTGTATTTCCTGAATTTTAGCTCTGATGGAGTTTTCTTCTACTGTCTTCTCTGAAGTTGTTTTCTTTAGATTCTCCATACTTCTATTTCTGTGTCATGCTCAGGAATCACTGTTTATCTTCTTTAGTCAGTGAAGTAGTTTCAATGCCTCTGCAAATCTTAACATGGATTTATACAGAGCTCCTTTCAGATATCGTATCTTTGAAGCTAAGCCTATCACAGATTCAGTTTCCTATAACCATAAGTGACCCTAAGGTCATCATTCTACACCTGCATAAGAACAACTAGAATAAAGTCATTTTTGTCACTAGACCGATGTGGTGTAAATTTGCATTCTTGATTAAAAAAAAGTGTTTGTACTGTAACTTCCCTACACAAATGTACTAACTGCTAAACTCAGCAATAAGATTAAGGATTAAATTATCCTTCCATTTTGAACTTGATGAGTTTTAACTTCATTTAACTGTATAAAATTAATGTCTCATTTTCCAGCCCATGATCATAATTTCTCTAGAATAAAAACCTAAGGGCTCATCTTTGGGACTGTTAGCTTAGCATTTCCAATAAAAATTAAATCCACCGATTATTCACAGATTACTCACAGAAAGAACCATTGTTATCTAAGTAACTTTGTTCAAATAAACAGCAAGTTACTACTTAATGTTTTCCTTTACACAGTTTTTAAATTTGCCTAACTACATGATATTGCTTGTTAGCTTAATTTTAAGTTTTCAGTATCTTCATTATTGATGATATAGACAATGTATGGATTTGGAAGTAAAGTCTTCAAGTTCTGTCAATTGAGTAATACTCAGTTAATTACACTATACAAAGAACAATTGTTTTATGTACATTATGCCAAAAAAAAGCCAGCATTGTCATTGTATTCTGATTCATTAATACTAATAAATATTAATTAAGCTATGTGCATGATAAGTATTCATACAGCAAGAGACAATGTATCATTTATTAACTCAAATGACTAGGAGCACCAAATATTTCAATAGAAACCCAGCAAAAAAGCAGCAGAAGAACGGTGAAATGAGGTGAGAAGCAGCAGCAGAAAGGAAAGACTATGAAGGACAGAGAAGAGGTCATACGAGAGCAGAAATAAGTGGAAGCAATCAAGGAATGGCATTTTGTAAAAGATCCCCGGTGAAAGAAAATTGGTCCAAGTTGTCGTATCTAGCTGACATTCTTTTCTCTATAATAAGYGCTGTACCAATTTTTTCAGAACATTTACTGATTAGTAGGGGCTCAGAATTCTTCCAAAGAATAGAAGAGTTTTAAAAATGAGATACAGCCTTAACTGTAGACTTTATGAAGTCAATGGGAATAGCTGAATCCACATCCAACCTCAGGAGGCACATATTAACTAAAGAAAATATGAGAAATTATATCTGAAGTGGAACACTTTGCAAGAACAGAAAGCAGGTGAAAAAAAGCTAGGGAAAACTGGTATCACCACTGTTCAGCTGAGGGAGAAAATTAGGCTCAAAATCTTAGAATTGTCTTTCAGATCAGTTTTTCAATTCCTTTTACAATGGTCTTTAAAATTGTGTTTATAGTTGGCAGCAAGAAAGACAGCAATTAAAATATTATCAAGCCATTTTCYTACTCAGTTTTCACTAAAGCAATGTCTACATCATGAGATCTAAATAAATTCTGAACTTCACAATGGTTAGCTCACATTTTCTATATTTACACAAAGACGCAGGTTCTTTTGGAGGTTTCTTTTGCAA
This sequence comes from Apteryx rowi, assembly GCF_003343035.1. NCBI lineage: Eukaryota > Metazoa > Chordata > Aves > Apterygiformes > Apterygidae > Apteryx > Apteryx rowi. The sequence goes on along the minus strand of NW_020451057.1, from coordinate 133,886 downwards.
AATGTTCTGTACTGCAGATCCTGATTCCCCTCTGAAAACAAAGGATTTCACATTTCTTAAAATAAGTTCATTTGTGTAAGTTCCAGATCAGGTGTCTAAGCTCAAAAGCTTCAAACATATAATCTCTGTTTATATCTATATACAATCTGTATTTGTATTTCTACACAAGGCAAACAAAGAATGGAAGAAAGAAAACTAGTAATATCCCCATTTTGTAGGGAAGACCACTGAAGTACAGTCTAGGTTCAAGCCCCCCAAATATTTATCCTGTATTAGTTCAAAGGCTTTCTCAATAAATGAACTCCCAAGTAGTTTCATGGTATGTTAAGTTTTAGTATCTTGGAGAGTTTTAGTATCTTGGTATGAGAACAAAACACATATTGGTCCCAGTATGTTAATTAAAAAGAACCTTTCATCTCCTCTTGTCCTTTTAGTGTTTCTATCTGTTTTTCTAAATAAAGAGGGCCCAAGCACTATGAAGCAGATGTAGCATAGTCTGACAGAAAAAACAGACAATGACAAAGGAATTGTTCAACGTATGGCATGTTTCAGCTGCACAGCCATTTCAAAACTTCTTTTAAAAGTGAATTGGCCATCTCACTCTTTTTATATGCTATTAGCTTCATAGTCAGTGAGCAGAAGCCCACAAAAAAGATTCTGGGATGTAAGTATGCAATGACTGGCTCTTGAAACTTCAATAGTACTGTGTATCAGATGCTGTAGGATCATCTTAAAAACTGGAGTAATAAATTGTATTTTCTTTTCAAGACATTGCCAGTAATTGAGACAAATGCTTTTCAAAGTGATACAATGGATCCAGTCCTGCTTTCGCTGAATTCAGAGACAATTCCTCTCCCATACCATCTCTCCTCCATACAGTGATCTGAAACATGATAAAACCCAGAAAAAGCTGAGTCGTCAACATGCTGTGACATATGTCCTTCTAGCTGTGATGCCTGAGACCTGTTTGGCCCACATTTCAAGCGTGGCTCAGCTAGGCAGAGCTGCTGATTCTGTGCAGAACGTTCCCTTCTGTGCTTCAAACTCAACACTTGCAAATATTTCTGCTTTTTGACAGTTCAGTGAAGCTAATGTTTCTGTTTTCTCTAGGCTCATTGAACATAGATGGCATAATGGATTTCATTCAGGGTTTTACAAATGATCATGCACACACTGAAAGTGAATGCCACATCCTGAATTTTGAGGGGTTTGTTCAGCTTGTCTTTGCACATTTGTGATGTGAGGTTTCTGCAATAAACTGGTGTCAGCTGGACCACCATAAAGTAATGAAAAATAAGCTCTTGTGGCTGCTTCTGCAGAAAAGCATACCATTTGACAGGTATTTGAAATTTGACTTAATAAAAGATCTTTAACATGACATGTGTAATCACAAATCCAAGAATAGCAAGGATCCAAGTTAACTCCTGGTGTAATCTGTACTGACTTCTTAACTGGTAGATTTTATAGACTCTTTCCATTACCATACAGTGAGAAGGTGTAATAACACACTAGTCATAATCTGACATTTTAGTTCTACCAAAGGATACAATTTTGTCATGATAAAACTGCAGGGGAATTACAGAAATGGTCATAAATCAAAGTGTCTAATATTGTGTGTATTAGGAAAGTGGTACATAGACGCAGCTTAAACATAAACATTCTAAGATACTGACACTTACTTTTTGCTCAGATATATATGTTCTTCCAAGGTAGTTTTCATAGTTTTCCCCACGATATTACTTATTTGCAACTTATATATATATATATATGTGTGTATAAAGAGTATTCAACAGGTATGTTTGAAGAGCGATAAAGACAGACCAAGTAAAACTTTCAAAGTCACCAGGGAGATCAAGGCATCAAACCATCATTCATAGCAATAAAAATTCTGTATCTATATCACACTGAAAACATCTGAAAAAAAAATACAAATCAATGCATAAATGCTAACTATTCTCTTGACAAGAAATAGTTTGGTATGTAATACTACATTAATCTTGTCATATCTAAAGTAAAACCAAATTTTTGTGATGAACTGTGGGGATTGCTTTCCAGTATAATGAATGGCTGCATTTGATCTGGCTATTTATAGCCTTTCAGGACCTCTGTCAGTGAACTGGCTATCACACAGATCCTTGTTTTGGTTTGAGATGGCAATAATTCAGGAGCTCTGAATTTTGGAGCTTCCATTTTTGTTTTGATTGCTCAAAGGATTCCAAGTCTGAGATTTCAAAAAACAAATATAAATAAATCAAGTTATTTCTTCGTCCCTTTAGACAGTGTATAAAGCATGTTTATCTCCTGGGAAGAGGATGAAAGGATATTTGAAGCTAGAAAAAAAACTGGGCAATTAGTTATTTCCCATAGGCTTCCAACAGTATTTTGAAAAACTGAGAAGAATCATTCCCCCAGGACTCTTTGCTATCCTACAGTCAGTCATGTTTAATTCTCCAAATTTGTGCTAATTTTAATTCTTTCAATGAATATTGAAATGTATGTTTTCAGAGAATCAGAAAAGCTATCTGGAAGTATTAGTGGCTAGATAATGAGTCAAGAAAGAAATCTTTAAAAAATCAGCTTTTCAGTATTAACAGAGGGAGGGTTTTTTCAGTTTGTACAAGATAGCTGCAATAATATAAATATCTTTGTATTTAGTATTATTATTCTGTATCTTCTGTATCAGAAGTAATTTGTATTAACAGAAATTGTAACAACATTAAAGGTCTTTTTAGCTTGTCCCCAGTTCTGGAATTATCCACTTTACAACAGTAAACTAAATGTCCATACTAGACAATTAATGTAGCTGAATTTGTATTTCATAACAGACATCCATGCATCACGACTTTCACCTTTTTCTTCCCCTCACAGTTATGCATTGTACCTGTGTACTATTGAGCACAACACTAAGCTCTAGGTTAACATATGAGATTTTTCAAAGGCATCTCTAACATTTATCTGCCAAACTGAAGCCTTCCTAATAGAACTTCTGATCCTAGCCTAAGTGAGAAGCCCTCCTTAAAACACAGGCAGAGAATTTCAACCTTAGTGATATGGTACCTAAACTACCTGGCAGTTAAATAGAGGAAAGGATCAAGCTTAGGCACCATCAATACTATCTGGACTGTACATGCAGTATGTGCCGTGGCTTGTTCCAAACTGCTAGTCTCCTCAGTGCCCCCATAGATAGTGGGGGTTCACACTTTTAGACTGCTTTCTCACAGCAAGCAGAATACAATTGGGCAGAGATGGAGCTGCTCATGTGCATATAGCTTTGCTATGCCCATGAAAGGGATCAAGCTTTGCTGGCAGATTGGCATGAAAATCTGGGGCTTGGGCTTGAGGTTCAGCTCAGGCCCTAAATGGGCATTTGCTACAGGCTAACATAAAGGGTTGCCTTGAACTGAAGTCTTTCTAATGCATGCATGTATGTAAAAGAAATAAAGACATGATCCTATACAAGATGTACTGACTAGCAATACTACAGCAGATGATGAAAGTAGGTAGATGGAAAGTAGTTGGTTCAGTTTTGAGTACTCACAGTGGCTGCTCCTGAATTTCTTCCAGAAAAGCATTAAAAGCCTCCTGTATCCTCGCTTAAACTTAATGTTGTCTTTGCCTTGAAGCATTTACTGACATCTGCAGCTTTCTCCATTTCTAATGGTTCTGCCAGTTTGTGGTGACATGAGCTCTGCAGAACAAGCAGTCTGTCAGCTGCTAAGAGACAGTCTGGTAGGAAATCAGATTGTTTGTTGCAAAGGTTTCAATAGCAGAGAATTTATTTTCTTTTTTGCCAATCATTTTATTCTAGATAGGGTAAATGATTTGGGGACTGCTCTTGAAGACAGTAATTTCAACAGAAGGATTCTTATGATCTGTTTGAACTCTGCCCAGATTCTGGTCAGCTGTGATTTCCATAGTGGAACTGATAATCTAACTTTTCACTTACTGTGATGTTCCACTCTTCACTGTTACGTTCCAGTGTGCTACTTGTGTTATTGTTTGGGATGGTGGTTAATATCTAACTGGGAAACCTGTTTTTTTTTTATCTAAATGAAATCTTATTCCATTTCATCTTTCTGTCTGAAGTAGACACAAATGTATCTACTAAGATGTACATCTTACTCAGAAAACTGGTCTTAGGTCTCCCACAAAATTGCTGGCCTTAGTTCTAGTTTGTAGTGGACACAATTTTTACATAATTAATACTTCATAGAARAGCTGCAGTTTTTCAAACAGAAGACCTCTGGTATAGCCTCTGAAGTTGTGGACTCCTGAATAATGCATATAGACCTTCTGACAATGGGCTGGCTTGCCTAAATTATTTTTTCACAGGATTCTTAGAAGTAGTCTAAAGACATTTGAAACATTTGAAACTCCCTATATATGGAACATTTGAAAATCCCTATATAGGACATACCCCATAATTTGATTCAATAAATGGACTGGAACGCCATATTAAAAACACAAGTGAGAGAAGGGAATGCAGGTTTTATGCTTTTCAGTTATAGTCAAATCTGCTAGAACAGTAATGAAAATGACTTTTCTAGAGCAATTCAGGCATAACATAAAAGCAAGAGACTTCACATTCTGATCTAGAGGCACAAATAACCAGTATGAAGACAATTATATAAATAAGTGCTTTCCCAGAGATTATTTATTACAGAATTATTTTAAAATATCATGAACCTGAACTTTTACTGTTACTTACTGGAATTACAGAATAGCAAAATAGTTATAGTAGGATGTTCCCCTTAATTATTTTTTACCTCATTAGTTGATATCAATTAACAAAGAATTGCTTGGCAAGATATTCGTACTATCTCTGAAAATCACACACAAACATGAATGAAGAATATAAAGAAAGTCTGATTTTTATTTCATGAGGCCAATTATGTGCTTATCTTACTCTGTGAATGAGGGAGGATTTGTGAGAAAAACATCATTTGAGAGCAAAATGTAATTATTTGAGAAAAAATGCTCCAAATTCTCGAGAGAATTTGATGACTCTTTTTTTCAGCTATTTAATTTATAATAAAAGCACAAGACGCTCCCCCAAAATAGAAATTAGCTTTCATCAAACATTATATAATATAACAGAACTACAAGGATGTGTATGTTTCTAAATAAAATCCCAAGACAGAGACAATATTAAGACAGCATTAGCAGAACAGTCTCATTTTCAATAGTTATCAGAGTCAAATGAACAATTTTAGTACTTTGTCTTCATGAACCAGTCAATGATTACCCAAATTCAATCCTCAGATATCAAAGAAAGCTAACTATACTGACCTAATTTAAAATGAATACTTGATTTATTTTCTTCGAGTATCTTTCATTATCCTTTTAAAATAACATTTATTTAAAATTAATCTTAAAATATAGAAAGAGTCATCACTTTAAAAGCAAAATTAATGACTTGGAAGTGTTATTAACCTGCAACATTCATACCAAGGGCTATAATTAGAAAGACTGCAAAAGGAGGAACAATAATTATGTAATCATCAGAATCAGCTTAGTGAGAAATCACAAATAACATACTCACTGTATTTCATTTTTTGGAAGTCTTTCATAAATGATGTTTAAATAGACTCACACTTTACAGATGTCTATTATTTGTAATTACAAGAGTTTCCGAATGAGCCAAAAATGCTGAAGATAGTTAGAGGCTTTCTACTATCACTACACTATGGATAAATTCAAGTAACTTGGCTTATGCCTGCATATTAAGTTTACTGTTTACCTGACCTATTATTCCAGAATAGCAGAAGTTGATTTTGCCACTGGTGCTAATCACTTTCAGTACCTCTTCCTCAGTATATCTCCTTAAGATCAGGGTGACTTGACACTGTACAAAAGAGGGAAAAAGAGAAATCTGAGAGATGAGGGTGACCACATGAGTTATTCACGTTTTTTCCCCTAGGAATAACATCTCCCAGCACCCTAATGACATACATGCCATACTACATATTATTTTTACATTCAACTCTGGGCTATTCAATCCTGATTATTTTAGTGGACAGTGAATTTCATATTTTGAGCTGTCAAATAGAAGAAGATAAATGACTACAGGTCCAAATAATAGATTTTGGCAGTTTAAAGCTTAAAAAATGTAGACAATATTCACAATACTGGAGAAACAAAGAAAGGGGAAGAGAAATGGTTTGCATTTTCAGGATTAGGATTGCAGAAAGTTGGGGACAAACTAACAGTAAGAAAAAATAACATATTGTCACTACTGTGCAGAGCCATTTTCTGCACGTTAGAGACGCCAGTCAATTCAGCCAGGCACCATCGGAAAGATATCAAGCTCAGACATCTGAAAACTGAGGTACTACTTTTGTTAATTGCAGTAGATTGCTTACATTGGTTTTCTTTTATCTTTTGAACCTTTCTCTTAGCTCTATTTGATACCAAAGGAAAATGACAGTTTTCTATGCAGTCCTCTTGCTAAGGCTTTAAATGTATTTGAGAATTAGAAATAATGTTTTGAATTTAGGAAAGTTACCTAGGAATTCTTCCTAGTTTTGATTATATGTAGGCTCTCGTCATAATGAAATATCTGCTGGAATGTTCACTGGTTTCCAAATTGAAGATCTACCCTGAAACATGGCTATAAAAAGCACCAGCACTATGAGAACTCCTGGGTAGTGTCACATCACTACATTTTAAGTAGGGACTAGTATAAATTCCACATCTTTTAAACATGATAGACAAGATGGAAGATTCAGTTTCTATCTATCTCCAATGTTTTAAGCACGGCTTTTCATTTTATTTTTAGCAAGTTTATTTCTAAATTCTCATTGCAAAATATAAATGGTAGATACTGTTTAGCTGTAATTATGGTATAAATTGCAGAGAACTGCTGATGGCTTTCATTTGGGAAACATCTGAACAAACATCTTGCCACAAAAATTAAATGGTTGTTGTTCAAAAGGACAAAATCTATTTAGCACATGGAATTTGCAAGTGTAATAAAAAATGAACAAATTTCACTGATAGGGTGTATGTATTTTTTTTAAGTTACATTTTCCATCAAGTAATTCTTAGCCTTCTGAATTTATTGTCAGATTATGGTTTTAGAACAGATCACGTGGAGGAAGATTCTAGTTTTATTCACGTAGTATATTATCACACTCTGCAGTTTTTTGCAATAATCAATGAGATCAATGGCAGAGTAAAACGCTAGCTACTATATAAGAATTTGACTCTTTATCTGCCACTCAGTAGATTCAATGTAGAATTACTGAAAATCAGTAAACATGGAGAATCATTTTTTTGTGTGTTTGTAACCACTGTGAGTACTGTTTATGGCAAAAGAGCACTACTCTATAGAGAGAACTTGTTCTCTCATGACCGACTGACAGTGTTTTCAGTCAAGTGCAGGTTCTCTGCCTTAGTGAATGCTTAATTTTTGGAAGATACTTTGCCTTAAAATAGTATTACCCAGCCATTCAAAAAGAGCAATGTCATTCAGTCACTATTGGCCAATACGAGGCAATGCTCAGAGTAAATTTTCAGACATGTCCTAAACCTCCCGTGTACTCACAGCATTCTGGCTACACTAAATTAACTTATATTTTTCAAAACCTGTAAAATGTCAATAAAAACAATATGTTTCTTTTAATATCACACTGAAAATTAGATTTTGAAATTATATAAGCATATACTAGCACGAATTCTAATGCAATTAAAGAGCATGAAGTGATCTATGGGGAGTTACAGACTCAATATTTTATTCTAGAGTTCCTCCTCTATCCTAGAGCAATTGCAAATGGCTGTGAAGGAGCTGATGATAAAAGATATTAGCGGTACTACTGCTTCTCACACGATGGATTACTGAAGCTTGGAAATTGACAGTGAGTCATGAATTTGTGGTGTAAAAAGGAACGGCCATATATTTTTACACGCTGGAACTCAAGTTTTAAACCTAAATTACAAGATACTCTTAGCTAAGTCATCAGACCACATTCCATGAACCCCTCTGTGAAAAAATGAGAGCAACTAACACCTCTTCACAAAGACCTAAGCTAGGCAAACCACATTCTGATTTTTTTCAGGGGAGAAACCACTTGGGCGAATGATTCCAGAGCCTTTCTAAGCTCTAGTGTTATGCAGCAAAAAAAAGGTACTAGGAATTGGTTTTCAGCCCCAAAATATTTGGTTGTATGTGGCCTTTTGAACACTACAGTATAACAAAACTCATCTGTGTGAATCTTAGATTGTTATTACAGCAAATGACCCCATGCCAGGTCAGCGCAAATAAGGAAAAGCTTGGCTGGTCTTAACCTAGAAAACTATAAAATATGTCAAATGGATGTCTCTCAAGTGTGTGATAAAAAAGTATCTTCACTGCCTCTAGCAATATTGTATCTGACCTCAGAGCATTAGAGAAGAGAGACCATATTGAATGCTTTCATTTCCACATAAAATGCTGATCATGATAGTTCAGACATGCCAGATGGCAGTAGTAGTGATAAATGGTGTTGATGCCTCAGGAGAAATGAGCTAGTAAAGTTATATTATGTTCAGTTGGGATTTTAAACATGTAATATAGTTAAAACTGTTATTCTCCTGCAAAACCATACACCTCATATTTCAGTGCTATGTCGTACTTGGGGAAAAAATATCCAGCCATTTTGCACTAACATGAAAAGTAGGTTTTCCATATCACAACAAAACAACTTTACACATAATATTATACATATATGTATATAGATTATATATAAAAATGCATACATATGTACATACATTTATATACGTATATATATAAAATGATGAGCCACCTCTATAATAAAACCCCAGCAATATAATTTCTCTTTTATTCCTTATGTAGGTATAGCAATATCTATCTGGATAAAGGGAAATAATGACACAATGCTAGATCAGGTAGAACTATTACCTTACTTCACATTTGCAATGTGTCCTTTCTTCCCTTCTACAACTGCTTAGGATTTCTGAGTTAAAGGCCAAGAGATGGAATAGAAGCAACTTGAGGCACAAGGCTGTCTTTAATTCTGAGTTTGATTTAGCTAATGGTTTAACTAGGACTAAAAGACGTTTTAAGAAATTTTACTGATGTAGACACAACCTGTATCTTCTCCGAAGAGAGTGCTCTATGAGATTTTCCCTTTCAGTGTCTGAGAAGGTTTTTAGAGGGAGAAGGTAGATGCTCTGTACCCAGTGAGCAGGGACCAGTCTGTTCCTACAAATTCTATGGACTTAGAAGACTGGAGGTAATTTGCACAATCCTGTCCTACAGTTGTATTACTAGGACTTAGATCACTGTCTTCACTTTACTAGCAATGTGACTGCATTAATTTCTTGTTCCTAGATGATCTTCCACCACTGGTATTCCTTTGAAACTCTGCCATGCATGGATGGAAGCACCAGAGAAAAATCATGAAGTTAGAAACTGTATAGCTTTTAGAAGCATTATTTTTAAGTTGTTTGCTTTAGAGTAATGGTCAAAATCCCCTTTCCCTGAAAATTAACTTCTCCTTTTGCTCATGTATGGACCTAACATTCCCTTTTTGTGTTTATGTTGAGAATATGCTACAAAAGCACATGGCAAATTTGTTCTGAGAGGAGGAGGGACATTTATAAGGGAGATTTTTGTATGTAGCTCGATGAGGGCCAATTGTACCTTACTAGAAATTAAAGAGCCTTGTTGACTGAAAGGAGAGACCACACCCAGCAAATAAATGGCATTAATAATGACTTGCTTTACACACTAGAAGAAAAAATATATACACACTTGTAGAAACGAGCACTGAAATGCAGCATATGGATCACTGCATTTAGTTCCTTGCAGTCACTGCCAGGCATCCTGGATGTCTCATTGAGAAGAATCCACAGAATAGCTCTTCTATATACTGTTCCACGCTGCAGGCTGCAAAACACTTTCCAATATCCAATATGAAACTCAGGACAAAGTACGGGACGAAGTGCCACAGATGCTAAAGGAAGACAGAAAGTACAGTCAGTGATCATTGATAAACTAATTTTTAATAAAAACACCTCTCTGTTTTTTTTCTTAAACATGTTTATGAAATTATTTTAGGTGATGAAGAAAGACAGAAATATGAAACCAAATGAAAATGAATTTCTGCACACAGCAGCTAAAAATGTTTTTTCTTTTTTTAAAAAAAAAAGATAGCTAAAACTTCAGTTACTTCCACCTCATTATTTCTGATCCAAATAAGATATTTTACCTCTTCAGCATACTTTCACACAGAAGGAAGAGTAATGCAGTAACACCTAACAGATGAAGATGAGTGTTCTTAAAAAACATACATCTTTTTGTGGCACAGAGGACTACTCCACCCCTGTCATTCTTTCATATCTAAGACTGATAATATCCTACAGAGGCCTGGTCTCATGTATGGCTCAGTTTTGCTCAGTAACATGGCTACAGTTCCCACTGACAAGAACAGTAGTAGTTCAGATTCTGATCTCAGATACTTTGGGATAAAACCAAAGTAACACTATTAACCTATTTGCTCCCTGCGCAATATTTATAACTTCTATTAAACTGAAGGCTACATCAGCATAAAGATCCCAAGAGCTATGTTAGTCTTGCTTGCTTGTTTGAATGCTAGCAAAACAGACACAGATAAGATGAAAAGGGGGTTACATCTATACATGCTCCTTTACCTGAACTGCTGCTATGTTTTGCCTTTCATGGAGATTCTAGGACTATCAGGGAAAGAACAGATGTTATTCTAGCTCATTCTTTTTTACTATTTCACTTACCCAGTGCTATGTAAATGCACACCAACATAAATGGGACTCTTCTTGCTCAGAACAAATGCTAACTATATAATAAAAACATTCATACATTTTTCTCCTCTCCACAAAAGAGATGATCTCACTTTGGGACAGGCTGTATAACTTCTGGTCTTGTCTACACTACATTTCTCAGGGATAACTCTAGGAGTGATACTACTTTTCAGAAACACAGTGTCTCTCTCACCACTGAGGTAAGTACAATGGCTTTTTGCAACACCACTCTGGTATCTCCTCCTGGAGGAGGAACGCTTTTGTTCTGTGGGACAAAGTGGCAAGTACCAAATACTTTTTGCAATACATCACCTAAACAACTCCTTTCTCTCCTGTGTACATTGGAAAGGACTGTGATTGAGCTTGACCATTGTGAGGGTCTCTCTTCCCCCCCCCCCCAAAGGACAGATATATTAATGCACATCTAATAATCTATTTAGATTCACTTATTGATGTTAGAAAACAAACAGTGCACCTCAAAAGAAGAAAATCTGACACAAAAGGATGTTCCTTAGAGAAAATAAGGGATGTTATATCCTGTAACATTTGTAAATCCTTGAAGTACAGTAGTGCAATTGGAGTCCTGATTTGTCATACTTTTTGTGTATATTATTCAGACACTTTGTCCTTCGGCAACTTGAAATTTGATTTCCTTTGTCTTACTTTTCGTATTCAATTTCATTAATTAGAAGGAAGCTGAATTTAGAAGAAGAAATATTACAGAGGTATGTAAGAAATAAGACATTGGAAAAGTCTATAATGCAAAGATTAATTTGTCCAATTTCAAAATGTATATTGCAATATTTTATAGCTGACAGGTGATCATGGGCATATGGTCATTACAATTTATCACATCAGGAAGCTGTTAAAATGACAATATGGGCAGGTATAAAATTCTATGAAGGAGAAGTTATAGAAGATAACTTTCAAACACTAGCAACTTGTCCTCTTTAAGTTTCTTTCACCAGAAGAACATAAGCCAAAAGCTAATTGCAAATTTAAAAGACTGAGTTGGAAAAAATAGCCTGTTGAGGGAAAACAATCTATAAAAGGCAAATTTTTATTCTTTCTTCCTCCTACCCATCAAAATTCATGCTTTGCTATACATAAATTGTGTAAAAGTCTTCTTCCTCACCTTTCCTGTTTAGATGTTAATGACAGATATTCTGAGACACAGAGAACAGCTGTCCAGTCCTAATTTATGCCACTGAAAATCTCTCTCTCTCTACTTTCACAACCCTATCATTTATAAACAGCAGTGACATGTTATTTTTAAGTGGAAAAGAAATGTTCTTTGGCACTGCTCAGCCTTCAGTGAAGTTTTATAGCAGACTTATAAATTTCTCAATAGCAGGGTTTATAACAGAATTGCTTAAAGTACTCCAACTCTAGTATGATAGCTGGCACGCTAGACTCTGCTGAATGGATCCTTGTTATAAACCGACAAAAGGAGCTTGAAATTTTTATTCACTATTGCTGCTAGGGCTGCTTGTTGCATCTACTTTTAAATCAGGCCACAATCCTACAATCAAACTTCCCTAAGTTTGGATGTTAGGGTTTTTCCTTTATTTTTTTCTAGGCTCCATTTGGTCACTAGGATCTGTTTCAAGGCTGGGACTTAAGATCATAAGTTCTTGGAGGTAGGATTGCACTGTACTACAGGGTGAATGGTCTACCAGGGAGGCCCATCAGAATGAGCTTTGTAAGTGCTGTTGTAGTAGAAATACTAACAGATATTTAAAGTGAGGCATCCATTTTACACTCTATGATATCAATGTAAGTAGGGGTATAAAAACATTTCTGAGATCCTCCTCTAGGGTTTCCTTCCCCTGCCTTTCCCCATACATTCTTCAGATTGAAAAACCTCTCCTTCTAAAGGGCAACTATCCACTGGAATCTAGTGGACAAGGTGCCTCTGGCAGGAACAATTTAATAGCGTACTGAAAGGGGGGGAAAAAGTAGAATAAACATTCTAACCTTTCCTTTAGTTTATTGGCAGAATTTTTAAATGATCTGAGAGATCTACAATTTTGAAGCTAAACCAACAACTTAGGCAGGTGCTACTGGGTCTCAGCCAACCAATATGTAATAAGCAAATATTCTTTTTAATAATTTGTTTATTCTTCAGCATTGGCACAAAATCTATATAATCAGTAGCGAGGCCTTTCCAATCCTCACTGAGATCAAAGTGAGATAAATCAGGCCTTAACTATTGGCCATGTTATAAAGCATCTGCTTATGTTCATGAATATCTTAATCTCCGGCTAGGAAAGGGACTAGTCTCACAGCAAAGCATTAGTCACTATTAAGAAGCCTACAATCTAATCCTATTTGGCTTCAGGCTAACCAAATTACCCTAATAGAGGAGACTGTTGCTTGGTTTGGCTGCATGTATACAAAAACCATAACTTGTTCTTTAATTTTAAAAAATTTGCACTAAGAGTATATAGTTTTTAATTAAAAGATGTTACTAACTTACATGCAACTTAAATCAAACCTTATTTTACATATATATTTTGGGGTTTGTTTGCATTTCTACTCAAGTGCCAAGCCCAGGGATACTGCTGAGACCAGCCAGCACCTGTGGCATAAAAAACGTGATGAGAGAGAAGACAGAGATTCATGAGAAGGTGGAAATATTCTAGAGAAAATAGTAGGAGAAAGCAAGAAGGTTGTGAATATATTTTGTACAAACAACCTCAGTTAGTAGTTTATTTGCATGGGACCTTAAAAAAATGGGTTGCAGTCTCTAGACTGTTTCACAGAAAGATCTACCAAAAACAGTTTAGAAGATCTTGACAAAGAACAACATTGCCTGAGCAGGTTGGCGGCCTGGGCTGGAGCTGGAAAGACAAGTGAGTCCATCCTTACTTAAAATGGACTCTGACACACAGTTGCAGCAATTTTAAATTCCTGTTATTTGAATATTCTCACTAAAACCTTGTAAAAGCAGAATTTAGTTCCTAGAACCAAGAATGACATCACGATGTTTAATACTGACTGGGTGAAATTTATTTGAGTATAGCTATAGAAAAACGTCTCTAATACACTATAAGAGCTCTCTAATACATTATAAGAGCTATTAAGAAAATAAATGAAACCTCTACATAACTCTGCATTGCAAAGCTGAAATTTTGGTTTCTGCTCAAGCCAATGGCAAATCATTTTTTATTCCAATGGAGTAAATATCTCACCATTGAGATAAAATAAAGACTAGCTTCAGAAAGCCTTTAAGCAAGGATAAAGTAAATTTAGAGTGCTTTATCACCTTTGCACAATGGACGGATTTAACCTCTTTTCCTCCATTTTATGAAAACCTCATGTCTCATGCACTGCAGTGACATACAGTAGAAGCATAAATACATTTTAAAGTTTTACCTGCTGAGCAAACTCAAGATGCATCTTTTCTCATTTTTTCATTCATTATTGTAAAGATCAAAAGAAGTTTATGAACAATCATATTAACTCAGTGTTAAAACTTACTAAAGTGAAAACATCACTTAAAAAAAAAGAACTTTTTGTCACACAATGTTAGTATCATTTACACACTCACAAAGTCTAATTATAAATATATAATGAAATACAAAATGCCATGTGAAAATAAGCAAGAAAAATTGATTTAATCTATTTTTAATATCTCTCACCCACCTCTGTTCTGGTTCCACAAAATAAAAAAGAACAATTTCAACATTATTCATCCAATTATAATGTATTGCAAAAGCATAATTACTGTTCAGAAACTTCCATTTTTTTCTACATCAAATTAGGTGTTACATATAACAAAATAGCCATGTAGGAGTTCTTGGCTTATTCATATGTTATGAATAACAGTTTTTTGAACTGATTACCTAGGAATATGGTCATGCTATTCAAGCACTAGAAATCACTGATACTTACTCAGTCCAGAAGCAGAAGACACCTGGATGTATATTCATGAACTTAAATTAAAAGCTATTAAAATTAGATTCTATTACTTTATTCATACTGTCTGCTTACATTTAAAGTACTTTTGAGAACAACATAAAACATTATTGTCTGAGTAAGATGATTAAGTAGTTTTTTATGTCCAGAATGTTCATGCATGACTGTCACATCCATATGTATAAATTTAATACATTTCCTCCTGTCATTTTCATACATTATTGAACTGAACAAAATTCAATAAAACACAGACTCCATAGTTCACTTGTCAACATCAAATATGCTTTGCACAGGCTTCTTCAGCTAATTCACCTGAAGGAAGTTCTTTGCATTTCTTGAGTCAACTTATTGCATATCAGTTTATCTGAACAGGCCAAAAAGTTTAAACATGATAAACTTGAAATTCACAGGTGTTTGAAAATTTGGTGTCTGTTACTTACAAGACCAAAGGGCCAGAATTAATTCCCTTTGCATCTGCATATTCCCATCTGCTCATTGCAGCCCCATCTTTCCTCTCTGCCTCTTCAGTTCCCTTGAGAAAGCATTTTTTGGTCTTACTGTCTTAAATAAGAAAGGACCATGAGAGATGGTGGAGTGGAGACTGAGTAGGCTAATGGGGGTAAACTGATCAGCAAAGGATCCCTCCAAAAGTCGCATGTCTCATTCTCTTAGAAGACACCTAGTGTCCCCAAGCTGAATCACCTTTCTCAGTGCAGTACTATTATCAGGAAGCTGGTGTGAGTCCCAGAAGGGGGAGCCAGGCTGCCAGGACTGGATCACGAAAAGGGCATTAAGGACTCTAGCTGCTTAAACATTTATTTCCAAAAATCTGTGTTTATATCATTATATAACTGTGCTGTTTAATTAAAAAAGAACTCAATAAAAAGTGCCAAGAAACAAATTCAAAGTAACAAAAGGAATTTTTCCATGTAGTCACAGTATAAAATGACAGTGCTTACATATGAACATTTTAGGAGTTCGAAGAAGGCTAAAGACAATCTAGCTTTGCAGTCCCACACAGTACTGTATACTGATCAGTCTCTCCTTTGAAGGATATGGTATATCTTGCAAAATTGCAAGGGGATGTGAAGGAACAAGAAGGGAAAATGCCTACTTGCCCTTATACCTTTGAAAAAATACAACATCAAAAACTGTAATGCTGAAACTACACACCACTATGAACTACTGATAATTGGTTTTTGAATGGGGTGGTGTAAAAATATAAAAGAAAGCAATGTATGTGTTAGTATGAAAAGGAAAAAAAACAACCTGTAGGGCTCTGGGTTTTTTTTTAAAGCTTTGCTAGTTAGTTAGCCTGCTTCTCCTCCTGCCTTTTGTGCAGAACAGATATGCCTGCACTGATTGCTTGGGGGTTTAATGTTTCCAACTTAGCAAGGAGAAATGAGATTGTGAGCCCCGCTGCAGGTATTTAAATGCCCAATCGAAACATTCAACAATAGATGTAATTAAGCAGGCTCTAATTTTACTTATGTGATTCAACATGAAGAGAGGAGCTCCATTACTTAAATGTTTACGTCACTCCTTGGAGAAATGACCTTAATTTATTGTAATTTCCAGTTGGAAGATTACCAAATTGATTTTGAACTTAAGTAGCCCTGTGGGTGCACAGTCATTTACTGCCAGATTACATGAAGTACACTGATTACTTCAAATTATAAAAGTCTTATTTTTGTTAATAAATAAGTTTACCTTTATTACTAAATACATACTACGGTTAAAATTTTCTAACTACTAGAATCATCTTGCATTCAGGTAGCATCTCTCACCAAAAAGTTAAAGTATTTTTACAAATGGAAATAGAAGTTACATAGTGTGTATATAAAGGCATCATTTTGTGTATCATATATGAATTTACCCAAAAGATAAATAGGGGTTTGGATGACTGAGCTGAATTTTACCCCACGCATGCAGACTTATAAAACTACTCTTAAAGAAATTTTGCAAAATTTTTAATGGCAATTTGTTAACAAAAGTTTGGTCTTACAACCCACATGATAACCAACATAGTCCGACACTCCAAACCATCAGCCACTCTGTGTTTCCCTGTTCAAATTCTCATTCAAATTTTCCAAGTTCAGTAGAACCTCCTGGTTACAGGCAGCTATGGTTTCAAGACAACCTATTATATACAGGAAAAGCCAAAAATAATTTAAAATTGCAGTGCACGTGCAACAGAGGTTCAAAATAGGAGCTCAACTTGTAACTAAGGACAATGGATAGTTTCGCAAAATACACTAATGTAAACAACAACAAAAATACTACTGGAGAGTCTCAGCAAGGTAGGTACTCCCAAATCTTACATACATTTTCAAATAAACAGCAGGTGTGTTCAGACCAAGGACATTTTAAGGCATCAATCATTAATCATAAGGCTTAGCAATGCCTTAACAAATTCAAAAGTTTTAACCTGTCAGTTAATGTCATAAATTACCCCTCACAAGTATCTTAATCAAAGCTTGAAAGGTAATTTCATTCTTTTTACATTACCTCCTCTTCTCATTTCTCTGGAAAGCTTTACAGTGGATCACCACTCTTTTGGTGGAAGAAGACTGGGCTAGATGCACTTGAGACCAGATTAACAACTTTTCATTTTTCACCTGTGTTTCCCCATGAGAGAATTTTTGCTGCCAGCAAATATCTTCATTTTTCACTTTCTTACACTGAGCTCAGGGTTTTTGGACTGCACCTGCTTGATCCAACCTACAGAGACTGTACTGTAAACACTTTTCAGGAGCACCTGATAAAACATAATATTGGTCAGGTCCCCCAGGAAGAGTTTGTACCAGAAGAGCCCCAAAACGATTAAGAACTCTGCACTGGTGAAAAGGGGTAGGTGTGTGGGAGTGTAGGGCTGTGTGTGTGCAAGGATGGAGTCTTTTCCCAGTGGAATTTTAATTGGAGGCTTTTGCTTCTTTTCTTTCCTTTAATTTCTTTATTAAAATACGGATGTGCCTATGTCTCATATATTTTTCATAACAAGCAGGGTAAGGAAATTAGAAAACCAGAGGCAATGCATGAGAAAGGATCCTTAACATTCAGATCTGATTCCTGCTCAAACTGGAGCATTTGTCATGCCTACTGTGGTGATATCATAATCTGTGCACCAAATAACAAAATCTCATTCAGGAATGAGTACAGTACTGATCTAAACACGGTTCAAAGCCAGATTAAACTTCCCCAATAGCCTGAATGCCTATTAAGTTTCTTGTCACTTCTCTGTGTTTTTATATTAAATACCTACAAGAAATTCATGTTTGTCACAAATAATCACATCCTTATCCATCATTGGAGCAAACTGAAACCAATATAACCCCGAATTAAAGTAAGATGGGTTCTTTCCTTGTGTATACAAAAGGAAAGATTAAATGTTCTTTTTAGGTTTGTTTCCTTCTTCCACCGATGATGTGATTTAGTATTTTTTACTGTATTACATGATGTATCTGCATTGAATAATTTCTTTTCCTTTCTTAAAAAATAAAATCTGATGTCTGAAGAATATTCTTTACTGGATTATTATTTTAGAAATATTACTGTATCTGATAAATTTTACCAAAATTGAATACAAACAAATAACTTGACTATCAGCTATTTATTTGGAATCTGAAATATGCTGAATAGTTGTATGAAAACTCCAGGGTCTTCAGTGCTCCCTCTCCTTCTGGAAACCTCATCCTCCTTCCTCAGTACTGAAACCATTACTTTTCCTTCACCATTTTCAGAACACAAAATACACATGAGGCTTTACCAATGATAGGGCTCGGAGTACAATTCTGAGGTACCGTAGCAGTGAAGTGAAGTTGTGCCTACCTAGGTACCATGAATTTGGATGCCTTAAAAAAACTGTGAAAAGTGTGACATAATATGTGACAGTAAAGATCCAGGAACAAAGGCAGAAGCAGACGCAGGTTAGGAAGAATCAGAGAAGGAAGGTTAAACACTACTCAAGTTATCAGTTCTCAGAGCAAGGAGGAGGTCATCCGGGAGTAAAAGTGTACATAAAGGACTGAAAACAACTTTCAAGTTCCTGGGCAGTTACTGAACTGGTCAAGCTCTGTTGTTGTCAAGTTCCTTTTTCCCCAGGAGCTTCATGATCTTGGATTCTCCCGCAGGCACTTCCATGAGAGCACACACCCTCACTGTGTTTACCAGGAAAAAGGGTTACCTGACTCCCAGAAACAATTCCTGAGACTGTGCACTGTAGCCATTGCTTTTTTGATCCTAAACAAAAGAAAAAAGCATAAGGTCTAGTCCATCAAAACTGATGCCTCTAACTTCCTGAAGCTGAACATACCTCAATTTAATCTTTGGCAGCTGATAACTAAGCAACAACTTGGTTTTCGAGTAATGCCAGCTAAATCTGCTTGATTGTCTATGTGCCAGCCTGCTAAAGAGCATCCTTTAAGATTAACAAAAAAAAGGACTAATGTTGACTACTTAAACTTCATGGAACAAACTGTCTTTCACAAACTAAATATCAAGCATTTTCAGCTGAACCCATTTGCAAGAATCTGCTCTTCAGTGGAAGATAATCTGAGTGTATGGGTTGATTCTCATACATCTTGCTGATATTTGAAACAAGGGTTAGTCAATGCATATGCACCCAGCAGTCAGCACTGAAGTGTTACTGTGAAAGCTGTTGCATGCCCTTTTCAGTAAACAGTGAATCTTATGTATTTTAGTAGTTGGCAGTTCCAATACTCCTGTCTTTATTTCATAGTTTAACCACCTCATAAAATTCTTTTCTGTGTTAATCTCTGGGTTCAAATTAGCAATTAAAAGATCACTTTTACCAATATATGACCCACAGTCTGAACATAATGCTGTGGGATTGCTGACATTCATACTATGTGGAGCTTCCTAGGATACTGTCTGAACTGGAGCCAGAAGAGGGTATGTCATATGTGAAGGAGGATCTCAGAAGGAGCTGCACATTAGGCACATCATCTCCTCAGGAAGCTTAACACACTGAGCTGAGCATATAGGCAGCATCACCCTTTACAGCTCAAAYGCTAATGCAAGGCATGAGATAATCCAGTTTTACCTGGAAGCAAAAGAAGAAAATAAATACATTTCACTGTGCACTACCTGAATATTTCAAATAGAAGAGTGTTTGAGACAAATAAATAGCAAGCCAAGGAAAAGGAAGCCTTCTTTGTCTGAAGGTTTTATTGCCACTGAGGGGAAAAAAAGATAGTTTGAGAAGGAAACTTGTGTGCAGTGTGTACAGAGCTGAAAAAGAAGAGTAAGAAGCCATGAGCTGCTTGAAAGATTCTTCTCAGACACTCTAGGGAAAACTTCAGAAAATCTTACAGAGAGAAAAGGCTTACATTTTCCCTAAAAAAAGATTCCTCCCCAGCACCCGAAGTTTAACAGGACAGTGGAAACACTGTAGGACTCCCGAAATATTGAAGGAAGTTTTTATTTAAATGATAGGTGAAATAGATAGGAGGCTTACTGAAAGCTTGAGAGGAAAAGGATATTTTAGGACTGAGCTCAGACAAGAAATAAATTCTCCAAGAGAAATGAACCCAGAGAAGAAACGAATAAGAATGAAGAGCTGAGCTGTGGTATATCAACCAAAAAATTCCATCAGCCAAACCGATTAATTTAAACAGTGCCATGAGGTATAGCACACACAGAAACGCCCCACAAGCCAGCTGTGGGTGCAAAGACATACAGTCTTAGTACTGACCTTAGGGTGTGCTCTAACCTGTTACTATTAGCCATCTAGATGGAGGCCATTTGTACGCATAACTTGTATTCTGACACAAAGGATAGTCACAATCTAGCCTAAAATACTCCTTGTCCATACTGAAATGATTTGATGAATGTTTGCAAATGCTTCAAGTCCTGTTTTATTGTAAGATTAAATGCCTCTTATTTGGATGCTTACTCTTTTCGAGAGTCACATCTGCTCATATTTAACAGATTTATTCCTGTCAAGTCCGAGAGCTCCGCTTTTAGCTGGACTTGTTTGCTCTTGTCAGCACCTCCTAATTAACCTGTTTTTCTTTGTGTTTTCACACACCAAAAACTCACCTTCAAAACTATTTCCTTATACATATTTCTATTCATTAAGATTTCTGAATCACTTACAGTAATTGACATTTTAGGAATAAAAGTATTCATCTATTACAGAGGCATTTATTAGCATCCTATGTGGTAGTAAACAATTATAAAATTTACTATAACGTAATATCATAAAGGGCCCAGAACATCTTATGTAAGTGGTACTGTCTGAGGGAGCTAAAAAACTTGAGTGTCTCTGAAATCAGCAAAAACACCCCTACTAATCAGTGGGTTTCAGCTTAGGCCTGAAGTTATGTACCATTGGAAATACCATGTGACAAGCAAGAAAAGCATAACAAGCAAAAAGAAGAGAGGTTTTATGTATGAGACATAACAAGGAAGAAAAAGAAATTTGTTTCATTTCACAAAGTTACCATATGTTCCTGGGAAAGAGAAGATATCTTAAAGGTACACTGATTGTCTGGGTATAGAGTACACAGACGAGCGAAATTACAAAAATTGTATCCATCATTCTTTGAAACAAAAAAAGTTCAGGGACAACTGTTGTTCCTGTGCTTAGAGACTGCTTCTCATCATTGACAAAACTGGCACCATGTACTTTTTGGAATACCATTTGCCTTACTCCTGCTCAAACAAGAGATCAGAGAGATGGCCATGACCTTCGTCCATCCCCTGTTTAATGCTTTGTAGCACCTAAGTGTTCCAACTGAGAGCACTGTCGAGCTGGCATGAACTTCTGTGTCCTTTATGGTGAATGTTAGGCTGAGAGTTAGACCAGGGCTTGGGCAATGTTGGCAAGAAGTGTCTGGAGTGGTAAGTTTGACTAATAAAGATTTGTTATTGCTCTTGAACCACTACTTTCATGAATATTCATTTCAGTATGACAGACAGCTCATCTTTACACTGAGGAGACTTCAGGAGTGAATCATACTTAGAAGTCTGGGATTCACAGTAATCACTGCAGAAATAATTATAATCAGTACTTCAACCTTCTGAAAAGCTTAAGAGCATTTAGAGTCAACATTTCAGTTCAGGGTTATCTCTATTTTAGCTACCAATTTGCCTAAATATATATATTAAAGATGAACATAATTTTAATTAAAAGAAGATTTAAAAAACTCTAGGCTTTTTGATAATTGTAATGGCCAAGTTCTATCTCTAGTATCCAATAGATACTACTGAAATTTGAAAATATAAAGAGTAACAAAAGATGTGACCTAAAGTAGTTTGGAAACCTTTCTAAATGTTAGTAGACACACACAAAATGACTGACCATTTCTCACAGGTGTCCTGACGTACTGAATGCATCAAACAGGAAAAAAGAGAGATGTAATCCAAATGCATTGCACACGCAGTTGAAATGATCAGAGCATCCCTGGGTTGCAGCAAGTTACAATACTGAGCTAAAACAAACTTAAATTCATTGACCTTGTGGTATTTTCTCTGTTAGTCCAACAACAAGCTCTCTTACTGGATGTGCGCTACTTAACACGCAACCATTGGTTTAACTCTAGATTTCTTCTTACTCAGTTAAAGATAGTACTTCCCATAAACTATACAGCAAAAGTCTTCAAAGATGGAAAATTAGGGCATAAACAAATTATTTGTTATCCTGGTGAATTCTGATCATCTATCAAGTTAATTTCCATTTGTTGCAAGAGGTTTAAATTCTCCAAATAACCTGGAAGAGTTTCAATAGTAAATACAGAAGAACTAGAGTAGAGCAGAAATATTGCAAGGTCAGTGCCATTCAGAAGATACAGCTTTCCAGAAAGCAGTCTATCTAAAAACTGCTGAAGCGCATAGAAGGAATGAAAAGTACATGCAGTTTCCTGTATTTCAAATTCTATCACTCGATTAAATATTTTACAGGAATCTTAATGTTCTGTATTACTATTAGCAGGATTTTCTAATTATCAGTAGAATGTAAATCTATCTCTGGACAGAGCAAAAAATCATTTCCTCTGAACAAGTTTGCATTTAATTAATTGCATGTGTTCACTTTATTTTTCTGTATAATTAATCATTTACTGATTTTTCTTCATATCAGCACATTTCAGTGCTAAACTGCTATTTATAATAAGATTGAACTATGTCTTGATTTTGTTCTTCTATTTATATGTGCACTCTATATTAAAAAATAATACTATGGTCATTTCAATTTTTGTTCTAATTTCTGGCACAACTTCAAAATAACAATTTATAAAACTAACAGTATTACACATCTTGAACTTAGATAAATGATACTAAGGAAATACAATTATGTACACTAAGTGTCCATTTGCTCACATAAAAAATCCATTACATCATTTGTCACTATCGGAAATGCCTGTTCATGAGAAAAATCCTGCCTTTACTGAAGCCACTAGTAGATTTCAGTGAGTGCAGAACTAGCAATTTCTCTGTGGCAGTTTTTCTCCTCCTGCAGAGGAGTGATGCTGAAGGTCATGTTTGAAGTTTCCTAGTACTGTTGTGTAAGCAGTTGGATTCAATAAGCAAATTATCTACAAAGCCAACTGAATGAGACTTGATTTCACACCAGAATCTGATGACTTCACGAACACTAGACAGTTGTGATCTGTATTTCTGCTCCGGCTTCTGCAGTTTCAGTTTCAATCACATCGGCTTTTGGTGTCTGAAGATCCTTCTGTTGCCTTTGCTTATTCTGTATGTGGAAAAAACCAAGATCCTTAGAGCTTTATCTAAAATCTGAAATCAATAGCCTTTACAGTGGTTCCTTAAATTTCTCAGAAATATAATTATTAATATTAGATATAAATTTATACGGAACTGCAGCTGAGAACTATCATTTACATTTACCTGAAATTATTTACCTGTCTTGCTTGCAGCAAATAGATGAATGGAGGATAACCGCCATTTATTCTTAATGTTACATTTACAAAACCTCTCTTGCACACTGCCAGTGAAGCCTGTGGTTAAGTCAGCCTGTCGTACACCAGTGATCAGTTTCTTTTGTCATTCTGAAACACCATTTTAATGCTGAAATCAGATAATTTGAATGTATAAACGGTAAAATCTCTGAGCTTTGAATAGGCTTAGATCTGCTCTTCCCAGATGTCTTCTTTACTGGCTTAGTAAGAGAGTTTTTGTGATTCTGAACCATGAATCACAATCTTGTTCAAAGTAGATCTGCTATTTTGGGGGAGTACAAAACACTTTGACTGACATGCTAATATATAGTTTTACATGTTGGCTCCTTTGTCCATTATTTAAGATAAGGCAACTCACACTGAGATTTTTTTTTTTTTGTCCTCAGCAGATTATAAATAAACACAGAATGAATATGAATGCTAAAAGGTAATTGCTTGTAACGTTTAGGTTTCAAATGCAGAAAAAACCATWCAGAGTTTATATTTTAGTAAACTTTTGCTAGAACATTATTTTTATCAGTATTCAAGATATTCTGAAAACCAGGAGGTTTGATAGTGTATATCTGACATTAATATAATCAAGCATTATTTAATTAAATAATTTTGTAATACATTAAAAATAAAAAACCCTAAAAAACCTGATACTAAATTTTACTGTAATTTAGAGTTTGGATTTGTCCTGATGTGATACAAAACTTGGACAGAGCAGCGGACAGATACATTCAAAAGCACAAGTAAAAGGAATTTTCCTTCCCTTGCCTGGACAATCCATGGAGGCTGCTACAATCCAATGGACAGGGAATTATACAGTTCTTGTCATGAGCAGAGAGAAGGAAAATCCTTGAAGCTTATCAGACAGGTCATTCCTCTGCATGCTGATGTGCCAAAAAGGCAGCACACACGTTAGGCATAGATCTGCTATGGAAGAAGAAGGCAAAGACAGCAGCAGCCTCCTGGTGAGTGCTATCCAGTGTAGACCACCCCTCTACTTGCATAGTGTGATTTCAGTAACTCGGCCCTTTCCCCACCTCATCCTTCCCTTTAGCAATTGGCACATACCTCTGAAAATTTCTGGTCTTCCTTTGCTTGGCCAGGACCCCCATAGCTGCATCCAAGACAGGCAGTAATTTTCTCCACATAGAGCAAAACCATTCTTGAATTTCTGAAGAAAATGCAGACAGATCAACTTTAATAAACATGAAAGAAATTTTTGACATTGTATGGTGTAACTGGCAAACCATTTAGAAACAGCAGGAAATAAATACTGGTAAAAGCTACATGTGTCTAAGGTTTACCTGAAAATGATAACTCTGGCTATCAGGTTTTCAGAAGAGATATTAGTACTTCTGTTACTAATTGTTAAAATTTCTGGTAGATTAGATGGAAATTTACCTTTACCAGATATAAGAGTCCTCAGCTTTATATATTACAGGGATGAGGAGAGTGAGATACATGTATTTTTTACTTAATTTTTTAATTCCTCTCTATATTTGTTAAAGGGTATTACTGTCTCTAACATTGACACTAACTTCACTAAATATTCTTCCAGTGCAAAGCCAGATGATAAGCAATTTGCTTACAATAACTCATKGATCTCTATTACAGCTGTCGGGTGCTCCTGAAATTACAGCAACACACAAAGACTTTGCCAGAAGTACCCAAACATGGTATTTTAATATATTAGATGCATCTCTAACACTCTGAGCCTGCCATAGTGTAAATTTTTGATCAGTTAAAAAAAGTCTTGACTATTAGTCTTATTCCACTATACCTGATAGACTGAGCAATTCAAATTCTCTGCTGAATTGTTCCAAGTTGTTTGGCCTTCAGCCAGAAATGACAGCAGTCCTTTGATTGGCACTTCCCTTTACCTGTCTGCTATAAAAGACATGTTTTTAGAAAGCTTTAAAGTAATCTTTCTTCTGAGCATTCAAGCAGCCATAATAAGACAGAGGATATCATCACTACACCAGTGAGCAGCTGAAGCTATTACACAGTGTCTTGTGTTTGCCTGTTGAAATATGACATAGTTAATGTGACATAACTTTTTATAATAYGACCATCAGTTGGAGTTTGAATCAGCTGAGCAAGGCAGAAAATGTGTACCTTGGGGTCCAGACATCAATACTATAAATTTCATCTCATTTTCTTAACTTAATATATCTGATCATTTAAGCATCCTAGAAGGACTAGGTGTATTAACAACAAAACTAGAAAGACTTGGATGGCATTTAGATATATGAATCAACACAAGAATAGTTAGTATYCCAACTGATTCTGCTCCCCTTTCTTCCCCCTATTCTTATTCCCTCAAAAAAGAAACAAAAAATCTAAAGCTCAGAGTCATACAATGTTAGGAAGAGCTAAAAACTGTTTGGCTGTGTAGGGCCAAGATTAGAAGGCCGGAAAATTCACTATTAGAAGTGCCAACTACCAGACAATTTCTGTGATTAGGAATCATGACAGAGGGTGAGGAGGAACCAGATCAACTGTAAGTAAATAAGGAGAAAAATAAAATATTTACAGTTATGGTGGCTGAGAATTGGATGCTTTTATCTTCTTACTGGAGTTACCCTGTGTTAGCTCAGCAACCACACTGAACTAAAAGGTGGAACATGGGTTTACTTTATTCACAGCTTGAACTGACTGATCTGTGTGCCTCGCATAAAATTAATCTCTGCAAAACCCCCAAAACTTGTTATAGTGAGCTATTGCAAGAGTTACCACAATACTCAACAAAACAGAATCTTTCTGTTCAAACATTTAATACAGGTTTTGACTGTTTGTGTCATAAATATGAAGGTTGAGAGGTGCACACAGAAACATTAGTGCATGTATATCCTTCAGCAAAATGATCAAGAGTGAAATGTAACAAAAAACAGTAAGACTGATTGACATACTTACTGGCAAACATCTTACTTGCACTTTCCCTGCTATGCTGAACTACAATTTTTGACATTAATAAATTAAATCTCTAATTTGTTTGGATATGAATAAATAATCTGTCACTGAACTATTTTTATTTCTCATAGGTTATATAACAATAGTAACTGGAGTTTTTTGTTGATAGACCTTTTAAAAAATCTCATAATGTCAAAAAACAACCGAAAAGAGAAAATACTTTTTGTGGTCCATAGTGGCCATATGTGGCTATAGTAATCACAGACTCTTTGCTAAAACTAATATTGAATATGTACTCTGATGAAGTGGGGTTGGGAAACATTACAGTGAACAAACACGTTAGGTATTCTTGTTGTAAATATAACATAAAACCATAAATGACATTATACTAATATGAAAAGATTGCTACACTGGAGATTCTGTTTTGACTGCAACATTTTATTAATATAATATTGAATAATAAAAAAAAATCCCTGTATGTGTTCCATTCCCATTTAAATCCTGTTCCAAAGGATAAAGGAAAACATATCTTTAATCTTAGTATGAATATTTTATTACATTTGTTAATTCAAACCACAAGATTTCTCACAAAAAAAAAMCATTTCTAATTAAGCTCTGGAAGTAGTTTCTGCAGAAGCTGAGTTGATCTTCTGTAATGTTACGGTTATTTTACACAGTTCTTGGGTTCCTCTGGGCTATCACTTCAAACAAATAAGTGGCATTTTTTTCCAAGGGATCATTGCTAGTTGCTGTTCCTGTATGATATAGTGCTGTGTGTTTGCACTGATACAATTTCAAAGGTTACAGCCTTTGCAAAAAATATGTGGAAATATGCAATTGTACACAAAATGAAAAAAACAAAGTACAATCTTTTTTCTCAGCTTTTCTTCATTTTTAAACATTTTATTAATTAAAGAACACAGTAGGATAAGTACAATATAATCTTGAAGAGTAGTTTTTTCTTTCAGATGCAAGGTTTTTTAACCCCTGCCAAAAATTATCCATCTATCATCTGACTTATTACTAGATCATCAATCTTTTCAACCCCAGCTCAACAAACTTGAAGTTTCTCTCCTTGTGGCCAGTAAATAACAAAGAATGGAGCTGCTTGTCTTTTGTATTTATTATCCAAGTGAGTTATTTGCTCTTTAAGGTTGCCATTGTTACACTTGAATGATATTGCATAAATAGTATTGAATTTGTTCATAAGAAGTGAAATTCAGGCAAAATTCTGAAGCTTCCCATTCCAAAGAATTCCGAATAGATACATATTTACCCATATTTGCAAGATTATTGATTTGAAAAGGATTTTTTAAAAACTGAGCTAAAATGTTTTAAATATTCAATAGTTTCATTTTCTGATTGAAAAGTTTGTTTTGCTATATAAAAATCACAATGAAATATGATGCCCAATCCACAGACAGGGAGATGAACATCTATGAACTGAAGGGCTGCCACTACCATTGAAAACTGAAGTCAGCAGACCGTGTACCTAATACACATTAATCTTCCATACTGTTCGTATCTTACCTGCTAACCTCTACTGACACTTCTAAATACTACTGTGAGCCTCCAATGGATAGCAGTATTTTATATGTGAACAGATTACTTAATCCAGTTAAGACAATCTGTTATGTGCTGAACTTCATGTGCTTGGTTATCACAAAAGTCAAAAATCCC
Organism: Apteryx rowi; assembly: GCF_003343035.1. Taxonomy (NCBI): domain Eukaryota; kingdom Metazoa; phylum Chordata; class Aves; order Apterygiformes; family Apterygidae; genus Apteryx; species Apteryx rowi. Next base: position 105,663 of record NW_020451057.1, on the reverse strand, counting down.
TACTTTTGGCTATATGGAACACACACCATCCATATGTCACCTATTAGAGGCTGTGACATTATGATGTCAGCATGACCAAAGACTGACTGTGCGTTATTCTTTCCAGGCTTTGCAGCAGTTGATGGTTTTTTTTCCTTCTTTTATCTTTTTAGAAACCTGCCAGCAGCGTCAGACAGAGAATACAGACAAATGGAGCTTGCTGCTCAATGGGAAACTTGCTAACACAGTCGTAGCAGGAAGTCAAAGGCCACCTATTAATTCCTGACAACACTTCTGTAGCAGCTCCTTAACCTGGGAAGGTTTCTGTTTCCAAGTACGGACTCATTCCAAGTGTTGACAAGCACATTGTGACAAAAAGGCTCTGCATCCATTTTACTTTACTTCACGCCCCAGATCAACTAATGCTACAATCACCTCTGCAGATTTTTCCTGTTTACTGGTGAGTTTGCTCTTTTACACAGTGAAAAAGATATTCATTTATTTCTAGCACTCCAAGAAAATCAAGGTGTGGTGATGGTTAAGACTTTAAAATAAATGTGACAAACAAATACACATACAGTGATGAATGCTTTTCTGAAATGAGCCTATATTTTCTAGATATATGACAAACTAAAATTCTTTTTGACAAATATTATAATAACATAAGATATAAAGATAAATTATCTTTCCTGCAGTGTACAATATATTTCAAAGTGCAGTAAATTTCAATAAATTGCAACATATCTGTATACGCTTTTTCCAGCGTGTGATGAAATGCTGTATTATTTCAACTTAGTTCAATTTTCTCAAAGTTGCTACCAATAAATTGATTAAATCAGCATCTATGCTGTAAATAAAATAGTTCTACTACATTCATTGTTGTTTTGTGGAGGAAAACAATTCCTTCTGCTTCTATTTCTCTACTCCCAGATCAGTACGCAATACAATATTCAGGCTGTCAGTCCAAAATCAGGGAAGTATGTTTTAGATTGTTTCCAGTATAATCTCATATTTACAGATATACTTTTTGGTAACCTGGATGACTGAATTAATTGTACTAGATAAATATTAACAACATTATTTGAACATGATCTCTCTTCCTGAAACTTTAAGCAAAACTCAGCTTGTTTCAATATTAAACTAAAACAACAGCATGCTGTATTTACCATGTAAGGCCATATTTCACAGAATCGCTGAGGTTGGAAGGGACCTCTGGAGATCATCTAGTCCAACCCCCCTGCTCAAGCAGGGTCACCTAGAGCACATTGCACAGGATTGCATCCAGGCGCGTTTTGAATATCTCCAGAGAAGGAGACTCCACAACCTCTCTGGGCAACCTCTTCCAGTGCTCTGTCACCCTCACAGTGAAAAAGTATTTCCTCATGTTCAGATGGAAGCGTCTGTGTTTCAGTTTGTGCCTGTTGCCTCGCGTCCTGTCACTGAGCACCACTGAAAAGAGTCTGGTCCCATCCTCTCGACACCCTCCCTTCAGATACTTGTACACATTGATAAGATCTCCTCTCAGCCTTCTCTTCTCCAAGCTAAACAGGCCCAGCTCTCTCTGTCTTTCCTCATAAGAGAGATGCTCCAGTCCCCTAATCATCTTTGTAGCCCTTCGCTGGACTTGTTCCAGTAGTGCCACATCCCTCTTGTACTGGGGAGCCCAGAACTGGATGCAGTACTCCAGATGGGGCCTCCCCAGGGCTGAGTAGAGGGGGAGAATCACCTCCCTTGACCTGCTGGCAACAAACACTCTTCCTGATGCACCCCAGGATACCATTGGCCTTCTTGGCCACAAGGGCACATTGCTGCCTCATGCTTAACTTGGTGTCCACCAGCACTCCCAGGTCCTTCTCCGCAGAGCTGCTTTCCAGCAGGTCAACCCCCAACCTGTACTGGTGCMTGGGGTTATTCCTCCCCAGGTGCAGGACCCTGCACTTGCCTTTGTTGAACTTCWTRAGGTTCCTCTCCGCCCACCTCTCCAGCCTGTCCAGGTCTCTCTGAATGGCAGCACAGCCCTCTGGTGTATCRGCCACTCCTCCCAGTTTKGTATCRTCAGCAAACTTGCTGAGGGTGCACTCTGTCCCTTCATCCAGGTCACTGATGAAGAAGTTGAACAAGACTGGAGCCAGTACTGACCCCTGGGGGACACCACTAGCTTCAGGCCTCCATCTAGGCTCTGCACCGCTGATCACAACCCTCTGAGCTCTGCCATTCAGCCASTTCTCAATCCACCTCACTGTCCACTCATCCAGCCCACACTTCCTGAGCTTGTCTATGAGGATGTTATGGGAGACAGTGTCGAAAGCCTTGCTGAAGTCTAGGTAGACAACATCCACTGCTCTCCCCTCATCTACCCAGCCAGTCATTCCATCATAGAAGGCTATCAGATTATTATTTATTTAATATTTATATAGCATCTACTATAATGAGGCTCTAATCCTGACTGGAGCCTCTAAATGCTACTAAATAGAAAAAAAGGAATAATATGTATATTAATTTTCTTTTTACTAATCCATGGACCCAGTCATTCCACCAGAACAGCTGGCATTCTTACTTCACTAATCAGCAAAAACCCAATAGCTGATGGTTATAATGAGATCTCATGATATTAAGACACCATTAAAGTTATGAAAGTTACTATTATGGGTATGCTGTAGAATAAAACATTTCAAAAACAAATTATGAACTAAAGAAGGCTCAATAAAATCACACAATAAAGTACTTTCTGTGATACAAAAATCAAGTAATAATTATTTTACTTTGAGGCTAGGGAACACTCTGCCCTAAAGAGCACCTTAGGCATCTCAGAAGACTCCACAGCTTTTGTTATCTGTTCTTCCTTTTCCACACAGTGAGGTTATGGAAGACTTTCCACTTCAAAAATGAATTCCTTGCCTTTACTGCTGGGAAACGAATACCACGCTGCTGCAGTAACTGGGAAACACTGTGGCTTGGTACATCACCAAGCAGTCTTTAGTATGATTAACAGGGCTCTCCAATTGTTTGCTCTCTCATCCTAGAACACAAATGTCCTTTTGTGCTCTACAAGAAAAGATCATTTTTCCCAGTCATTTCTGTATTTTTATRCGCCTGTTATTCCTTCCGTTGCATAATATATAAGTGCTATTTTTTCTGAGCTGCTAAACATACTGATCAAATCACTGGGAGTTTTAAAATCAAACACATTTCTCTGCATATTTCTATCTGGTCTCTCAATGGTGTTTTTCCAGAAACCCCTTTGTACACCTATTATTCCTCACATTTTTAGTGGGAAGATTTCTCTATATAGAATTCTTTTCTTTCTGTGTTAAAAGGCATGGGAGTTAGCTGCTTTCAGTTAGTGAACAGATGGTTTCATCTTAACCTATGTTTTTTCCCCCTTCTTCCTGGCTGGTCATCAAAGACCAAGCAATGCCTTAACGGAGCATTACTGTTAATGCAACCTAAATATTTCAAGTGGAGTAAACAAGATAGCTTTGGATACTAAGCCAATACTGCTTGCCCATTTACAAAGTCAAGCTTCTCCACTGTTTCCAAAAGAGACCATATCAAGAACTGTGCTGCCCGCATGACTGCCTCTTCAGTTTTGACTGGAAATACTTACAAGCTCCAGAACCATGACATTTACATATATACAAAGAAAAACAAAAAATTAAAGTGCTGAAAGGAAAAAAAAAGGTATCTCCAGGAACAACACCTTCTTCCAAAAGGCCTCAAAAACCCTTAATAGCATAATGCCCTCTACACTAATGGCTTTCTCATCTTTCATCTAGTTGGGGCTTTCATTAAATACCAGTAATTTGTATCATGAATCAGACTGAATGAAAGGCCACTGTTTAATCATGTAACAGGGTAATTGATATGGTAACACTGTGGCAAAAAGGCAGTCACAGAAGAAAAGAAGGTAGGAAACTTCAGACAGAAAAAGAATGAACAAATAGGCAGGCTGCTTTTTTCTAGAATCAACAGAGTAAAATTTCCTGAAATCTTTCCTCCAGTGTAGAGAAAATGAACACACTTTTGCCCAATTTTAGGGCTTCAGGCTTGTGCCAAAAGGAGCCCTAAGGACAAAACTTTAAGAGAAATTAAATTATTTTTTTCCATTTTGAATTGCTCCCTCTTTGGGTTAATAGAACATTTCAGTAGATTGCTGGATGTGCCATCTACTTCCCGATGATGCAAGAACGATGATTGGGTACAGAAGATTAAAGGTCCCAGTGCTCAATGACAAGGAAGTTAGTAACACCTGAGACCTTACCCAGGATAAGCTATAAGCAGTTCAGCTTTCTGTCTCTCGGAATGCCAAAATCTTCCTTCCTGTAGAATAACTTGTTCTCTGTAACAATGGAAACATTTTGTGCTTCTAATTTTCCAGCCATTCTACTATATTTTAATTTACAATTATATTATAAAATTATACTATTTATATTGATTATATTTACAAAACGATTTCTGAGCATATATATGCCTATCACATAATTCTTGCTGAAACAGGAATACAATGAACGAAGTAACAGATTTTTTTTTTTTAACCTTAAATTGTAGAGTCTCTGGAGCAAGAGCAAAGCACCAGCTTTTCAAAAGATCCTTGGATATATATGAGCCTTAGAAAGGCTCCAGAGCACATGATATCTCTTTTGAAGAATAACATGTGCTTCTGAAGATAATCCTGGGGTCTTATTCCATTCGCCCCCAAGAGCACAGGTGGATGCCATGTCTAGGTTGAAGTGCTGGAGTACATATCCTGGGGCAGAACATTACACCAAAGAGAATATAGAAAAACATAATTTGCTGCCACTAGACACCTATAACCATTCAGTAACTGGGGGTTGTGACTATACCTGCTTATCCCAATAGGAAAGAATGCTGGCAAATACGGCAATTAAGTAATTTGGGGTTGATTTAAGTCATTTACGTTGTTTCCAAAGCTTTTCAGTCTAGAGATGGAGGAGGAATTACAGCCTTATTTTATAATTTTCTCAATAACTTGATTGTTCTATCTGGAGATTTCTTTTTAATCTCTTTTCCTCTTGATTATTTTCTCCAAGCTTTTTATAATTTGGATCCAGCTGTTAGCAATATTTTCTAACTTCCCCTGAAGAGTCTCCAAGCATGCCAGTTTTAAATATTGGGCTTCAAACAACTTTCAGCACTGTTTTTAAATAAAAATGGAAATATCAGACTTCTGCTTTCAAATATCTTTAAAAGTCTTGCTTTTCTTTTTAAGCTAAAGCCTTATTTTTACATGCTATCATGAAGAACTTCAAATACATATGTTATTATGCAAACTCACAGAGGGCTCAGTGTAGTAACTTACAAATGAATCTGCTGGAAAAAACTGACCACTAACATATAAAGCAGTGAAAAATGAATAGGGTTCCACTTTTTATTTAAAATGTCAAGAGCAGAACAGCTGTAAAAAAAAAAAAAACCTCCTTTCACCCTGGATGGAAGCTTTGGCTGTAAAAAACAACCCATCTTCCTTTTTTCCTTTAACACTTTAGGCATGCATCAAACTATCTTGTTATCCAGCTTCAAACTTTCTGTAAAACTTGAGAAGAGTTGGACTGTAACATGAAACCACTGCCCATCATATTGACCAAGCACTGTCTCCATCTTCCCTCTCCTCTGAGCAAACATCTTCTCTCACATTGTCAGTTCTCTGGAGCATGTTTCTATTCTATGTTTATACAGTACCCAGACATGTTCCAATATGCCAGTATAAATAAACAGCAATACGGAAACTGCAAGGGGGTCCACTGGCTTTTTCACAGCACTGAGGATTAAATCTTGAGTGAGCTAGCATTAGTAAAACATTTGCGTCTTGTTGATGACAGGGGGGAACTTAACTACTTCTTTCTTTTAACACCAAAGGATGCATAAAGAGCAGATAAAATGTTCTGTATATAAAAAACAATCTGAAGAAACATCAGTGAGAGCATCATTCTGAACTAGAAAACTTTGTACTTTCAATGCTGTGAAGTTCAACTCATACACATAATTCTAAATTATGTAGCTAGTGTCACTAAATCAAGTGAGACTATACATAAAAATGAAGAGATAATACCTATAAACAAAGCTTTTTAGGATTGGAACTACTAACTTTGTTGAATTGTATAGCCCCTTTAATTTGCAGCATCAGCACCAACAGATTAATAACCACAATTTCCAGCTGGCTTCTCTGGCCCTTATCTAAAATCCAGCAAGTATTTTCCATGGCTGGAACAGAATCAACTGATGAAGAAGTCGCTGGAAAGTCCCCTTAGGTTCTTATGTTTTTTTTGAAGGACAGATTTTATCATAGAAATTCTGTTCAGATGACTGAATGGCATCTATTCCCTGGTCTCACCTGAGGCAGAAGCTGACTACTAATGCTCTGTGAGCCTTGCTTCATGATCATTAATTTTACACAGCACTCCTCTGAGTTCTATTCCAATTCAAAACTTTTACCAGGGAAGTTTGGGCTCAGTGAAGTAAGAATCATAGTTAATTTTAGATTATTTATATCATATCCATTGAGAAATATATTAATAGTACTAGCTTGGTTCAGTGATGTGATTTTTTTTCCAGGAACAGATTCTGTTTCATTTTGAAGAAGTTTAATAAAAATTAGACTGACACATTTATACAAGGAGTATTGAATGTCACAGCATCCCTGATTAAACATTTAGGGTGGCATGTCAAATTCTTGGCTAAGCCTAGAATCACTCCAATTTTCCAGAAGGAATTGGCACATACATAATGTCACCATTTATCACAAAGCTGCTGAGCTGCATTTTTAATGAAAATAAAATCTTTTACTGTGGTCATTCTACACTGTGTATATTTATACAGTATTTAAATAAAGACTAAATTATAAGGTGAACCTTAAATTGACAAGCTAACAAAGGTATAAGTCCTAGTGTCCTACTTAACATAAAATTTTATGTGGTAATCCTGTATAAATCAAGCTCTCAGAAATGTTAAGAAAGTTTATCATGTATAAATCCAAGAACCAATGATCAAAATACCTTTCATACATTCTTCTTTATGACTACACGTCACACAATAGTGACAGCTAGAGTAGAGGTAGTGTAATTTTTCCTATTTAACCCTTGACATCACTCATAATCTTCCAAAATTTTTCTCTCTTGGGCTGACATTTTTACATGAAGAAAATCAGAATCAGCTCTTGAAAAAAGAACATGCAAAAGTAAAAACATTTGTATTTTTTAAAAGGATCCTCATAATTTTTAAGAGCATAATCAGTGAAGCAACAGTACTTAGAGGGATGTTCTTCACTAAATCAAAATACTTCAATTGTTGGATAATGTTTGTGGTTCAAACATATTCAGGCACTTGCAGCTAAGATGTAACTTTTTCACTCTTGCCAGTTTTGGTTGTCTTCACACACAAGATAAACAAAGTAATTGGAATATTACTCAGACTCTTTATATAGGCGAAAGATTTGGTAAAGTGTTTTCATTCATCCATTTACATACACTGCCAAACAACACAAACGATCAATCTCCTTTTGAGGCAAAGAGAGAATAAAAGTATCTACAGATACAGAGGGCTGTAAAAATGTATGTTTGAAGATACATTGGAGAATGAAGTAATCTTCACTAGTACCTTTCCATAACATATGGCCAAATTTTCTCGCTTACAGCACCAGTTCCTAATGACCACTTCTATGAATAATATTTCAATTCCACTATTGTACATGAAAAATAATATGCAGCATGACTCTCCAACAATGTAAAAGTACTTGGTTTTCTTATTTGGACCTGCAGGTGCTTCTCACTCTGCCATGGTCCAGTGAAAAAATGATATTTGAATGGAAACTAAATTTGCTGAGGTCAAACTTAGATTCAACTGGTATTCTGCATGTACACTTCTGTTCATACGGTCATATTTTGACTCAAAACACAGTTACTGTTTGAATCAAGGTTATGCCACCAACTGATTAAAATTCTTTAATTTATGAAATTTATATTAACAGTGTTTTGGAAGATGGCAGTGGAGTATACAGGCATATTCACCTGCAGGCATCTCTCTGGTTCTGACGCACTCTGTCACCAAACTGTGAATTTTTCAAGCCTATTTATTCACAATTCAGTTGCATATTAGCTCAGTGTTAGTCCCACTTTACATATGACTGTATGTAGATAATCTCCTTTACACACAGCTTTCTGTCTTTAGTTTTAGTAGACTTTATGAACATTTAGARTCATACTACTTTGCCTAGATATTGAGAATGTAAAGGGGGAGATGGGAACAATGATACACAGTTGTCGTTTGTATACTGAACGAAGCATCAGAAATGCACTTCAGGTTATTCAGTGCAAGATATCTGGATGGCAGAGAGCATCCATTGCACAGACTGGCAGATCTGGCTGCTCATGTAGAGGCAAGCCTGCTCTAACACTTCAGGGTGTATGTTCACCCCTTGTTGTGAGAAATTCCCAGGGAAGACAGCATCTCTTCATTTGCGGGAACATACTGATATTAGGACATAGGTATTACCATGAATGCAGAACAGGCATATTTATGATGATTAAACATCATGAATAAGTTCTGAACATCTCAGATTTCACTTTTGTTTTAGGAATACTTGTTTGAGCCAGTAAAAGGAGATTTGTATAACCTACAGAAGAAATTAATACTTGAAAACCATTGAAAACAACAGCAGCTCTACTGTGGACTTTACTGGGTTCCAGAGCTGATGTTTCTGTTGTTATTAATGCAGAAATTGATATCATAAGACTCTCCCATTCATTTTCCTGTATTCCCTTGTATTGTAGTCGTTGCTGTTTGTCTCACCTATAAATGCAGAGTTCCAAACTGAGACTCCAGTAAGACGCATTTCTGCCACTGCTAACCATCTTGTAAGGATTTTTCAGTATCATAGTAACTCAGAATAACAATAAAAATCTCCCAGTTAGTTCAAGTGCTCTGTTCAAGCTTTCAATTCTTTCCAGACTATGGAAACACCTGCACACACTTCAGATGCATAACTTAGAAAAGCAGTCTCCATGGAGAGAGGTGTCCTTCAAAAGGGGTTTCTAGTGTTAGATGAAGTAAATATTTCTGGAGCTTGAAACCTGACTGTTTTGTGGAACACAGACAGGAGTGTGACATGCAAAATTTGTCCTATATAAAAGAAAAAAAGGTAAAATTTTCTTCTGCCTAAAATCACATTGGTGCCAGCTGTCACAGGACTTACCTGTCCTTGTGGTTAATGTTTCTTATATCTGGAAAGCTGGAGGAGTTTCAGGACAGGACTCAGGGAGCCTTATGTTTAGAGCTATCAACCAAGAAGAAAAGGAAATGAGAACAGCCAAAACCACACAAGCCTTCTGCTAAATTAAATGGGCAAACAGCTGAAATGGCAATACTGAATATCTGTAATATCTATGGAGGTGGAAGAGAAATCTTTTCCTCATTCAGGCACCATAAGCTTTTATGAATAGTACTCAGATCACCCCTTTTCCAAGAGGCTGTTACTGCAGATTAGCTTCCTCTTGACAGTAAATGCTAAATTCCTCACTGATATATTCTGTGTTAATTGTGTAATGCCATACTGTCTCTATGTTTGATTTGCAGCGCAGCACAACAGTTATAACTACCAATAGCTATATACAATAATACAGAAGCAGAAATTATCCACAGCTGTGCATTGTATAACTAGCAGAGTTACCAGATAACTCTAGTTGCACAAAGCTAGCATGAGGGTCTTGCGCTCCTCCTCCTGCCCACCAGCACGGAGGTATCCCTAATGGAAAGTGACCAGAAAGTGGTTTGGCTCAGAAGAGGAATTTGACATGCAAGGGGGAAAAGAAGTGAAATATAAATAACGCATACATATAAAACCAGTGTAAATGCAAGAAGTTCATAAGCTAGGGCTCTGCCTGGCTACACCAGTCATGGGATATTAGTATGTGCATTCCCTTGAGCTGTTGGGGTACCTCTTGGGAAATGTGACCTAAGTGCTCCATGCTCCCTATTTGTCTCTAAGGTTTTGGAAAGTAAGATGTCTGATCCTGTACCACAGTCTCCTAGCTGACTGAACTATTGCTGTACCTCTTTTAGGTCACGTCATCATGGAGCACGAAGGAAGATAGAGCCTAGTGGGGACTGAGTGATCCTATTGAAAGGGATGGAGTAAAATTCCTAAACAATGCAGAGTAACAGATTAATCATGAGGCAAACCCCACAAATGTTTTAACTGAAAGTTCTGGGAGGTGTTTATATAACAACTGATTTGGATAACTGAATTTTCAAGACTAAATCTAACAGCAGTATTTAGAACTTCCTGAGAAAGGAAAACCTCAAATTTTGATACACTTTTGCAAATTTGACACTTAATGGATTAACTTCTTTTCTATCAAATTGAAAAAAGACTTTCCATTTCATAAACTTTTTAGCACCACTCTCCAAGAACACTGAATCCTCCACTGATAAAACTAAAAAGACTTTTATCAGCTATTTCATTCTGATTGTAATTTCCCTCCACACAATTTTACCTTACAGTATGTATAGACTGTTACAGAGGAATGAGGCTCTCTAGTGCAGTATACCAGAAAAAGAACTGAGGGTTAATGCAATTGTTCTACCACATAAAGGTTTTCAGTAATTTATCCACCAAAATTAGGAAGCATGTTTAATTACATTGTTGTACAGCTGCTGCAAGTACATTTTATCCATCAGGGATGATTCCATATGCACAATGATTGCCTACTAAAGTTAAATACTGTAAAAATGAAAATAATTTATAGCAGAAGGTTCTTGAATTTTCATTTKCTCTTTTAAACAGCCTGCTGTAGAAAAAAAAACAAAATTTATGCTATGAAAATGGAATGATTCATTTCTTAGCATAATTAATTCAGTTTACCCTGGCATGAACGTTGAAGCTGTGGAGAGCACACCATATCTAGGATTAGTAGGTTCAAAAATGAAGATGGGAGAGAGTTAATTTATTAGATCTCTCTTCCTTCCTTTAATACCTATTTTGGTAGGAAGCATCATTTAGGGTTTGCTTCAGATCAAGGCTTTTTGCCCTTAGTCTTCATTACTGATGAAAATCTAAGGGGCCAACACCATATTCATTTAATACACTGTAGAGTAACTCATGATTGAAAGAATGAAGTAGAAGTAAAACAAAGAAAACCTCACTACTAAAAAGGGATATTATTAATTTCTTTGTCTTTTTTTGGCAGCTGATGTGCTTATGTTTTGTAAATAATTACATCTGAAACAGCTGAAGCTATAAAATTAATGTAGCAGGTCAGGAAAAACAACCAGAACAGGGTCAGAGAATCTGAACATGTGTCACCAGTTTAGTCAGTCTTATGTCACACCACTTAATCTTCAGTTTGGCATGCTATCTCATCAGTACCACTACTAATAAAATATAACATCATTCTCTACATGCTTTCAGAGGCTTTTTGCTGCAGAAATACAAGAACCGAAAGTTTGGGGAATACAAGGAGTAAGGCGTTTTCTTGAAGTAAGTGTTTTTAGGATGACTTTTAGTAAGAAGATATAATAGAGTCACTACTCAGGTCACAGGGAACAGGAAGAGTAGCTATGAAAAACATACCAGTAATGGAAAGAAAGGAGAAAAAGGACAAGCAGTAGATATTAGTTTAGATATGTGAGGCAAGATCCTTTATTTGAAAATGTGGCAAAGGGCTCGAATTTGCTGCAGCATGAGATACGAAGGCAAAGAAAATAATTGAACAGGAAGAGATAAAGTGTAGGAGAAGAAGGCATTTCATGTATTCAGATTTTAGCTAGAAAGGAAGAAGGGACAAAATTTCCACAAGGATATGAATATAGAGAAGGAAAGGATGGATTTGGAGGATCAAATGGAAAGACAGTTTACTGAGTGATTAGCTGTAAAAAAGAAAAGAAAGAGAGAAGTCAAGAATGACGCTGAGTGGATTAGCCAGAGAGGAAAATGCTGAAGCACATGCATAAAAAATGCTAGTCATTGATATACTCCTATTCTACGYCTTTTGTCATCTTTCACACACAAAATCAGGACTGCGCCTGTGTTACTTACAAACTCAGCAAAAACACTACCTTTGATTTCTTGCATTTGCACCAACATGTATTGAAAAAGGTACTCTCCACACTGTCTTTAAAGCAGTTTAGAAAACAAACAACATTTTCTATAATAGCAACTAAAGACTGATGTTTGCAATAAGATTTTTATGGAATGATCTCCATTTCACTAGCACAAAAAAGTTACTGAATAAAGAAATAAACATATTTCTCCAAACTTACGGAATATGTATCTACAAACCTCAGAGCCATATATAAATACTTCTTCAGCAGTCTTGTCTCGTATCTCTCTCTGTGATGCATTGATTTTGCGTGGTATCTGTTACCCCATCTTAAACCTAATACAGAATGACAGGAAAATGTCATCCCTTCCTAAAGGTCAAATATCTAAACTCAAAGGGAGATTGTTCAAGATGGTGATTAAAACAGACAAAAAAAACATTATTTGTTAATAGCTGGCAGCTAAACTCTGTAAAGAAAACTCGGTCAAATGTAGAAGGAGTTTCAGTAGATACCAAAAAAAAAGAGAAATAATTTCATTAACATAACTACACAAACCAAATTTCTTTTGTACACGAAACTATAAGCCCATTTACTTGTAAAATGATTGACACATTTTGGAGATTTAGGACTGTTTCTGACTAAATGACTCCTTTTTGCTGAGTAGTTTTCACTGTATACTTTTCCAGGTTTTTGTTGTTAAATTATGAAATTCATGTACTTCTTTTTGTAACTAATCATTAAGAAAGACATAAAAGTAGAGAGTGTTCCTAACATCCAATTAATGGAATTTGGTTGGATTAATGTGTCACTAAATGTGCTTTTCCTTCAAGCAAGACAGAAATATTAACACTGTATTTTCCAAACAGTTTTCATTTACATTTCCACTGAAGCACCCCAGTTCTCTCAAGAGATGCATGACTACTCATGACATTAAGTTCTGTACAAGATTCAGCAGAAAATAAATACAACTTTGAACATTCAAGTAAGATTGAAGTGATATATATATATATACATCTACAGTGTACTGTATACAGTAATCAGTTCCAGCCCAAGTTTCCCCTTCTGAACTAATATGTTAAGATTACTTCTTCATAAGATGTCTGAAACAGGATTCTCTCATTCACACATGTGGAAACTGATAGTGAACCCCTGCAAAATACAGTCTCTATACACCAACGAATAGAGACTGACCAAAACCCAGCTAGCCTGTTTTACCTTCTTGACTATTTATTCACATTCTGTCAGATCTTCAAACATGCAAACGAAAAAGAGAATGAACATGCTTTCTTGAGAGAGCACAATTTCCACCAGTATATTACACAGCATTTGTGATTTCACTAGTTTTAAAAAATGAGGAGAGAATTAATTCTCATTTTAAATGAACATGAATAAGTACAAGTGAAGCACTACAGATATTCTCTTTGCTTCAGTACTCGTGTTTCCGTTCTTCACTGTTCAATATCATTTCGTATTTTCTAGTTTTTGGCTGTCCAAGGAAAGTCCTGAGGACCCTTATAGCACTTTAGAGCATTACTTTAAATAAGCATAGCAAGATCTTTCTCAAAAGGTCTAAGTTTCCCAGTTTTCCAAAACAGTCTGTTCTCTTACGCAGATAATGGGATAATGGGTAAATTTCTACTATTTAGCTTTAGGCAAGTAAGAAAGGAAGCCAGTGAGTTTGCTTGGTATTTCCCTGCAAATACCAAAGGAAGACAGTATTATGAGCAATGCAAAGACTCCAAGCTACTACTTCTAAGGAGCCTGAACTAGTCTCCATGGCTATTTACTGCGCAAAAGAAAAGATTTGTTAAACAGATAATGATACATAGTAGAATTTAACAATGAATAATAAACTTTCCTTGGATTATTTTGAACATTTTATAAAAGAATATAAATACTTATTAAATTTTGGAGATTAAATAAAAAGAAAAACTTATCCTTCTCTATTAAGTTCTAAGAGATTTATTTATCAGGATATGAAAAAATAGCAATAGATTATGAAAGAGTCTTCCAAAAGCACGTTTTGAACCCTTAAAATACAAGTTCTTAAAAACTGGCTTACTGTAGTCATCAAAGTACTATGTATATTCCTAGCTGCATCTTCTTCCTGGAAGCTAAACCTATAAGCATGCCTGATCGTTTACTAGGTATTTCCATAACACTGTGTGGCCTATCAGTTTGTTATATACTTCTTCACCTTTAAATTAAACCAGCTTTATTTGGTGCTATGAAAGCCTCCTAACTTTTTTCAACATGTCTTTGCATGAAAGAATAACGAAGTTAAGAATTTTTCTGTCTGGTTAGTTACAAGCAGCTACTAAATAGTGACAGCTGTCTTCCTGAACTCTGAAATCAAAACCAGAAACATTTGTGTTCATTTTGGTGTATATCCATATATAGAAGTGCAAGCATATAGGCACTGATGTATGTATATATACATACATATCCATATACATGTGCAAACATGCACACACACACACGTCTTCACTCAAAGGATCAGTAGAGAACTTAATTGAACAAATCAAAGTTCCAAATAAATGTATTCAAAAGTTCAGCATTTGCCAGATGGGGCCCCCAACAACCCATCTGGTGAGACAGGTTTAAGGAAAGCTTGACTAGCCAACTGCCCTAACAGTATTACAGAAGCTGCATTGAAGAACTGAAATGATGGACAAGGAGGTTTGGAATAAAAAGAAACAACTACAAAATATCATTTCAGCAGTGCTCTTTCTGACTCTATCCTATACAGAATGAAAAATATCTSTTCTGATAAGAAATTCTGTAAAACATATTTTGTGGCTTCATTACATGCTTTGTTCAAAGCCCATTTACAACCAGTGGTAGGATTTCAGTTCAATTCAGGGGTTTCCAAGCACAATGTATTTGCTGAAAAAGGACAGATACAAAAGCCTAACTGTCATTAAATACCAGAAGTGAGAGTGTGAGTGGCACCTTTGATGCTTCCTAATATTTATTTATTTTAAGGCAATGTTTATCACTATAATTTTGACAAAACAGAAAAACTCAGGCTGAAATGTTCCATGTTAGATGACCTTGATTTATTTTGTCTTGATTTTAGCAAAAACAGCTTAAAGAAAGTGTGTTGTTCCTTAATATTAAAAGAAATTCTTACCAGTTATTAACTGAAAAGCTATAGAAATTCTGTGCTTTCAAGCAGGCAACTAAAATATAGCAAGGAATGTTCTTACAGGAAGCATGTGCTACAGTCCTGCCTGTGGAAGTCTGCCCAAATTATCTGCATTTAAAAATACAGTCATCATATGCTTAGAAAAGACAGCTTTACAGTAAATAATAAATTTCATTTGCACTGACCATACTCCAGATTGAGGCCAGCAAGGATTTTCTTGGCAGCATCTGAGGACCATGCAAGATCCAAGTCTGCTCATTGACACTGATAATAGGAGCCTGGATCCTTCTCAGTCTCAGTTCTTCCTTCTTCCTTCCTGCCCCAACCCCAACTTCCCTAGAGTAAACCTGGGGATTACAGCAACAATAGCAAAATAGACTCATAATTAAAGCAGCTGAATGATAGCCCAAAGAACTAAACCATATTCTCTCTTTAGCTATTGAATTTCTATGTACTAATGAGCAAGACATTTAAAACAGACTTTTCATGGATGACCATTAAATAAGAACACAATTAGCGATTGCCTGATTTCTTACCTATGACCCCGATATGCAGACAATACTGAATATTAACATTCACAACAGAAGTCAACAGGAACTTTACTTTAAACTGCTGTACCAGTGGGCTATACATAATGCTAGACAGTCTGGAAAGCAAGTCCTGGGTAGCTCAGATTGTCAACCAACGGTATTTTGACCTTAATGTCCATGTATGTCAGCTCTCTATCCTGATAATGTCACCTCCTCACCTCACAAGGCAATCTGAAAATAAGTATTTGTGAAACAAATAAAGAAGGGATGTTTGACATAGAAAAAAACATGAAAAGACATTAAAAATTCTGGAGTCGGAGGAGAGTTTGAACAGAATGCAGTAAATATGATCAAGATCAGTTCCTGAACAGCTTGAACAGCATTGTTATCTAGACAATGAATACTCTACTGTTCAATAAAGAGTCAGAGGGCCTACAGGTGAGGAGAAAAAAGCAATCATGTAACTAATGGTTCTAATCATAATGCATATGTGCAAGACTAACATTGCAGAGTAACTCTAATTTCTGAATTTTCTGACTTTTGGCTGGTTTTGAAAGTTTAAAAATATTCTTTTACTGTAGATCATGTGTCACCAACTGAAGATACACCATTATGAATGCTCTTAAGAGTAGTTTTAGCTAACAAATATATTACTATTTTACCCAGTACTTTTTCTCCATTATACCCCTTAACACTACTGCTATCTGCTGAAATACTACTATAACATGTTATGTAGAACACTACAACACTGAGCAGTTGTTTGGCCTGTGATGCTAATCTTGTGTGCAGAGTTATGGACTTAAGTATCTTCTTTGCAATTGTCTGAGACTGCAAGGAAATACGCTGGATCAGGTGGTCCTCTCCAGTTGTATGTCCTCTGCCTTTTATTAACTTTACAAGGAATTTGCATTACCTGTGAGAGGGACAGACATTTTTTTATATACATCTTACAGTGTGCTAAAACTTAGCATACAAGGGAGGGTGGCTGGTACTCCAGGCCACATTGGGTTCAACAGCTGAATCCTCATATAACTCAAACACTGATCTTTTATTCTCTTAGTCTCATCTCCATGACTACTTCCAGTGAAATCATCAAGGTTTGTATTTTTTGATGGTACAGAATCTAATTACAGCCACTGGACATGTGCTGGCTTATTAAAAGAGATGATATAATGTACATGGAAAAGTATAAAAAGGCAAAAAGGAATTCCCAGGTTCACCTGTTGAATTCAGCTCCATTATAAACCTTTGAACCTCTTCAGAAAATGCAAAAAAAATACCCTTCTTCTAGAATTTTTCTTCTAGAAGAATTTCATTCTTCTAGTTGCTCTCCAGAGCATAATAGCTGGAAGATCTTTGATCTCTATTTAACTGATGCTTAGTCATCCATATTTTAACAGAGTATAAATGACTGATGCATTAATTAAATATGGGAATTCTATCTATTAAGCTAATATTGCATATTGTTATGGTTGTTAGAAGTTAAATATTCAACAGATTCAATATGTTACTTAAAATGACATTTTCATTCCTGCAGTAAGGAAAGTGAATTAAATATATTGTGTTCCTCTGTAATAATATTGCTCATCATCTAAATCTCAGCTCAGAGATTTGTGCTTAAAGTTGGTGCATACCTGTCACTACAAATAGCTTTGCTTGTCTTCAAAAGGAAGACAGGTTATCTTAGCTTTATTTCTCATGTTGCTCATAATTGCCATCCTGATACCCAAAGATTCCTTTCTTCAAGGAGGTGGGAAATGCAGACTGCCATTAAACATTATTTCATGATTCAGTATTACTGAGATAGCAATAAAGTTATCTGCTACTCTTTAGCTGGCCACTTTTGGAACTGCAAGAATATGAGTAGATTTTCCTGGAATCATCCCTCCTGTTCACTGCTTTGAACTTAAAGACTCTTCAGATTCAACATGAAGTTTTGTTAACACTGCCAATTTTTGCCCATTCTTGTTACTAAAGTCATTAACTTTTAATTTTCCAGGACTTTTGAGAGAGAAGATGAAATTAAATATAAATCATCAAGGAAACCTCAAATTACTTGAAGTAAATACAATTTTGCATTTCACAGGAAAGTTTAAGAAGCATTCCATTAAGACAGATCATAGCATTTCTGTGATGTGTGCAAACCGCAACTCTTTATTCATACTGTGAACTTGCTTCAAAAACTGATATATAACTTTAAAATACAGAGTTGACAAACCTGCAAGTCAAAATTAATCAGATTATTAGTTCAGAAACCCAAAGGAGAGCTTAATTAGATATGAATTATCTACTAATTACTAGTATCTCTAATGTACATTTGTTTGGACACCTATTACTACGAGTCCTTATCATTGTTCTAACTTTACAGCTAAATTCAGGAACACAAAAAATACATCCCATTTGAGTCTCATGTTGGCTTTCAGCCATTCCCATACTATATTCAACGCTTAGCTGTTAATGTGAATGCCTGCAGAGCTATATTCTTTGTCAACATCAGCTGGCAAACTTACAGCAGTTACAATTCTTGTTTTAAAATACATTTAAGTTGAACAAATTTGACCCTGTGTCTTTAGATGTCCTGTGATCTCAGGTGCTCACTCCTGTGCCTGATTATTTTGGCTAATATCACTGCCTTTTCATTCCGGCACCAGACAAAAAGCTTGAATCTTTTTCTGTGTCTAGGCATTATGTTCCCGGGTATGGTGAAGTTTCATCCTCCATTCCGCTTTTCACCAACACTTATCTGTCTGACATAAAATCTAACTTTAAACATAGAAAAATACTGTCAAATTTCAACACAGGGCACATGAATATAAAAATATGGAAGATGCACAGTAGCTTTTGTATAATCAACGAATACATTTCTCCTTGCTGGGCTCTGAGTTTACCTTATCCAGAATCTAAATATCTCAGAAGAAGAAAGAACTCCTAAGTTATTCTTCTAGGAGAAGGAAGTAATACATGTAAGCAAGGTATTCAGATAAAAAATTACATGGTAGTTAGGAATCCACACCTGTGTTTATGGTATATATCTAAATGAATGTCAGATTTTCAGTAGGTAGTGGACTCAGAATTGCTATGTGGGGAGAATATGCTGGTGCTACTTACCATCGCATACACTTACACCACATACAGATTTGTGAACTAAACTGAGTGTTTGAACACATTCACCACACTTTTTTTTTTTCCTATAGGTACAAAGAAATAACCTTCAATCTCCTCCACAAAAGAAATATTTAAGAATAAACAAGCATCTGCCAAAGATAGTCTAGATAAATTTGTATTTTGCCACTATAGTAGGTAGGCCTAAAGGACCTTTCAGGGTCTCTAGAAACAATCAATTTTTCTGTTTCTGATTTTACATATACCTTAGACTGAATTCTTAGCGTCTTTTTCGTCTTCAGGACAGTTGCTGTATTGTAATGACGTGATCACCTCAAAAACAATATGTGAATGGAACACATCTTAGAGTGCGGGTAGCACCGCGGATAAGCACACCAAAAACACATTTTAGAACTATGACTTTTATTCCACTGCATGGAAAATCAAAAGAAAAACTAAGGTTGAAAAGAGAAAAATAGGATAG
Organism: Apteryx rowi; assembly: GCF_003343035.1. NCBI lineage: Eukaryota > Metazoa > Chordata > Aves > Apterygiformes > Apterygidae > Apteryx > Apteryx rowi. The sequence goes on along the minus strand of NW_020451057.1, from coordinate 86,366 downwards.
TTTGCCTTAACCTTAGATGAGATGTTATGGAAAAATAATCAAGCTGGAACTTACTTGAACTTTTCTGTCTAAATCAATACAGGAGTACTCTGCCTTTGCAGTGATAAGACAGGAAGATTCATTCCTTCTGTTGGGCTCAAGGCAGAAGTCACAGGTTGAAATGTAATCAAAAATTATCTCCTAGCTTTTTTTTTCCTCCCTGAGATGAAGCTTCAGTCAATGGTCTCAGAGCTTCAGATTATCTATCAAACGGAGAAAAGCTGTCTCAAGCAGCAAGGACCTGTAATCAAATATTGACAGATGAGATCTTCTGGGTGATAAAAATAGATTTAAAATCCAAAGTGACATTTTTTGATGAGAATCATAGCCTAACTGTTAAAGTCATGATGTAAGATATATGATAGAGTCTAAGACCTGGGATCTATTTATTACCTTTCCTAAATATAATGAATATGAATTTCCTATTTAAAAACAAGGTCAAACCTCCACAAATTAGCCTAACTAGCTTCATATTTTACTCCAGATTGATAAAAAGACATCTGTTCATGACATAAACCACTTCTGCTTGATTTGAAAAAGTTACAAGCTTGAAAAATATATAGAGAGAATTGGAAATACTGATAGAAATGGTCAGATTCTACAACATTCAACTACTACACCTTTCTAAGTGAACCCATAGTAACAGTATAGCATTTAGCAGCTCACTTAAAGATTACTATGACAAGAAAATATCAATCAACTTCAAAACTCCATTAAAACTTCACTTAAATTAATGCAATAAATCCATAGTTCATAGTAGTATTTTAGGTAGCAGAGAAGAAACCACAACTAACCAAACAGAAAAAAAACCCACCATCAATTAACCGCCAAAACTTCAATAAAAATGAAGAGAGTCCTGTTCAGTCAGAAATAAATAGCTTTAATATAAATACAACTTGAAAAGAAGGGCACTCAAGTTAGGGGTCATATCATAAGTTTACTAATGGATGCTATTGGCAGAGGAAAAGAAAGAAGCATGTTTTCAAACAGAACTTCCTGCGTAACTTCTATATTGAGTGCTTTAAATTAATATAAAAATGTTAGCCTTAACTAATGCTGACCTTGATGCTGCTTTGTTTTAACAGTGTTTAAGCCTACATCAACCTGTTACTGCTAATGCATCATTGTCTAATGAGCTTCTTATAATAATGGTTTTCAGAACCAATACATTTTTTCCTACGAATAAGTTAAATAAATGGGACTCAATATTGGTCTCAATGTATATGACTATCTGATAGATAAAGAAAATACCACATATTCCTGTTTTAAACAGAGTTTGTTTTTTCACCTTAAGCCCTGCTAGACCACTGTTTTTTTAAGCATGACTACAGGAAACTGTAAAGAGTAAACAATATATTTTCAGACATATATCAAACACCATTTCTAAAAGTTATGCTATGAAAAGTAAAGGCATTCATAAAAAAAAAGACTGTTATTGAAAAACAGACACTACCCACCAAGCACTACCATAAAAAGATACCTAAAGAAAAACACTGATTTTCCTTATAGTATGCGTAAGTAACAAAAATACTCTGTCATGCATTCTGCATTTGCTCTCTAAGAAGTGCTTAGAATGATTATTCACTTCTGAAAGTGAAGAGTTGACACACAGCTAAGCTGACAGGTTTTTTTATTTCTGTGTAGTTACTAAATGAATACTATGGCATAACATTTTTTTCTTCATAATACACCTCCGAGTTACACAGTTCTTTTTTGAGAGTATGTTTAATACAAGACTTTGTTTTTCCTGTATTGCTGTACTGTCATCTACTTCAAAACAGGCATTTTTGTGAAGGAAATTCACTGTAAAGGACATTATGAAGCATACATCTTTCGCATAAAATACTCTGAAAAAAAAATACTGAGAAAAAGTGAGACTACGAGTAAAATAGATTATATGGACCAGTACTAAGGAAATACCAGAAGTAGTGAAGTCATTTTCTTGAAGTATTTAAGAATTTCATACAAAGAGCAGACTGAGTTCTCTAGGTAACTTTCCAGTCATGTTGGAAACCTCTCTTTGTATAACTGCTATGAATCAGGTATCAAAGACAAGGATTTCAAGTCTCCCTAATATCTCTGGTGAGTGTTATAACCAATAGGCTTAGGTGGGAATCTGAGTTAGCTGGCAGAAAGTTAATTTTTTTCTAGATGGAACTGTAGCCTTTTGTGCATGTGATATATGCAGAAATGGCAAAATCACTGGGAAAAGGAGAAATGGCAAATTTAATAAGGTTTTCAAATATAATTACAGTGTCTGTCCTTCTGCCTATTTCTGCCTAGCAACTTTTTTGGCCATGTTTAACCCAACAGAGCAAGAAAAAGCCTAACATTATGAAGCGGCTACTACTTTTGTATAGCATTTTATGAAAACCATTGGCTGGGTAGGAAGAAATTTGCTCTTCACTGTGGGAAAAGACAAACACTCTGCCACTATTATCCTCTGCTGGGCAGACCAGTGATCAGACAGTCAGCAAGTGTACACACAGACTGACTAAAGCAGGTATGTCGGGTCCTAGGAGGAAGAGGAAGCAATGTTGGGCTGTCTTTCTAGAGAAGCAGGCTTCAGGCTTCAGTAGCTTCGATGCTTATTGAATAGTTTGTTAATTTAACTGAACCTGCCAGCTTTTAAGGCCAACTAACATGGTATTTATGACACAAAGCTTCTTCATCATGAAACATATATCCAGTCCTGCACTGGACATTATTAACCTAATTACAATGTAATAAATAGGTGCAACTTTCAAGTATTATTACTAATAGGAACAACACAACCCTTCTCATTAAAACTTTAGTGTAATAAGTGCTTCATGTTCAGTTTGTTACCTGGACAAACTTTTTCTTAACTCATGAATTTTGCATTCAAGTGCTCTTATAGCTGTGACTATTTTATGCAGAATAGCTTACCAACTGTATCAGACTGTATCTTACTAGTGTATCACACTCTGAGAGAGCATCCCCAGCTGGTCAAGGGAGGTGACCGGTGAGGCCACATCTGGAGTGCTGTGTCCAATTCTGTGCCTCGCAGTACAAGAGACACATGGCCATACCAGAGCGAGTCCAGCGAAGGGCCATGAATATGATTAAGAGTTCTGAGCACCTCTTGTACAAGGAAAGGCTGAGAGAAGTGGGACTGTTCAGTCTGGAGAAGAGATGAGAAAGCTCAGGGGGATCTAATCAATGGGCATAAATACCTGATTGGGGAGGGGGGGGTAAAGAAGACTGTACCGGACCCTTCTCAGTGGTGCCCACTGAAAGGCCAAGAGGCAATGGGCGCAAATTGCAATAGAGGAAATTCTGTTAAAACATATGAAAAAAACATTTTCATTGTATGGGAGTTCAAAAACTCAAAAAGGTTGCCAACAGAGGTTGTACAGTCTTCACCCTTGGAGGCGGAGCCTCAAAACCTGACTGGACAAGGTCCAAAGTAAAGTGATCTAGCTGACTCTGCTTTGAGCAGACAAGTTGGACTAGATGATCTCCAGAGGTCCACTTCAACCTCAACTGTTCTATGATTTTGTGAACATGTAATAAAGATGTAGTATTAGAGAGTGCACAGCTCTAGGTTTTCAACTATTCATAAAATACAGCCTTGCAGCTTGGAGCAGAAGTTGGAAAAAAACGCAAGACTTGCTGCTATAAATTGCTGCTTCTCTATTAAAATCTATAAATTTATGTTGAATTACACTAGCTGACAAGTTAGCCAGCTTATTTCTGACTCACAAACAACTTCAGCCATGACCCGGAGATGTTTCTGATTTAAAGACAGGAGCCTCCTTTCTTGATTAGCTCACAAAAATATATTAGTGTTTTTAGATTTTGTATGGTTCATGTAGTTTTTGATTGCTACTATGCTGTTCAATATAGCAGGCAAACAGGCAAGTTGAAGTTTATCTTGAACCCTGTGAGATCAAATGGTCATACAGGGAGATCTCAATTCTTCCTCTGGGAAAGGATCTTAGACTGTAACCTTAAACAGAGGGACCTTGTAGTTGGAAAATGAAAAAAAAAAAAAAATTCAGGCTGAAAAATACAAAAACGCTGAAAAAAATTCCAGGCAGTCAGTCAATAGTGAAAATACACAAAGTCTTTGAATAGATTTCCGTAAGCTGAACAGGGAAACTCTTCATTATGTTAAAAAAATCTTGTATACATTTTTGTCTTGGTATTTGCATATTAGTCAAAGCTCCCAAAAAGAGGATTTTCAGGACTTGAACTCAGTCTTATCTGCATCAGACCAAAGACTAGTGGGAGTCTAGAGCAGGCCCACTAAGATTGGGAGAATTCAGGGATTCAACCCTGAATGCAGTCAGTTATCTCAGTGACTTCAAAAGAACAGAAACCCATGGAATAGCTACCGGCAGCTACCAAGATTCTGATTTTTTATTTTTTTTTTAAACACTGTCCAGGCAAAGAAAGATCATCTAGGACCTGGAGAACATGGATTATTTAACTTCTTAAAAACACAGGATACTTTATGAAAAGGCTAAGAACTATATACTTGTTCCCACATCGGCTTTTGGCCTCCTGAAGACCACAACAGCTATCACAGCTCATAAAACCTGTTGTAGTGTGGGAATCAAAGAGAGAAGGAGAAGAAAGATGCCAAGATATCATTTTTGCACAGTTGCATCACATATCTGAGCAGAGTGTTTCAGCACAGGAAACATCATCCCCAGCAGGATGATGACAAGCAATCATTGAATAATGTCAGTCAAGGCTAACATGAAGTGGCATGTCAGAAAAACAGTGAGTGCTGAAGAAAGAGGGTAGTTTCTGCCTGGAATGAAGATGTGGTCAACTGAGGGGTGCCAGAGAGCCTGAATAGCGTAATAATTGGAGGATATATGCTAGACATGCAATAACAGCAATCTGCTAGAAGTTATATGATGTAATGTACAGCCCACAATATCTTGCTTGCTATTTGATGTACATCTCAAATACAAGTACCCTGGGGAACTAATTGTTCCACAGACTTTATCAGTACTGCTGGAAGACAAGAGAGTAACAAAATGGAGTTTCAGAGGAAGGTCAACGGAAGAGAAAACTGCACTCTTGAGTTAGTGGGACAAAAGTCAATGCAGATCAGTATTTTGAGATCATACTTATTTAGCTAGTACTGAGGCTAAAATCCAGCTATCTTTCAGTACAACTATTATAAAAGGTTTTGCTCTTATAGGCTGAATGTACTATCAAACATATGTACGAAAACTTCAAGCGGCATTGTATCATGGGTTGATGTGTTTATGTTGAAATATTTTCAAAGCACTGTAGAAATCTATGGTTTCTTTTAGGAGGAAATTTCATTAAAAAGTACAAGGTAGTACTTTTTTTGCTTTGTCCTGTGACAATCTCAAGACTCAACATTGCACCTTAAGTTTTAAAATCCATGAATACAGTAGAGATTTTAATCTGTCAGAACAGGAACATAATGAAAAACAAATCCAATACACATAAGAAAATTCAATAGCAGACTCTTTTTGTCTTTAAAGTTTTAAAACAGCATGTAAAATTAATGCCTACATTTTGATGCAAATACAATGATGTGCTAACTCACGCTCAGTATCTGTTCACCTAGGATAGGATAGAATAAATTTGACCTTTTCTGTTATATTAAGAAAAATGTTCTGCACATTGCGCAGGCAATCAACAGTTTACCTTTACGAGCAACTACCACATAGTTAAAAGAAATTATAAATATAAAAATTGTGGTCACAACTATATAAGCACAGTAATTAAAATGTAAGGTTCTTTCACTTACAAAAAAGATCAAAAAAGGATAATGAAAAGCATCTGAGCTAAACTGAAGATAACAACAATACTAAATTAGTATCCTATTATGGGGCAGTATCAGCATTGAATGGTCCTCAGGAAGAATTTATTATCCTCTCCTGCCCTCTTGTATCACCAACAGGAAATATTATCAAGAAGAAGAAAGCTTTCCAACACAGATGCAGAGGATGATTCCCTGTATTTTTACTATTACTCTTCAAGAAGAAATTCTTTTAAGAGTCTCGGAATAATTCTGGCAAGGCATGACTTGCAATTCAGTGCATGCCCAAAATTTAACTAAAGAATTTGGCCCCGATGTCTCCCTTTAAATACTCATCAAGATGTCATCTGCTTTGCCTGTTCATAGGCCTTGCTGCTAGAAGACCACCATGCTCCATATAATGATAAAATACCAATGAATTAAGTCTCACAGCATCCATTTTAAGCAGAAAAAACACATCTAGTGTATAGATGAAGAATTTGATGAGTTCACCAAAGTCAAATCAAGGAAGTCAGCTGTAGAACTGCAATTGAATTCAAGATGAATCTTAAGCAACAATAAAACTCACTTTAAATTGAGATGAACCAAATTTTGCTTCAGTCTCCAGATTCACAATGCTGGGCATTAAATTCTAGCTATAATGTTTTGAACTAAACACTATGTTTTTTACATGGATTGTTGTTTGGCAACTAACTTTATAAAATATTTTCACTGCTCAGCTTGAGAAATAAACCAGCAACTGTACAGGAATTAAGAGAGAAAATTAGCAACACAGGGGTTAAATTAAACCACTCTGATTCCAATCAGAGCAATTCCACAGTGTGGTTGCTCAGACAACTGCATCCATTGCACAGAGATTTATTTCACTATATTTCATCTGCCTCACACCCAGACTTATTCTGTGTTTTTTCCACTGTGTAAGCTAGTTAGAATAAGAGCATGTGAGGCAGAGACCTTTCACTCGGATTAATTTTTTCTATCTGAGGTTCAAAGGACTAATGTTAATGAAACAAATGTTTTAAAAATTTCTGAACTCACTAAATTATGTCTTTTGTAAGTCTTTTTCATCCAGCCAAGAAATGCACTGACTTGCACACTTCTATTATGCATACATTCTGTAAATCTCTCCCTCATTTGCCCTTATATTAGCCAGTCTACAACCAGTAAAGAAATAAAGATCAAGTCAGGATGGAAAGGGGGGGGGGGTATTAAATTTCATTTAATTTAAAACACGCACTGTAAACCTACATGTATTTTTTCTTGTATGAACATCCGGATGGATATATAGTGAAAATTGTTCTAATTATTTTAATATATGTATTCTGATAAAGATTCTCTCTAAGCATCCATAGGTTATCTCCTCTTCAATATCTTTTCCAGATGTTTACCACTATGCATACACTTAATGGAAGTGACACAGATAATTGCCTTATTTTCTTTCAAGCTTTCTTTCTTATTCATACCAATTATCCCCAAAGCTTTTGGTTTATCAGTAGATACCTTGTCCTGACTCTCTCTACAACACAATGAACTGTCAAATAAACTGCATATTTACTACTTCATGATCTTACTGCTGTTATTCTGTGGTTTCAGTTTTGTTAGTTCTTTTTTTCAGGCATCATGTTTACATTCTAAGATACAGCATTCATAAAAGGCGACATTATCTAAGCAGGAATGCGTTCCATCTTCACCTGAAAAGTGTATATGTATTTCTGTTATACACAGCCAAAATCTGAAGGCATTTCTATCACTGACTTCAAGTCACTCAAACAGTTTCGATGTTTTACTCAAAAATTGTTTTTATTAGGAGATACTAGCAATCACAGTTCTCAGGTACTATTTTCTGTTTCTTCCCAAGCTATATATGTTATCCATTTATTTATGTACATTTACTAAGGCTTGTATCTCCAGGTAAATACTAACAATGAAAATTCCTCGACTGCACAGAAACTGTTCATACACTGAGTATGAATTAGATTTTACATAGAAGTTTTGTAAAGCTTTAAGTTTGTAAGGAAGTTTGTAAGATTTTTTCACAGTTGTGAAAGCTACTTAGTGATAACCCCACATAGGCAGGCTTATTTAGTTCTAAAAGAGCTTTGTTTTCACTATCTCCCAGCCCCACTTCATTATTAGACCAAGTGGACGAATATGCTCCAATGTTTTGTTATACAGAAACATCTACTTGTGCGATACACATTGGGTTTCCATTGCAGAGCTAATCCGGGTGATTGATAGCCAAGTTTGAGCACCTGTACTCATATCAGATAACTAGCCATTGCTTAATGACATTGTCTGAATCCCACCGGTGGGTTTCACCCTGAAGGCAGTACTTGGACACTCTCCTGTACTCCTCTTTAAATAACTGAGCAAACTAAAACCCAGCACCTTTGGGGGGATGATAAGGTTGGGGTGAGTTATAACTCAAGTAAAGAGCCCAGTTAATTGTGCAGTGAAAACATGCCACTAAGTACTAATATTAATTTCAAAATCACTTCCAAACACTTGCTGAATTTTCCTCACTGCAGCTAAAGAAATTGAAGCTGTTCTAACTTAAGATACTGACAGATGGCAAAGAGTGGAGCATACAAACAGAAGTATGTTTTCGTCTTTCTTTTAAAAACAAATAAAACAACATTTTCACACCTTCATGTCTTAACTCGCATTCAAAAAAATTGATTAATTTGTCATTTTAAATTGACACAGATAAATAGTGCAAAAGATTGCAAGGACATTTATTTAATGAAAAAATAGGCTTATTTCATAAACCAGTCTTCATTCACCTTAAGTCAATTAAGAATAATTTAAATTGGTGCATGTCCTGTATTTATACAAGGCCCTAGATGCTCTTAAGGTATTCCTTAAGGTTCTGAAAAACTCCTTACAACCTCTGAGTGTGACATATTACTGCCATAACTCTTGGCCATATTATCTCAAGAACTGTTAAGCAAAGCACTCCATTTACTTTGAAGAAATGACCTGTTAAGGAAAAATAATGGTGCCATATGACTGATGACCACACTCTTCAAGAGGACTTGAAAATACTTTTTTATTTATTCTTGTTGGACAACACAAACACTTTTAATATCTTTGGTGGTAGTCTAGCAGTTTTTGCTACACAAAGATATTTCTTGCTTCACCTTAGTAGAAAACTCATTTGCGGGCAACAATAAAACCAGTCTTTCTTCTGAACTTCTGAATGGTGAAACAGGCATGTTTTAAACTTTCACAAGTTAACAGAGCTCTGAAGTTACATTTTTCATGTTATAAGCAAAGCTATACAATGGTGCTATACTCTATGAGCAACTTCAATTCTTTTTCTGTACACTATCAACTAAAATTTTTGTGTCTTAGGATCTTTTAAGAATTATTTTAAAATGACAGCAGTCAAAAGTAAGTTTAAGAAAGACAGTAACAAAGCGAAGTTACCCCATAGTTTTTCAATGTTTGGAAATGCCATTTTCACAAAGCATGTGTCCAAACACCAGGGCATCCAGAGCTCTGATTGACTGGCTTATACTGATTTATGATAAGCAATAATTCTGCATTCCTAGCAGTTGCTGGGCAAGGCTGTGCTTGAGGCCTGTGCACATACATACTGGAATTAATGGAGCAGTAGCTCATGCTGCTGGGAACAGCTGGGGGTGCTTAACTCATTTTTCCCCACAGAATTTTTGGATTTCATTTGTTTCTGGCAGTTATGGAATGCAATAAAGAGAGAATGGTCAATGAAGAGAAATGGAGCCATGTAAAGCATGAAAAGCTGGAGACAGATCAACCAAATAATGCTCCTCTGATAATACTTTCTTTTTTTTTAATATCTTACTCTGTCTTATCTCTTCTCACCTTTCCCCAAAATGCTTTATTCAAAGTCAGTAAGATTAAAGATAGCTGCAGACATGTCTGCAAAATACACTGGGCAGTGCAGCATGGTACAAATCTTCAACCTCCTGCTGATCAAGTCTGTGTTGAAACTAGAATTAAAAAAAAGACTTTTAGCTGGGACAGTGTGGTGCTAATATGGTCATATTGTTTCTAGACCTGTACTGTTATTACCTCCAGAGCTCTTAAAAAAATGGCACTCCACTAGGCTGTGATGATATGCCACATCCAGTTTACACCTACTCAGGAATCTCTCTCCTCCTGAAATGACTCAAACTGCACTCAGAATAGAAATTTATTTGTGATATTTACATTGCACAGCTATAGAGCTCCAGCATATTTTTAGGGGAGCTAGTATGTTCTCGCTTTTTAAGTCCTTGGCCAAAAAAAGACAAAAAGCTGCAGTAAATGTAAAACATTTTACACTTGAGAATGGACTTTATTAGCACTGCATCAGATTGCTGCAGAACATTCAAACAGTTCTTAGTTGCTATTGTGGAGCATCCATTAGGATTAGAAAGAGGGAGGCAAAGATGGCTGTTTCAGCAGCTGGAAAGAAGCTAAGGGCAGCTGTGGAAACTGGAATGTATATGATAGTTTCTGCAGAGACTGCAGGTTCTGCAGCTGCTGAATTCCCTATGGATCTTTCCTTTTCTCATGAATATTCTTTTATTCACTGTATCTCCTCCAAAGGGTTTGGCAATGCCACATTGCAGGATCCTGTCTAGTGCTCTTCAGGGTCTAACTTGTTATTGCTTTTTAAGTCAGCTAAAGCACTGAAATGAATGCTTATTGCTAGGGCATGTTTTGATTGCTCTCCTGTCTTCCTTAGGCTATTCAAATGAAGACAGCAGCTGCATTTTGCCTTTCACAGTCATTTATGCGTAAAGGCTCATGTTTCCTGTCAAAACCTGGAACTAGTGATTGTATATGATTTTTGTTCTTTAGTTTAATCGTACATCATCAATATGTTTTCATAGTGTTTTCCATCTAGTAATGAGTTTATTGATCCATTCTTCAGTCTTTCATCTTTTATTGCATCTAAGCACATTGCAACAAATTTCAACTGATCAGTTTATACCTTAAATTCCACATAAATACATACTATAGAGCTATTCAATAATCACTCAGTATCAACAGACTTACTATATAAAAGCCCAAGACAGAACCAGTCATCCTTAACTGTCACTGGAAATAATCACAGCTAAAAAGGAGTAGAACGAGGTTCATACCTTCTGTATGGTCTTTTTCCCACTGCAGAATCAAAATCAAAAGAAAGAAAACAAAAATGAAAACTTAAGAAAATATGAAAAGAAAAAGAAAAATATGATCACTACAGCAAACAGTAAAATCTTCCTTTCCTTTTTCTTAATAAGATTAATGAGCAGTGATTTTAACCTTTAAATCTATTTTTTTCAAAATATATTGACAATTAAAAACTTTATACTTTTACTTTCTATATATACTCATCAAGATAAACTCTAATATCTAAATATACTTACTTTCCTTGGATACACTGTCCTCATTTCTCCAATGCTTTTCCAAAGAACCAAAGATATTTGTGCCAAAATTAAAGCTTCCTCTATCACATCCACACTTTCAGTTTCTATCACATTCTATTACTGCTCAGCCTACTATGCTGAATTTCTAATATTGCTAATATCACTTCCATAGCAACACAGTAAGATATCATAAACTTGGCATTAGTGCTTTATTCCCAGATTAGGTCTAAGGAGGAGCTGATTTCAAAACACAGCTCTTATTAAAACATACATATACATTATAACCAAAAGTAATTACCAGCGGGATAAAGATAATGGCTTTCAAAATACGTTAAATCAGTCTTGCAAAAAAGTTGTCCCTCTTCAAATCTGACTGAGAACAAGTATCTTATTTTGTTACTGGTGTTTAGATTATATTTCCCCAGCCACCCGTAAACAGAATAGCATGTATTRCAGATATATATATATATTTTAAGGAATATAACATTATTCTTGTCTTTCACATGCTGGATTCAGTCTAATAGTTGTTGACTCCAATGCAAAGGGCAGAATTTGGGCCCATCTTCTGAGTTGCAGATATTAAGACTCCACAAAGAATAGAATGAATGAATAAATGAGAAGGAATTCAACTTCAAAAACTGGCACGGTCACTTAATTTTATCAATCATTCTTTTTGCTTTTAAGCACAGAAGTAATACATTAAGTAGAGCACATATCATTTTGGTCAGCATCCTGGCATGTCTTATGATATATAATGACCAGGGACAAATGTCTTCCAGGTGCTACTTCCTGGCTGGAATCCTAAGTAAAATTGTAAGAGGAGGATAGTGCAAGCAACCATATATATACAGGCTCTACTGCCATATGTTTTGCAAATGACTGAATATCTCAGAAATAAATTATGTTATTTTAAGAGTAACTAAATATACATTAATTTTACTATGACTAGTCACTTTTTTTTGGCAGCAGTCGTGATCACAGAAGAAGATATTTTTCTCCTTTACTGGTTTCAACATAGGCACCGGATCAGGCTTTAGTTGGGTTTGGTTAGGAAAACAGTGCTTCCAGATCTCCTAATTATGAAGCAGCATAAGGAAAAGGAAGACCCAACTGTCTATCTGGGAGGTATTCAAGAAGGTTCCTGCCCAGGCTCTAGATTAAGATGGAAGGTTCTTCAAGGATGACTAACTGGCCAAAAAACAGAAAAAAAATCACCAGTGAATTCTTCGGGATCTGTACCAGTACACTGTTCAAGATATTCACAAATTGTCTAGAAAACTGAAGCAAGGAAGTTTCTTGATGATATGAAGTTATTCAGGATAGTAAGGATAGGAGCCAACTGTAAATAATTTGGGAAAGAATTTAAAAGGCTGAGTGATTGTGCAATAAATTAGCAGGCAAAATTACATGTAGAGAGATAGATATAAAGTGATGGACATAAAAAAAGAATGAATTTCATGTACAAAACAATAGACTATGCTTGACTATGCTTTCTCAGGAATGGTATCTTGGGATATTCACTACATCAGTTCAAAACTCAGAAGCAATGAAAAAAGCTAACCAAGTACAAAGAAAAATCAGGAAAAGAACAAAAGAGAAAACATTGTTATGCTGTTATGRAAATGCATGACGCACAGGTGTCTTGAATATTGCATGCACTCTGACTGCATCCCAGAAAGCATACAAAAGAACTCAGAAAATTGCAGAGAAAGGCAATGACTTAAGAACACTGGTATTCTTCAGTTTGGAGAAGAGATAGTTGAGGGGCAAGTAAGATGGGTGTCTATAAATTGTATTAAAAAAAAAACATAGAAGAGGAACAATAATTCAGTCTTTTCCAATAAGTATGGAGGATCAAATTAAACAAGAATTTAGATAAAAAGCAAAAAGGATTTTTTTCTACAGTTTAACTGAACCGTCAYGTGTTTAAGCAAGCTACTGAACTTCTTGCTGTAGGATGCTGTGGATCATAAGATTTTAGGTGAGTTCAAGAAGTAATTGAACAATGTAAGAACTTTAAAGGACTTCCTGAGGCACAAATTGTTGCAGGCTGGAATGTGTGTGGTTGTGAAGTCAGGAAAGTCTCCTGCGTTTGCCCAGGCATCCCCCTCTCATTTCTGCCAGAGGTGGGATGCTTGACTAGAGAGTCTATCTTGGGCTGACCTCATACAGCCACTCTTCAGTTCTTAACAAACTGTCTTTTCCCTCAAGCATGCATCACTCATCTTCTGCCACAGCAGAAGGAGTGGAAGTGTTCTGTGTATTTTTGAGAGCACAGAAAGCCCCAAACCTGGCCAAAAAAACTCACCTGCAGAGGCAGAGTAAGTCATTGTCATGCCTCCTACCTGAGCATACTATGATCTAGATCTGTAACTAGTAATATTTTGAGATATACACAATCAGGATACTCATTTGTTTGCTCACTTGTTTTCAGTATATTCTCTATTGTTTTTGATGGGATTTAAATAATTGTACCATTGTTTAACCAGCCATACTGGGCAATTCAGGTGAAGGAAGGGAAGAAGCAGAGCGTGCCCTGTGGGAGGACTGAATGCACTGTTTCACGGAGTGCAAGATTCACTGGTCATAACCACAGTGAAATCTCATATAATGAGCCATGGCTTCTATAAAATGCCTGACTGTCAGTAGTCAATGAGGCTAGGAAATGATCCGAGGGGATCTAACATATTTTCCCATATGTCACTGGATGTCTCTGCAGGCTGCTCTGAAATTTCTAAATACTGTGACTTCACAAATCTCCTGAACCCAGGTTTTTGAGAGGAATCTGCCCCTCCAGAGTGCTGTTGCACCAAGCTCATGCATTCAGAATTCACAAGGGCCAGTGGCCACCAGCCTGTACTGTCTCCTAAGATACAATGCCAAGCCAATACAGGACAGGATAGACACCAGAGTTTGTGCTTCCCATACTGCAGTCCCACAGACTGTAGGTAGCATCATGCCTGTCACTCTGGGTCTGGGATTGCATGGGAGAGGTAAATTTCAGGTTCTGCCTTACTAATTGGAAGCGGGGTAATAATTCAGTTGGCATGACAGAATCAAGTCCCCAGTTCACATTCACCCAAAGCCGACTGTCAGTCTGTAATCTATCTTCCTTCCATTGTGGAACAGGTAGCTCTTTCCTTCTTTCAGGAAAAAGAAACAGTGATTGTTCAGTGTCAGGGACAGCATATGTCATTGGTTAACTATTTATTAAAATGTGACAAATGGCTTTTTAACAATTAGAAAACTTCAGCTTAACATCAGAAGTGCAGAAAATCAATTCTTAAAAGCTCTGTATCTGACAGACTTGTTATTCGAAACTCATTGAAACAAAATATTAACTAGAAAATATCCTGGAAAAGGAAATTTCCATTTACATATATTATTAACCTTAATTGCTTCAGATTGCAGTTACAATTTTTTGTGAGGGAAAAGCGTGTTATAATGCGACGAGCCTTCTTTTTGCCAGTGTTCCTTTAAAATAAATATTTTTTGCATGACTTAAAGTGAAAGACAAATTAATGAGCAGGATAAAAACCTTCATGTCTCCAAGCCCCTCATTCTGCATCCTCTAAGTCTGGATAATTTTTCTCTTTAGGAAATTTATTTTTTGCTTTTCTGTGTTTATCATTTAAACATGCCTTTCTTACTACACACACACACACAAATCTTTGAGTGGTATGCCAAAACCGATCTTTCTTTGGATTCCAAATGCTACACGGCAAACACTTGATAGTTCATTTCATTATATTTTATACATCTGAAGTATTTCAAATGTGATAAAATAGTCTGAAATTAATGTCATTTCTTGCAGAATATTATCATTGCCTGGGAAAAATACAAGTCCCTTCAGGTGATCTTTTTTCTTTTGTTTTCAAAATGAAATGGTAAAAGAATTTGTCTATCTACAGATTCACAAGCACGTTACATATTAACCTGTTTACCAACACTTCTCCAACTAAAAGTATGAAGGCATTCTGACTAGATGACAAAGAAACGCCTCTGGGACTGAACTTCATTCTTCACTGAGACACTGAGCCTGATCTTGGATGATCAAGTTCAATGGAAGTTCCCCTTTACTTGTTTGGGAGCCAGATTAAGACCTAAACCTGATGTACACTCAGTACACTGATTTGCCCAGATGCTCCAGAATCATTAGGTGCTACCTAATGGCTGATGCTACCAGCCTAATTTAAGAACAAAATAATGACAAAGTTCCAGAATTAGAGAGAGAATTAAACTGCAAAGACACTCAGCAAGGTGCTGAGCATCCAAAACTGACAGCAAATGCTCAGGGGCTTGTGACTAGTTACTGGGTACAGCAAGCACCTAGTAAAATTACAGTCCTTAGCATTAATTCTGCAGAAGTGAAAAAACACCAGTTATGTAACTTTAGCTTTGTGGTTTATTCACCAGAATGAATGACCTGTAATGGACTGTAGCAATTTTGAAATTGAATTTTGTGACTGTACTTATCCTTCATTTACCATGAGGTCAATGCTATTCTAATATGTGCTTTTTTCTTTTTTCTAAGTGTAAGGGAAGGAAAAAGCCTGCATGCACTTCAACATTTCCTCAGGTCAGTAAAGCTCTTTTCCTGCTTAGGGTATCAGATACTGGCTCTATTTTGGCACTGCTCCTTAAGCATGTTTTGAGTAGCTTTGTGGACAAGAGAGTTTTGCAGAGAAAAACAAGTTTTTGCTGTATTGTTGAGAGAAATTTTGAAAAAAAAAAGATTTGCTCTAGTGATTTTTTTTGCACAGTTCTCAAGCACACACCTTGAAATTAACAAAAAAAATAAGACTCACCCTCCTGAATTTCACACAATTTTGTCAGCTGTTGACTCACACCCTCTACTAAAAGTTAGTTATTGCAGGATATTAACAGGTTCAAATCCACACAAATCACCACTTCACATTACCATAAAAAACAAAAAAACAAAACAAAACAAAAAAACCCCCTTGTTTTCTGATCAGGAAGAGTTTAAACAATGCAAAGAGTAAGTCAGAGGCAGATTTCTTCTGAGTTTTCTTAAACTGATCTGTATTCTCAGACTGACATTCATACAGCAAACCATCATACAGTCTTTTTCTTTTCCATTAATCTTTATTGTTCATTCTGCAATATCCTAGTGATAAAAGTCTTTTTTTGTTGTTTCTTTCCTACATTAACTTGCATTATTTCACCTAAAATGATCAATACTCTCCTTTGCTTAGCAGTCGGAAAGTCCACTACAGTAACTCATTTATCATGGTATTTGTCACTGATATCAAGACACTGTTGTAAAAGCTGAAGCATTTGTAGCTTTCCTTCTTTTACCTGAAGAGGCTATTTCCCCCCTCAAATAAATCAAGACCTGTTTTTTCCTTTGTTACAAATTTTCTTCTTCCTGGATACCAACAGAGTAAGTCAAGTAGGACACTTATTACTTGGTTGTGGGCCTCAAACTCCAGCTAGTCCGCTGCTGCTCATTAAAATCCACTCAGCATACTTTGGAAGTCTATAACTACTGTATGTAGTGCATTTTTCCTTCTCAGGATCCAATATTAGATTGAAGGAACTATGTGCTATGTAGCCTGTCTAGAGTATTGCAATAACTCTATCCTCAAGTTGCTGGAAAAGCTATAGTAGTCAAATGCTTACAGGCAGAGAACTAGCTGATAATGGCATTTGTTACATGTATTTCTTTCCTTAGTCTTTTCATCCTGTTGCAAAGAGCAAGTGCTTGACTGTTAATTATTAAAAAAACCCCAAACCCTAGAATTACATCGTAACTTAAAAATAGTGAAAATTAGGCTGTCAAATATTCTGCTTGAATATTTGTAATGGAAACTGTTAGGCTTTATTCCAAAATTTTGAGTCACATGTAAAACAGGCCTCTGGGCTACTTTCATGGTTAGCAGTAACATTTAAAGTTTTCGTCTGAATGATCACTTGTGAATGAGAAGGGAAAGTTTCCAATCAGTATGTCTCTGTGAAGCTGAAATTTTGAACTGGCTAATAATTTGCATTCTAGGTGAGAAACATTCTCATCCTTTTATCCCGTAAAAACACAGAAAGACTGTTTTCAAGAATTTGCTGGAGGAGCACTGGCTTTGTTCATCACCTAATTAATCTCTACTAAATTTCACTGGAAGAATTTAAAATCATAAAACCAAACCAAAATCACCACACACATCTACCTCCATCATGTTGTCCAACATACTTTTCGCACTGAAAATACTGAAATTAATTATCTCAGCCCAGACCTTCAGCAAAGGTGGTCAGTAGTTCCTGATAGTTCATTCCTTTCTATTTTGAGTCTCTGACACCACACTGGGAATGTGTTTTCATTCAACATACAGAAGAACTGCATAGGTAGCTTTATCAACATTAAAGGATGAACAGAAGTAGTCTCAATATTCAATAACAGTCTCAGGTTTTCATAATATTATACTTGAATCTAATATTCTTTGAGATGACAGAATTATTGTTTGAATGTAGAGGGGGATGTTCACTATCATTTCTTCACCATAACATTGCTTGAGCCAATAAAATCAATCAATGAATTGCCAGACTGAAATGTATTACCTCCCCAGCATCTTATAATTAAGCGATGTTGTGATCATGCCAAATGTTGTGTAAATTTTCTTCTCCCTACAGTGAGTTACAGTGCTTCAGTTTCACCAGGGACTAGCTTCAACTCAAAGTTTCTTATCATAATCAGGATAAATATATGGTATACTGAAGAAACAGTGGAAGTCCTGTTATTCATTTCTTTACAACAGGTTCCAAGATGAGTTCACACACAATTCTAGAAAGGCTTTTTTTCTTTTTTTTTCCAATTTAGCTACCTCCACCACAATTTCTAGAAAGTAAACTGTATAATAATTCAGGTTAACTGAAATGCAGCCAACATTTTGAAATAATTGTAAAATTAATCTGTGAATTACGAAGTAAGCATGAAATCAGACTGAAATTCTGTAAAGAGGTAATGCTGGCAGATTTAAACAATTGTCCATTATTTAATAACAATTATTCAAAAATAGTTTTATTAAGCAGTTCTCCTGCTAATTTGTGAAATAAAATATGAGGTGTGCTCAGAACATGAAAATATGCATAATGGATGATTTCTTAAATTAAAACCACGCCAATCATTTTCCAAAACACACTTGTTAAAAATTCAACTTCCAAAATCTTTTCTATTGTTTCTGTATAGCTTTCACTAGCTGTAATGTACATTAATTTGGAAATCCTATGGCTCATATTTACTACTCTTGGATCAGTACTATAGCCACAGAAGAAACACTGGCACTCTGAAAGTCTCTTGCCTATAAATATGGATGGAAGAACTCTGAAATGCACAGAGAGCAGTTCAAGACTGAATCAGTACAGGAACTCTACTTTTTTCCTGGGGACAATTTATGCATGAAAGAAAGGCAGAGAGAATTTGGCCTGGGAAAAAGAAAATTAAAGTACCAACATCTTCCCATTTTTTTTGGTAAGCTGCATAGCTCAGAATATTTGCCTTTGACATTTTTTGTCCATAAACTTCATTTCATCCACATTCTTAATAAATTTTACTGATAAAATGCTCCTTATTGTACATAATAAATATAAGACACCTAAGGGTTTTTCATGATACTGTGCAACAAAAAAAGTTTGACTGTGAGATATCTGTAGTACCATTAGGTAGCCATTGAAAAGGGCTAAGATGACAGGTTAATAGCTAAAATAAAACATCCTGCAAATAAAGAATACTCTGACAGGACAGCTTGTTTAAAAAACACAAGATGATTTCAAAGCGTCGGCTTTAAAAATAGACCCAGATCGGATGAATGAGCTAAATATTTCAACTCACAAAATTTAGATTTAAATATTTTGACATAGTTTTCGGATCAGAATAATTTTTCTCTATTTCTATGATAATGGAAATTGTAATGAAATACTTTATCTACCTGAGTAGGAACACTCATCTTGTCTGACTGGCTGTTGATAAACAGCAGGATCATGGACTAGAAAAAATTGAAATAACTAATGGATAAATTTCAGTATAGATTCAACTCTGTATGAATCTTGGAACCAGAAGCTCTTATTAATATAATTGTCAAAAGATCAGATCATAGATAAACTTACTCCGGTTTACTTTTGCTCAGAACAGTCATTTTTCAATATCTCTCAAGAATTTTTTGGCATGGTAACATAGTCATCTCACATACACAAATTCCAAGCCCCAGTTCCAATGACAACATTGTCATCTGAATTGACTCTGGACTGAATTGTTCCCTCAGTAGCTGGAAGCATGGGGGATTCATTCCAAAGGGCTATGACTAAGTAGGTAAAAATTCAAATCTTTAGCCTCATTTTCTAAAATATTTGATACCAACATCTATATACCTTGTCAGAAAGAGAATATAAAATATGGTAAACTTATTTACATTTTTTATTAGGGCAAGTCATAAGTACAAAGTAACAGTGCTCTGTCTCTATACTATTATGTATTATGCCATAACTGTATAATCCAAACATGGTTCTGGTGAGGTTTTCAAAATCATTCTGCACTGATCTGTGCCAGCTTTAGCTTCATTATTGACCTGCATGGAACAGATGTGGCCCAGAGCAGAAAGATTCTGGACAGTCTATCATTTACTGGAAAAAAACAAAAAAGAAGTCTCTCTAATGCAGGTGTTCTTTTTCTAGACCTAAAGATGCATATGTAAAACTGTTCAGTTTTGACACATATTCTATTTTTAATTGTAAACAATACATAGATTGTTCAATTTTCATTAAGAATTCTAATTTTGTCCTCACAAACTAAGTCCAAAGGGAAATTTTGTTGTACATAGGGAAGTTTCCTTGTAACTGAATTTGCAACACGGCTTTTGGAAGAACAGCCAAAAAATCCCACTAAYAGAATAAAAATAGAAGTAGCTAAATTAAATTGCCAACATTATGTTCATATATAACATAGGTTTTGAAGACTTACTAAAAAGGGCTTTTATTAGTATAAAAATGATATCTATTTTCTAAGTTTTTAATATAGCTACATAAATGAGAGAAACTTACTTAAAATTCACTGCTATATGTGTAATATATGGCACAAGAGTGCATATATATCTTTGACGTGATAATATTAATACCTTTGTTTTCAGCTTTATTCATCAGTGAGATGAAAAATTTTAGATGCTGTAATTTACAACCTGCCAAGAAGAATCGTGGACTAAACTAGATTTGTGGAACTTGTCTGTCTCTTGCCTGTTTAGCATAAGAAATTTACATAAGAAATGAGAAAACCTCATGGCTACTTTACCATTAGTTATAGCTGGTGATCTTCAGCATTCTCTGGACACAGAAAAGACATTATGTTAGAGGCCTATATGTTGGGCATTATGTTGGGCCTATATTCAGAATTCTTTAAATACAACTAATTGAAATAGAAAAGACATATTTAGCTCTGAAATGTCTACTACACTTGTTTTCTATTGCTTGAATGTATTTATCTCTTTAACCTTTTAAAGCCCATGACCTACACAGACTCTCCAGAACTTATAGGAAGAAAAGAGCTCCTATTTCCTACACGATCCAGCACTCCTTTTTGGAAAAAGCCCTTGTGTGGCCTCCATAATTTGTGAATATTTCTATTCATTAGGAACAGTAATGACCATGAAAAAAGGCATAAGAATTAAAAGAGCTAAATTCTCTGCCCTAACATACGGAAACTGATTAACTCTCATAAATGTTTTCACATGTCTTTGAATTGCTTCAGTTAGAAAATCAAGGTATTAAAATACTCAAGAAGAGGCTATACTCACGGTACTTCTCCCTTGGGCAGAAACAATTTGCAATGAACACTCACCAGAACATATATCCTCAGAAAACTTCTTTACCAGTTTGGTAAGGTAGATAAGTTCAGAACAGTAATAGTCAGAGAATCATCAGGGTGTTGGCAGCTTTACATAAAACAAAATGTAAAGGGACTTCGGACATTGTAAAGCATGAGATATGAATCACTGCATGGCCATGATTCAATTCAACAAATACTAAACAAGTACCATGTTTAGAAATGGGAATAGTCACCATCACATTTCCCTAAATGGAATAAAAAAGCTGTATAATCAACATTTCCTACTGAGACTTTGTGCGATACGTGCATGACCATGCAGACAATACCCTAGTAAGAATAGAAAGAGTTTGGCTGTGACACAGAGAATGCATTTTGCTGACAGAAGAGGGAATGTGCCCTACCATAAAGAAAATAAAAGGTCTGGTAAAAATAAAGCCAGTAAATTAACCCTAAAATTTCATACATACAGCCATCTTAGGTTGTTATAATACATCAGAAAGAATCCAAAGTGACAAGAAAATTATTTGTCTTACTGTCCATGTTACTTTGAATCTAAACAAAAATTCTGTGTGCTAAACAACTTTTTAAACAAACAAATGTTTAGAGATGAAGTGTTTCCTTTTGATCTGAAATCTTAGCCAAAAATCCCATATGTTCTAGAGAATATGAAGGTGTAAGTACAGACAAAATCATTTTTTTGAAAATAGTACAGAGTCTTCACTGTTTTCTGTAAGTGATTGCTAAGAATAAAGTACAAAGCTCAGAGATGTAGAAAGAAACATATCTACTTCCTTGATGATGAACTGATTGCTGGTGAGCTTGAAAACTTTCTGATCAGTGATACGGAATCCTAATCATTTTACTCTATAATTCTAAATTTGATCTCTGTAAACTACAATGTACACTGACACTCTCTGGCTATTGGATATTATTTCAAAGTACTAAATAAATCACACTTCAAAGAAGTTTTGTATTCAGTCCACCCAAATTAATTACTGTTAAACTGGATCTGATTCAACTTAATGATCATGGGAATTCTGAAGCAAACTGATGGCAAAAGAGTGATAATATAATGCCTCAATACAGTTTATTTATGTTCACTTGCATATCGATATCCAAAACATAGCTTCTATAAAGTACATAATACTGAAATGTAAAACAAACCCTGTATGTCATAACCATGGAAGGTATTTTAGGCTACTGTAGAATGAGTCATATACCCTGTTTTATCACCTATGATCAACTGTAGGAAAAGTTTTGTGAGGTATCAGATTAAATGTCTGTATAATTTTCATTCTTTTCAAGTCTCTTTTTCATATAGATCACAATACCTGTTTTTCTACCTATTTCTCTTTCAGATATGTCCTTCCTCTAGAAAGAAAGACTTGGCTCTGTTTTATTCTTGAATGACATGTCATCAGAGTTATTTGTATGGTCCTGACTTAATATGTGGGGTCACATCAAGTACATTATATACCCCAGGCAGCTAAAATTTAACAGCTCCATAAATGTGTCAAGATGACAAAAACCTCATAAAGTTGATATAAATTTAATATGAATGACCACTATTCTAGATTTTCCCGCAGGTATCAGTAAAATTACTTTTTTTTCTTTCTTTTTTTATTAACAGCTTCCTGAGTAACCACACAGAAGCACACTTATATTATAGTACAGTGCATTGCAATTTATGTTAGAAAGCATTTTAAATAAATCAATGTCCACATCCTGTAAAACACATTTTTGGAAGCCTTGTTTGTTTTGTTCAATAACTGAGATACAAATAATTATTTAGAATAAATAATCAAAGTAATTTCTGCACAGGATGTGGATACAAAAGGAAGACTAGATAGCTTTGGAAAACAAACAATAAAAAATGTTATGCATTTCCACATCTTCAATATTGCATGTTCATACCCACCAAAAAAGAAAAAAAGCCTAAGCCACCTAAGCCTAAGGGAGGAACAGTCATAAAATTAAAGTCAGAACTGAATTCAAGTGGAAATGGTTAATAATTGTGTTATGCAATTGTATAGATTCATAAAAAGTCACAGCAAAGGTTAGCCATCTTCATGTCAAAAGCAAGCTCAATTTTTTTAATATCTTGGATATTCATAAATCAAGAAGTCAAACAGTAATGTCAGGCTTCCATTTCCCAAGTAAACTAGATATGTTCATGTTTAAAATCATTAATGATGTTTCTCCTCAATCTTTCAAATGTCCTCTGTGTTCACAGAAAATGTTTACATGACAAAGACACAAAGTTGGTTACATTCTACATTTCTGTTGAAGTTCTTGCCATGAGTTTTATGTATTACCACTAAAAGGGAAATTGGATGGCCTGAAAATGCTATAAAAAATGAGGTGTCCAGACATACTTATTAAAATCATGAGACAGTACAATATGCAGCACTTTCTTCAGTTACACAGTAATTCATATTCTAAATAAATAAAGTGATAAAATGGTACTCACTTTTACTTTTAGTCTGTAACTTTCTTCCTTGTAGATTATGACCTATGGTATACAGAAATGGGACAGCAGAAAAGAATTTCACTGTTCTCGTTCTCTCAACATTTTGTTCTAAAATCAAGACAATCACACCATATTATTACACAAAACAAGCTATTGTTGGGCTGTGTTCTTGAAACTTAAACCTAATGAACAAGAAATTATATCAACATGTCATTAAGAATCAGTTTTATTTAACTGATTGCTTTTATTCTGTATCTGAAAATACGTAACTGTACAACAGCAATTTTTATCCAAAATCCATGAGCATATTAAATTTACATCCTCCTCAGAAGAGAACTCTAGCATTTGATGAAACCCTGACTCCATGAATTGAAGACCCAGACTCCCATAAATATCAGTGGAACCAGTAGATTTTTACCTGGCTCTCTTAGTAGTCCAAGTTTAATTTTTCTTTGCATGTTATTTAGTTAGTATTTAGATGAATCTGAGCCTAAAACCATTTTTTTAAGAGAGTTTACTTTGCCCCTCTGATCAAAGGGGCAAAACACTGTGACCACATAGCCCACAAAGATTCTAATACTGCTCATTTTATGGATCAATGAAGAATCTTGAATTGAGTCTCTTGAGAAAGAAACTTACATGAGTTATCTATACCATCTATAAATACTTATTTCATATCACAACATTTAAAAACACAAGTTATTTGTAAAAAATTGCCTACAATTGCAGCTGCTATTGAATTCCATTCATTAGATTCTGTATAGCAGTAATTAAAATAATTAATATCCACAAGTACATCGTTTGATAAATATTGTTTTTATTACATTGACCATTTTTTGCTGCTAGACAAAATTCAAAAAAGTCTTAAAGAGTAGAACATTTCCTGTTTATGGCATGAAGACTACCAAGTTTCTCATGTTAAAAAAATGAATATTTCCCAGGGGATTATCTGAGTCTTGACAAAACCTTTGGTAAGAAAGGATTTCAAGTATCTTGTATTGCTTTGAATTAATAGCACCTATCTGAACTGTAAGAGAAGTAGAAGGAAAGTTCCTGACACCCCTGTTTCAAATTAGTTCCTGGATCATCCTCACCTTTGGGGGCTGTATTTTCTTCCCAAGTGAGTGTCTTCCACTGCAGGAGAGCTCTTTGGCTGTCAGCTGTCCATTAACTAGGTTTTACTGAATGGGTTGTATAAGCTAACCCATGTTAATTTGTAATTGCAATGGTTTATCATTACAGAGTTACCAAGTACCTACTGAACAGCAGTTGACTTTGGATTCTAAAGGTAACTTGACTGCTTGCAATCCTGCAAATAAACCTTTATGTGTATACATAAAATTATGCATATGTTCTTTGATTTTTGTGTCAATAACTAAAGTAAGTAAAGTTATTAACTCCATTTAATAAGTGAAATTAACTCAATCCAGCCTATGTTAGCCTAATTATAGTATTTTTTTTTTTTTTGGCAAAGATTCATAATTGCAGGAAAAGTACACAAAGCCATGCTTTGCCCTCAACAAAGCTTAATCTAAAACCCACCAAATTCATTAGGATCCTCCATTAACTCCAAAAAAAGTATTCAGCTTAGCAGAAGATAGCATGGCCATGTAATTCAGTAATGACATAGTTCCTGACATGGAAGATCAGCCTGAATAAGTACTGAGAACTAAAATGTATGCCTAGTCAATACGAACATCCTGTTTAAATCATTGGTGAAAAATGCCTAATACTAAATAATCATTTCATGGTAGTCCTCTAAATAAAAACAGTAAGGGTAAAATTGCAACAGAAAGTTGCCTTCAAGTTTTTATAGTATAATACTAAATTCTACCCACCCCAGCCATGCAGATAACCTAAACTTATATCTAACGATATTTAAAATCACAGAATCACAGAATCACAGAATCGCTGAGGTTGGAAGGGACCTCTGGAGATCATCTAGTCCAACCCCCCTGCTCAAGCAGGGTCACCTAGAGCACCTTGCACAGGATCACGTCCAGGCGGGTTTTGAATATCTCCAGAGAAGGAGACTCCACCACCTCTCTGGGCAACCTCTTCCAGTGCTCTGTCACCCTCACAGTGAAAAAGTTTTTCCTCATGTTCAGATGGAAGTGTCTGTGTTTCAGTTTGTGCCCATTTCCTCGCGTCCTGTCGCTCGGCACCACTGAAAAGTCTGGTCCCATCCTCTCGACACCCTCCCTTCAGATACTTGTACATGTTGATAAGATCTCCTCTCAGCCTTCTCTTCTCCAAGCTAAACAGGCCAAGCTCTCTCAGCCTTAAAATCATTTTCAATATAATTTCTTTGCAGGTTTTTTCTTTGCCTGCTCATTTTTAACCTTCAGCCTCCCAGCTTCCTTCCAGAATGTGCTATGAAATACATAAGCAATCCCTCTTCAATTATAGTAACGCCTTAAAAGAACTGGTAAAATAAAACACTCAGTTTTAGTATCTAAGAGATAACAAAATGTAGGGCTATTACAACATGAGTGACAGAGAGTGAGTTTCCAGAATTGCTTCCAATTATGGAGAAGCTTAGTATCCTACTGCATATGTGAATCTCTTAAGCTACCCACTCTAGTCAGTATATAAACACAATGTTTGAATGCTAAATTGCAGCAATAGAACACCAAAAAGTGCACGTAGTAGTAATGGACACAATCCAAAACAAGTCTAAATGTACAATTCCGTTTTAAAGAGAGGGAAACATTTTTCTTGACTATTCCAGTATGTGGCTAGGATTATTTTTTGCATCTAGTAATACTATTTTCTTGTCAACGATATATGGTAGGCAGTTAATCAGCATATTAACCAAACTGTTCCTCTCTGCCTTTAAACTGGCAAAGCAAATAAATATAAATGGCTCATGCTCAAGCCACATAAAAATCTGCTAGGCCAGCTACTCAGTTTCACCCAGTTACTGTGAGCACCTTCTACCCTAAATCCCTGGAATTCAGATCTCATTATTTCAAAGAACTTCCCAAGCTTTTTATTAAAAGTGTTACTGGTGCTTTAACCTAGAGTAATTTTCTTCATTTTCCTAAAAAACACAGCATGAAGGGCTAACTAAAAAAGACAGAATCAATCTTGCATAGGAGAACTGATGCTGAAATAAGTGCTCATCTGATAAATAAACCTCCTTACAATAAGCATGTGTGCTTATCAGCTCTTCAGAGGGCAACGGCCTATCTCAATTTAAAGAAACCTCTTCCAGTCTGATTCCACTAATCTATTGCAAGGATCCTGAAGCTCAACATAATAATGTAGTCCTGCCAGCTAAGCTAAGCTTAGCTTCCCTAGGGTATATAATAGTTGACTTATTCTCAGAAGATAAAGATGATAAAATGAGACTGTAACAGTCTACTTACAGTAGTGTTTCCTTACTCTGGACTCCAGACTTAAATGCACAAATTTACAGAATTTGACCTGTATGGCCAGTATTCTTAGTCAGTATTCTTTTATTGACATAAGATTGTCCCAGATGCCTGAAACTTCACACCATCAGTACTAAAATAAACAATGAAAATGATTAACTTTTAACTTTTGTTTAGACCAGATGTTTTCCTAAATAATTGTCATTACCCTGATAGGAACATTTAATCACTAAGGGTTGAAGAACCACTGTATCACAGCAAGTGAAATGAAGGAGGGCAAAAATTCTTAAACAATCACAATAGGAACAAAACAATGTAAGGTACAAGCCTGGAGGCACTGCCTAAGAAGCATGTGAGAAACAACTGCAATACTTACAATGTCTGATTTGTAATTCTCCATAGCAGTTTACTAGGCTATACCACCACACAATTTTAACTAATTCATAAAAAGACAAGCCAAAAATAAGGGACATCCATTTTGTAAGCAAAAAAACCCCATACAGATCATCCGAACAACTATGGTTGGCTTTTCATATTTTGCAAGAGGTAAAGAAAGAAGAACAGCAGCTGAAGTGTTTTATATGTTTTGTATGAGCTGAGAATCTGCAAACTTTTTAAATGAAATCTGAAAAACACAGCGATTAACTTTAGCAAGATTAAAGAGTGATCTAACATTGCTGAGATTTGAACAGTAACTACAATAAACACACATTCAGTTTCTACTAAATGCATTCATGAAATATGTTAACTTAGTTTGTAGAACCAAACTTCTCAAGCTGCGTGTCTCCTGACTTTGTTGCATAGACCTAAACTTATTTTTAAATGGGGCTGGAGCCAAAACTCCATTTCTAAGCTGGACCCTCAGTGTATCTTATAACTAACAGGGTTTTTTTTTAGGTTCTCTTCTACCAAAGTATTGTTTGAGTTTTGCAAGTCATGTTAATTTTTGGTAGTGAATTTAATTCCCATTACATTCAATTAAATACTTCAAGATTTACCTGCTCTGTTAAACCTACCAGATGGCCCTCAGCACTAACTTGGCCTGGAATAAATTACAGCCCATGCTGCTTGTAGACCAGCAGGAGCTAGGAGAAATAAGAGAAAGAGAATGGTGCTGTGCAGGGTGAGGGGTAGCTAGAGGTACTGCAGTGGTGATGGAAGGAAAAAGGACACAGAACTGTAGGAAACCAGAACTTATTAGTTTTGCTGCTCAGGGAGCAGCTTTTCAGTTACTGCAGTTTCTAAACTGGTATCCTAATCTTGCCCATAGACTAGGCAGAAGAAGGATTTAAATAAGTAAATAAATAAACCCAGACACTATGCAGATGATACAGAGAAGTATTCACTCCACGTATAGGCATTCACCAGTAACGTTAAATCCTGAAACGACTCACTCTTTTGGAATTCAGTATGCTTAAAACCACTCTACCAAAGCCTCAAAGAAACAAAAGATGAGGCAGAAGGCAAAAACACTACTTCTGAACACCTTCCTTGCCATGGTTAGAAAAGCACTAGCTCTTTTTAATCACTGCATATTGTTAACTAATTTGATTTTCACAGTCCTCCTCATGTTTTTAGTGTTTTAAGTTTGAATGTATTATTTGACTGTAAAGCTTTGTTTGGATCAAGTGATTTGTAATTCCTTGGTTTTGCTCTGGATTGCATATTCAGCATTACAGGCAAGAAATTCACAGAGTGAAGAGGAAAGAATAATTTCTTTTCTAACATGAATGCAGAAGTGTGATATTCAATAAAAAATGGGCAAACTTTCACACGCTGAATTTCCTGCCAGTACCATTCATCAAAGTAACTACATTCTCTTCAGTTTAGTTTTTCCTGGCTTCTACTAATAAAAGAGAGGTGAGGATCATATTTGTAAAATGTACTGTGCAGCTAATTCACATTTTATAAAAAGATGGTAATAATAGCGGTAATTATACTAGACAAAAATGATACTGGATGATAATACTGACATCTTTCAAACACAGACATACAGCAAGAATGAAAATAACAAAAAATGTCAAATCAGTGAGTTTCCATTATAATTTGCACTCAGGGCCAACAAAAGAACTACCAATGATTTTGTTCATATTTTAAGTCATAAAATCATAGTTCAATAATAGCAAAGTAAAATAAAAAGCTGTTTGTCTTCAGATTGTTTTCCTCTGTCCTTGAATATACTATAATAATGTGATTTTACATCATTCCCTCTATCCAGGTGTCTGAAATACCACGGTTGATTTGCACACTACAGCTCAGAATTCAATGAGTGAATACAGATTCTTCTTTCCTGAGCAGCCCCCCAGACACACCAAATATCAGGATGATTGTTAGAATTAGTACTTTTAAACTAATTTATATGCTGCTCTAAGTACAAACACTATGTAATAGCACTTTTGGAAAACTTCTGTGCTCTGAGCTTTTATGCAAGACCTTGATGGGTTGGAACTTTATCTATTGAGGCTATAATGTTGTCAGGTAAAGGCTTGATTTTCCTAAGAGTGAAACTGTATTATTCTCTTTAAAAATATGCTTTGAATTTGCTTGAGTTTTTGAATATATTCTGTGTCAGTAGCAGACAAGCTGGGTAGATATCAAAACCGGTAAACTGATTCCCATTAGAAAGCTGTTTTTACCACAATCAGCTACACAAATTTTCTATAAAGATTCCAACAGACTGACATTACTTTCTTAACCACAATTTTATGTCTGGAATTAATCAACTAGAGACAATATCTAAGAGCATAATACATGAACAGAGCAAAGTCCACACATTCTGTTATTCAGATAATCTACATTTCATCTCACCTACAAATATATCAGTTACTCTACTGTAATCAATACAATTGATTACACTAACGTTAAATTGATGTGAACTGAGTAAAATGAATGTCATGTCTTGTATTAAGGTAAATGGCAGACACAATAAGTTTCAAAAATACTTTAGAGTACATTTGCACAAATACAACATATGCACCAACACTGACATTAAAAAACATTTCTATAGCCTTTTCAACCTTAAGAAAATCACCTATATGTTGTTGTTATTATTATTACAGTGACTGAACTTTTGCTATACTTCCCAGCTGTTGTAAATCTGTTTCTCTGTCAGTGAGTATTTTTCCCCTTTTGGTAAGGAACTAAATAATTACATAATCCAAAGAGACTGACTAATGTTTGTTTTGTACTTTTTGACTTTCTGTATGGTCTAACTCTCACACCACTGAGGCCAAAATACCACGAGACTCCAAATATGAACTATTTTAGGCCAATATTTAATTGACTGGAAGTCAGAAACTAATTAATAGATTTGAAGGAGACTTCACAGAAATTTCAAGCTTTAATGAAAGACTGTTTATTGAAAAAAACGTRGACCATTTTTTGGTCAATGTTCATACAGAGGTCAGTTCTATTCTACAATAATAACTAAATGTAATTGAGCCAAACTATCCAGGCACATACATATTCAATAATCGCAATGAAATAATTATAAATAATTTATGAAACAAGAAATGTGGCATTCTGCATACACAAACTCCATGATCCACAAGATTGCTGTTTTCCATTTTAGTTTCCAGGATCAAGCAAAGTGTTGATTTTCACCTAACAGCTTCAATCTAAAGAAACATAAGCTTTGGATTCTAGCTATTCAGTGTATCTTGGAAGTCAAATGTACATATGTATGATGCATATCTATCTAACTGAAATCAGCAAGGACACCTAGCACAGTCATCTCTCAGGTGTTTTTTTTCAAAATATAGAAAGGCAGGATGTTTCTTGAGAAAGGACTTCTGGAATTTGTTTCCTCTTTGAGCTGACAGAATCTTGATTTGTCGGTCTCCGTCTTCCATAACACAAAATTAGTCTATTAACATTTCTCATGTGTAAGTGATGTGAGTACAAAGTATGAATGCTACGGAAAGTGGAAAGCCTCTGTCCAAAACTCACTCAAACACCATGTGTAAATTTTCCCTTCAGCTATTTCTGAACTTAGAAATAATTGATGGGAGCATATTTAGATGGGTGTGAAACACAGATTATCAGTTACATTGTTAGGTTACTTTAAAAGGTTACCCAAACAAGTAGTAATGTATTCAAAAATTTAGTACTTCTTTAAAGCACTAAAGCAAAAAGGTTGCAAAGAACTTTAAGGCCAACAGGAATGAAAAGCAAAGTAGTAAGAAAATCACTTGTGGAGGAGGAAAGAAGATTTTGGAAATCAATGTTTATTTTACTGCTGCACTCATGTTAAATAAAAAAAAAATACCCGTAGGTTTGGGTATTCCATACTGGAAGAAAAGGAAATAGGATAAGACTAATATGGAAATTAAAAGTGTGGCTGATGGTAACTATTGACTATTCATTAAAAACCTTAATAAAACGCTTTTTCTTTATCAGTGACCCAAGTACTTTATTTGCATGTATTTATTTTTATTAAGTTTGACTGCAATGACGATAGTCCTATAAGAAGAAAAGAATAAGTAGCAAAACAAATGAACAAAACCTTTTTTTCAATTAAAAGATTACTGGTATTAAATTTAATTTGAAAATGCATTGATAGGGAACTGGAATTTAAAATTTAATGACAGTACGTTTAGGATTTCAGATATGATGAACTCACAAATTCTTTCAACTGTCTTACCTCCCAAGTGAAAAAGTAGTGCTACCACTTGGTCTTTGAATGGAACCAAGAGAGAACATTTTTACTGCTGAAAAATATTCCTTTCAGCTAGAACTTTTTACTTGTCCAAATTTATTTCAGTACATTATATTACATTTACATTAAATTACAGTTACATGGAGAAATAAGAACAAAATGCAGCAAGGCAGTAAGCAGAAATGCTATTATAAAGCACTGATTTTGTTCAAAAGGAAGAATTAATACATTTTTTTAAATTAATTTCATTATAAATAAAAACACTACAGACCAGATCACATGTAAAATCTGATTGGATTCTTCAGTCTTTCATTTAAAAAAAAATTGATTTTTTTTGCAGTATTATACATACATAATACTATGCAATAGCATCAAAATAATCAAATTATTTCTCTCCAAGAAATTTTAATGAWGTTTAAAAATTCTTTCAATATTGTCATCAGATATTCTGCTTTAAAATAAACTAGAATTTAGCAGATGTGCACTGAGAACCATCACAGCTGACTTTATTTATGAATGTACTGCATTTATGAATAGAGTCATTACTTCCCTCACTGAGTTTTATGTCTGCAGCATTTAATATCTAGGTGATCACAAGAATTTGGCAGGCAGTGATATTGTTTGAATATTCCTAGATATATTCAATGAATCTTATTCTCATTTTCACCAAAGTCCCTTGACACTGTTTTATAAGTGGCTTCAAAAGAACTCATTTCAAGCATCTGTGTAATCTTACCAGGTCATGTCACAAGGCATCAGAGGAGGTGAAGAGACTCTTACCCATGCAGTACAAAAATATTTTCAGTCAAGTGCAAGGAAAAAATCCCCACCAACAACATGAATCATTCCAAGCACTAGATACGCTTTCCATTTGGAAGCAAAAATTTAAGCCCAGAATGTGACTGGCACCTATGACAGGGAATGACACAAGGAAAAAAAATGCAAGAAGCCTGTCTCCTCTTCCCATTGACTGATTAGAAGCCAGCCACACTTTCTGCAAAGGAGTCATCCTTTTCAGTTAGAGTACTTAATGCAAATGGGTTCTCTTTTCTACTGTAATTGATGGTCAGTTTCTATACTGTAATTTGTTCATATTGTTTAACCTGATACATGATTTAAAGCCATAATTAGACATATACAATGTGGGAAATAAGCCTCTTGTGAAAATCTTCAGAGTGTGCATTTTTTGTTGTACAGCTAACTGTGTTTTAAGAAAAAATACAGAGTAAAAATTCCTAAAACTTTTTGTTCACAAAAAAATGTACAAGAAACAGGAAAATAGTCCATCACAAAGACTGACCAAAAGTTTGTCAATTTTTCTAACTACATTAACTGTCTAGTATGTGATATTTCCTCTTCCTGCGCATCACAGGTCTCTTCTTGCTTTATCAAAATTACAAATCTTCCTCTAGCATTTTTACAATGTTAAGTTCCAAACTTTAATTAAACTTCAGCACAAATAATCCAAGGCAAGCAGGTATTATTCTTATTTTGCAAATGAGAAAGATGGCATACAGAGAAGTGACCTTGGACAAGCTTCTACAGAAAATAATCTGAACAGAAGACAGGTTTACAGCTCTGGGGTTTCTTGTGTAGTCTACTAGTCCAACTTTATCATTTTATCTCTTGCTTATGTTCTTACAAATTCAATAGCTGTTTGTGCTTACCTATTTGCAAAATTCCCATCAACTTCTGGGGGAGCACACACAGACCTTACTACTGTATACGTAGTAAAAGTTCGTCAGCTCGTATTTGGACCTTATCCCTCCAAAGAGGTAAATATCTCTTTTCCTAATAGTTTCTACAGATCCTCTAAGTATGTGTGTTAGCAGGAAGTACAACCTGCTATTTTCCTTAAATGATTAAGAGATTTTGCTGTGCTAAGTGCTTGCTCATGCAACCTGTTTGCGCAGTTTGCTGAGTTCAGGAACTGTTCCAATATGCCTAATATGTTATCTTGCTGACACAAGATCAGTTATGAGTCTTTTAATCCCAAAGTGAAAGCTCCAAAGACATGTCAGTAGGTTTTAAGCTAATTCTGAGGCTACTATACATTTCCCCTTCTAATGTAATTGTCTGTAGGGCACTTACTGTTTCAGCAATCAGTACGCTCCTCAGAATTACATGATCCTTTGTGCCACTCATCCACCTTGCCTTCTGTCTCTCTCTGTTTTCACATATATCCCTCTTTCTGAACAACTGAGATGTAGAAATATCAAATGGCATAACCAGGGAAAATATTATTACTAAGTAAATTTCATCATATCTGAGATATATTTTAGTTACAAAAAATAATCACTGAAAAAACATTAGGACCTTCCTCAAACCCATGAGAAGACTGCTTGGTGAAAGCAAGGTGCCACCATTGCTAGCCTGTTAGGCCAGAGCCAGGGCAGCCTCTTGTCCACAGTGAGTATGTAAATGCAACAAGAAGACAGTTTGAGAGAGTTCTTTCAGAAGAGCTGGGCAGCATTTTAGGAGTTGCAAGGCTAATGTTCGATCTCACTGTTAACAACCCATGAGATAAGATTTGAACCTTGATATCTTACAACCTTTGTTAATTCTTAAGCATAAGGTAGCTGGCATAGGGTATAAGGGAAAAATAAGGTATTAATATCACTTCCTTTCCATGTCCAGTTATCACTTTTATTCAAAAGTGAAGACATTCCAAAAATATATTCTCAATCAAAAAACTTATGTTTTTCAAACACAAAAAAATTTGAAAAATATTCTGAGAAAAACTATATATTACAACCAAATGTGAGAGGAAACATTGGCCACTAAACAAATTATTTATCTAGCCCTACTCTAACACCATCACATATGTCTCCAATGCCCTTGCAGCAATGAGCCTATGGCATAGATATTAGCTTCTAGGCAGAACTAGTCCTAGCAGTGTTTCACCATTACAATACACTGCTGCTGCAGCCRAAAAAGCAACACAAAGAGTGAATTAGTAGCATACAAATATGACAACAACATATGGAAAGTATGCATGTTACAGACTATATGCAGCATTTCTCAACTGCAGCCTGTAGAATACTGGTGATTTGTAGAACAGAGAAGAAGGTATGCAGGATGAGAACAACTATTTTTATGCATATATGCCCATATGTCCATCCAGTCATACACACGTGTAAACAAGTAAAGAAAATGCTGGATAGTGAATTTAAAAAAAGTCTTTGTATAGCCCTTTTTAAAAAAAATGAATTTTTATTTTTTTTGCAAGTAAAAACTATTGTGATAGCACTCTGCAGAATGATGTGGATTTTTGTTAAAGTCTATGGACTATAATGAATATCACTTTTCTAAGAACTTGAATTCAAAAAAATTGAAATAAAAAGATGAGCGTTATTAACTTGCATTGAAATCAAGAGAAGATAAGGGTATTTACTGGAACATTTCTCATCACAGAAATATATAATGCATAAAAATATATTTATATATAATATATCATATATAATAGCTCCTTAAGGGAGCTATGTCCCTATAAATAATGTCATTCCTGTGATCATGAGGGAAGACCAGAATTTTAAAGGCCTTAGAAAAGTTGTCATGATGTACTGATTTTACTAACAATTTGCAAATGTGTCTGTATTCTTTTGGGACTATTTAACCACTTTTTTATAAACTAAAAACACAAAATAAAGTTCAGAGATCTATAAAAACTGTTGTATTGCATTATGGTTTAATAATAACACCAAGAGCATGCTAATGAAAATAGTAATGCAAAAAATACATTCTAGACAGACAGACAAAGTCAATAAAGAAAATAGCTGCTAAAATCTGAAAGTGTGAGGTTCACTCTTGGCAGAGAACAGGCACATTGTAAAAAACTGAAAAAGAAATGATACTTGCTGCTCTTCTCTGAGCAACAAAACTTTTCTTTCCTTGTTTCTTACCTACAGAACCACTTTCCTATTTCTCCTAATATCCCCCCACTGCACGTAAACCAGGAACAAACAACAATCCTGAAAGAGAGTACCTGTGCTATTGGATCCAATTCCCCAGAACTGCATTAGATTTATAGTTTTGAAAGTGTCAAGTCAACATCTACCCCACAGGAAATAAAATGCATTCCAACATACTAAAAGAGCTCTCTTATACAAAAGACAAAAAGGAAAAAAAAATCCCCTAAATTATAATATGGCAATACTACTGCTGTTAATATAAGGAGGAGTAACTCCATCATACTTCCAGTATTCAACAAATTCTTTCTGTATTAGTGCCCTAAGTGTGGATACTATTGCATTCTCTGCTCTAACAATGTGTTGTTTATCAACAATTGTCACTTGAGCCATTTAGGATCCATTACTGCTGATGAACTGGACCGTCTTCTGCAAGCTCTGGAACTCATGTGGAAATGCATGCAGGTACTTACACAATGCTTTAATTTAAGCCTTTTATAAATCAAGTCATGTTTTTCCTGCCTTTGTAAAAGTCAATTAGTGCTGAATTTCTTGCATTATGTTAGAAAATATTACAGTAAGTCCTCCTTAATAGGCAACTCTTTGTGTACAAGCTAGCTTATGCAATGACAATGTTACTTAGCTGATCTAGGATGGAACATTAATAAGGTCTGTAAAGKGAGAATATTTAGCTAATTTGTTGTCAAGTGAATTGTAATTATTTTCAGCAGTAAGATAAAGGCCAACTGCTATTTAAATTAAAATAACCCATGATTTGATAGTGGGAGCAGTATTAGGCAAATAAAATAAGCATACTTATCTTAGGCCCTCGAATCTCCAAGTTTCTCAAGCACCTTCCAAAATTGGCAGCACAAATAGCTCACTGAAACCATTAGGATCACTCAGATTGGCAAGCATATTTTGTTAAATCACTCCTTAAGATAAAATTCAATAAAACATTTTTCTTACCTATGTCAGAGTATGTCTTAGCAGCAGCTGATACTGCTCAGCTCAAGTCATTCATTTTCTCAAGCGTCTCGATAATTTCTTTCATTCTCAGTATAACAGTTTTCTTAACATTAGTTTAGAACCGAATTATAATTCCAATGTGCCATCAGCAAGACAGGGAAAGTGAAAGCTGGCTGCTGAAGGCTTTAAGCTACCTTTGGCCTACCTGCAAAAGTCATTCTGCCCAGCCCTAAGAACTCACTGGGACATTTATTTGTTGTAATTCAAGGTGAACTCCTTCACTGCACTGTTATTCCCCACTGGTGTAAAAATTAGATGCTCAGTTCCCATCTCCATGTCATAAGTATTGTCTATGAATTCCCTGAGGGGAATTATCGACATTAACATTCTTGTCAATGAGACTATTGGATTTTCAACCTACTAAACGCTGAAAGAAATATCAGACAGATTGGTTTTATCTCAGGTATGTATTTCTGATCATGGAGTTCAACCTTTTTTATGCCTCACATTTGATTACTGCAACACATCTTAGAATATACAGCAAAAAGAAAAAAAATAAAGGCTAAAGTTGAAGGAACATCCAGTTACTCATCACGTACTTCTAAATATCACTTTTAGGCATTCAGGATTTGCTTCACATTTTAAGACCTTGAAGCGATCTAAGATGATTTTACTATAGGCAATACTGTAACTGCAATCTTTGTAGACATACACAAGCTAGTCTAAAATTAGCCAGCTCCTGTTCTGCTACCATTGTTGCCATAGCAGCCTAGAGCTCAGTATTTATTATCAATGCCCTGGCAAGGTTTTGCAGCCTACAAAGAGTCTCATGCATGCAAATGTGTGTAAGCCAAGTATTTTAAGGCTAGGTTTGGGGTATGTCACATATTTAAATGCCATGTAAGCATTCCTAAATCATTTAAGATCATTCTATCTGTCTGGATTCAGTTCTTTTCACAGTGGCATGACATCCTGACTAATCTTCATAAAGTAATTCTAAATACTGGAAGATCATCATTTTATCTGGAGTTTTCATACAACATTTTTTTGGACCCCTCTCTGTCACTTGTCTTCACACTACACTGATTCTTACTATAAAATAAGACTTACACATAGTTTGTAACCCCAGCTTTTGTAATCTCCTTAGACTGAAAAAGCTTTACTGATTTAAGCACAAGTAAAAGTAGCAGAACTGACCTGCATTAATTCTAATTATAGATAAATAACTGAGTCTAGCAGTAGTAGACCAAGGGAGTAGAATTATTTAATTTTTATTAGTTACTTATTTCAATCTCCCATTTTCCAAGAGGCATTACTCTTGAGATGACTTAGTTTATTTTGCTAGAATCTCTAAGAACCTTAACAGTAACCAATAATGTACCACAAGAAGTCTCAACTCATTTGCCCATGGTAGAGAGATGGTATTTAACTGTATGGTTTCATTCAATATGAAGAAACTCTGATGCAACCTTGTTGAATGAAGCCATCTGAAATAAAAATATGTAACAGCCCTTTCACATTTTAACTATTTTTATATTCTTAGTAATAAGAAATCAGAAATATGTAAGAAAGACTTAAAATATTTGCTGAGGATGCGAGGAAATATCTAATGCTGCTATTCAAACCTCAAAATATCAGTTTGGGAGAAAATGTTGTGGCTGACTTCCAGTAATAAGAAAGATTAAGATGAATTTCCGATACAGTAATTAAAGGGCTTTGCCCTAAGGTAATAACTGGTGTCTCTTCTGCCCTTGACCCCAAAATTAATGCTATTCCACATTTAACTTGGTAGCAATAAAG
The DNA here is from genome assembly GCF_003343035.1 of Apteryx rowi. Classification (NCBI taxonomy): domain Eukaryota; kingdom Metazoa; phylum Chordata; class Aves; order Apterygiformes; family Apterygidae; genus Apteryx; species Apteryx rowi. The sequence continues at coordinate 48,166 of NW_020451057.1, read as the reverse complement.
CTTAATAAACTTTTGAAGCATATGGCAGGAATAATAAATGTTAAGGAGTAAGAGAACTACCGCATGTCAAAATGCATCTCTGAGTCTAAAATAGTTCTAGCAAAACATCTGGAAAACTGAAATTGTTTGAAARATTAACAGATTCTTGAAGAATCACTTTGCACATTGTAGATCTCCCCAAGTAAGCACAGAACTTGATCCCATGATTTTCTTTCCAGAACTGTTCCCTCTGAATTTTAATTTGAAATACAGTGATCTCTCCCTGAAAAGAAACAGTATTTTGGTTTCCCCTGTCTAGCAAAAGGCCAAGAGCTCTTCACAGAAAGGCATTACCCTGCATAAGGCAGGTGAACAGCCTAGTAGAGTTGCAGAGACAAAAGCTGCTATGGAGGAGGAAAAGGAAAAAAAGATTGCCCTTGTATTTCAAGAGTTTCCTCCTCTATTATAGAAAAATTTATTTTTAAAGTTTTAAGTTACATTAAATGAGTTTCATCGATGTGATATAAAATATCTTGCTTGCTTTATCATTCCTTCATTTTCCCCAAGTTAGGGTATCTTCTCTCACACGTTAGTAATAATCATTCATTTCTGTCATACATTCATTCATTCCTTTTGCTTCAGTCTTTTTTTGATCATTTGGCTTCTCTTCCTTTGCTTTGGATTAATAGAGTCCCATTGACAAGGTTTTATTGTGCTGAATTTCACTCACATGTCTCTGGATTAAATGAACATTGTTAAATTTCTAACGAATTCCAGTCTGAGTCAGGTAACACCATTTTGCCTCCGACTTGTATTTATGAAGGATAGCAATTATTCAACCAGGTAAAAATTCTAATGCAAAATAATACAACCAATTTTAAGTTTGTGAATGGATGGCTCCTGTAGACTATCGAACACTTGATTTCTATTTCTTAAAGAAAACATTTATAAAAAGAATACCTTATGCAAATCAGTGTTGTTGAACCAACCAGAAATAGTAATGAAAGATGAGCATGATCATTTTTGCCAGGTTAGGTTTTGGTTAGAGGTCTATTAGTTTTATCTGTTTTGTAATTTTTTCCCATGAAAAAGGATTTTCAGACTTTTAAGTAGCAGAAAATGCATTCTTTTTGTTGTACATAGCACTATCCTTTTTCTTTCTGCCAAACTGCAGCACCAAATCTCCTTAACCTGACAAATGTTTTTCCTTAGAGGAGAAGAAAGGACTAGAATGTATATATGAATTTTTCTATATGGCATCGACATTTTTTGTGGATGTTTTCTTATGATTCATTTTGAATACGGGTATGACGTAAGTTTGCTTCAGAGATCTTTTGGGAATACCACCTAGAGAAAGTAAGTTTCACTATAACATATACAATGGTAGTGGTATAGCAATATAGTATAGCAGACTAGCAGCTACTGTCTGCAGTGGTTTGCCGTTTATATCAGTGCGATTTTGTTTTGCTGAGGATGAAATGGAAGGTGTCACAAAGGCTTGACAAAGATGTTTAACTTTCTGATAGTTAGCTTTTTGAGGAGGTTGACATTCTCCATCTCTCTCTTTTTAAATTGTGCTTACTATTTATAGGATGCCTGCATACTTTGTATGTACTATGATGATAAGTTTTTTTATCATTTCACATTATATATTTTTAAAACATAAACATCAGTAGAGCTGGAAAGCAGAGTTTTGATATACTCACTAGCATTAAGATACTCGGCCTGGCTGCCAAGCATCAACTTTAGGTAATTATAGGGATAGCATTTAGTGTCCTTCATGACCTTTCCTTGTTCCATCTTCCTGATATACGACTACGCCTCCATATGCAGTGACTGGACTTGACGTTTTGAGCTATGAGTCAAAAAGCAGTAAAACAGTGGTTCCAAGAGGAAGAACCAGCCAGGAGCCATAGGGGACCTCACCAGCCAGGCCACAGCCCCATTGTATCTGAACAGAGATGGACTGGTGATAGCAACGGGGTTCTTCCACAGGCCCAGACAAAGTGAGGTGATGAATTAGATGCAGTGTCTATCCAGGGAACTGCAGGAGACAAGGCCAAAAACAGGACTGGAGACAAAACTACCTATGACATAAGTCCATGGTCTATCCAGGAAAACAAGTCAGGAAGCCCGGGCAGCTTTGATATAGCTCGGACAAGGCCTAAGTGCCCAGGAGCTTAAATGGAGCTCCTAGGGAACATGTAAATGGATGCCTCAGGTGAGGCTGCTCAGGGCAGTTAAGATCTATTAGTGCACACAAGGCCTTGACACTACGCCAGCGTCACACGCAGTTGTGGCACTACCATAGCTCGAAGTGTGAAAAGGCTTAATCTGTGTTTGTGTATATTAAATTATGTGATAGCACTAACACTGAAATAGATTCTGGGTGGGGAAAAAAAGTATCTTCATTTCAAGGCTATGTGGATGGCAATACTATGAGTAAAACTGGTGAATAGCTGTTCTTCAAAGAGAATTTTATTTTTCTAGAAACTGGCAGATCTGTAAAACTGGGTCTATAAACAGACTTTTAGGAAGTTCTCCAGATATGGTTCTAAGGCAACTCCTCTAGTGAAGTGGCTAGCCCAGCAATATAGACTTACTGTGTGGCATCTCACTAGACTAATCTCTGTGACATCTAGTCTAATGTAGGATTCTCTCTTCCATGTCAGCTTGCAAACTTGAACACTATATGAGTACGGTAAATATGAAAAGACATCAGGAAGCTGCCCATGCAGCACTTGGGTGACCAGACGTAATGCTTCTTGCAGTGCCATTTTATATATCTTTTTATTTATATGTGCTTAGATAACTTTATGTACACATCAAAAATAGGGCTACCTAACTTTTCTGAAATCTAAGGAAACGATGAGTAGAACACAACTGTAGATGTCCTTTCTGCACCTGAGCAGTAGAGATATTTTGCCACCTAGTCAATCATATTCATATATATAATTCATTTGCAAATTTCTAAAAAATGACTACTGAAAGATTCACTGGGTATTTTTTGGTCTAATAAGCATTTGTGGCCAAGTGGAATAAAACAATATAAGATCTGAGAATGGTAGCTCTGGGGAAACTCAAGGCTAGCCTATTATAGTATCCAATAAGGTAGTTTTCAGGAAGTTTCATCTTGATTATACAAAGAGACATGAAAATTGCTGCTTTGAGTGGCAGATGACATCAAAAGAAGGTATCCTGTCAACTTATGATCCTGCCTTGGTCTCAGAAAGGAACTGACTATCAAAAACTCTCTGTGAAGTGGGCAATATTTTTCATCTGCAGTTCTATGTGCTTTCCTGGTAAAGATTAGTGACAGTACTTGTGTAGGTGAAGTAACACATCAAATAATATTTGCAATGATTACTCACGTCTCCCAGCTGCAGATTTTGTAGTCCTCTTTACCTTCTTTCACACATACTAAGGATGCAGGCAAGAACCCCAAGATAGTGAATATTAAGATTGCTTTCAAATGATTTCAGATGTTGTTGAGCAATATTCATCTAAGTGAAAGATACTGTTCAGCTCCCTTTCAATTGAAAACACACACAGTATTCTGCACTGCTAGTTTCCAGGTCCAGCTACTTGCTTTTCTGCCTTAACACAGAAAATACCTCTAGCTGATTAAGGAAATATATGTCCATATTAAACATTTGGGACAAACATTAGGATCCCCTGAGAGTTGTACTGGAGACTGAAAGGAAGGCAGAATATTCTGTTTAGAGCAAGAACATGTAGTTATTATTCTTCTGCCTCATGAGCTCAGGCCTGTTTATATGCAGGCATAAATGCAGTAAAAGCAAAAGGTGAAGTCACTTGCTTCATTTGAACTTTTTCGCAGGCAATCTTCTTCTCTAAGGAAAGATATATCAAACAAAATATATAAAGACTTAATTTGCATTAGGGTCAGACTAGAGAGAGAGGGAGAGAGAAGAAAACATCACAATAAGAGATTTTGCTGCCTGACAAAATGGACTTGTATCTGCAGAATAAAAACATGCTGACTACTGTGCTCAGATATGCCAGTTCAGTCAGCAAGATGCACCCTAAGCAAGTCAGCTAAACAGCAGGGGAATTTCCACTTCCTTCCCAAAGTGCCCAGCTCAGCTGGACTATTAAATATATTTCAGCTCTAACCTCACTGTTAACTGTCCACTCACTAACCACCACCCACAGGTTCACACATGAGATGCACGAGCTGAACCTAACATTGCACTTCACAAGCAGAAATGATTCTGTCAGCTTGCACTTCCAGCACAGACATTTCCCAGTGTTGTTGCATGTGGGCCTAATTCTCAACACTTGCTAGCATAAAATGAGTATATGGTGAGAGTATAATAAAGCTCTAAATATTCAATAAATCTTTAAATCCCATAGCAGCACAAGGCTCTAACTTATCCTGAGAATATCATGTCGTCATTATTTAAACACTTTAAAAGTAGTCACCTGGCTAGCACTCCAATGTAAATGTCTAAATACCTGTATTCTCAAAATACTGTTTATATTTTCTGGGCTTAAATCTGGATCTCATGGCAGCGTATCTCAGGAGCACTTTCTCACAAATCTCCTGGAATTAATAAATAATGGTGTCAGTGAGATCTTATCTAAGCTATACTGTGCTCTTGGAGAAGCAAAATATAATCTTTTTTAGGCAGACAAACAAAACCCCCCAAACCCTCAGATCCATCTATTCACCTACCTGGCCATCTGGGAGAGATTGGAACAGAAACATTGAAAATGACACACGCACATACACAAATTAAAGTAAACATTATGGAGGTTGCAAAACCAAGTATCCAAATCAGAGATTAAGACTGCCTCTCCCTCCATCAAACTCACTAGTTTCCAATCCCTTGTCTAGCTAGTTCTACTTTTTCTGCATTTTCCCATTCTCCATTCCCTTTTTCCTCCTCCAAGTTTTTATTTCCTTCTGATTCAGCTTTATTCTCCCCAGGCTTCCAAAGCCACAATCTACTCCTTTTTCTTTAACTGAAAGTCATTTGAGGTCTATGATTTTCTGCTGCCTTAGTTATTAGCATAGAAGAAAGAGACTTCTGTCCTCCTTCCAGCCAGGCTCATGTCTGGCTTCTCTGTGGTAACAGAGCATTGTCTTGCCTGCAGTGGCAGCTGCAAGAAAACCAAGAGTAGTTACTCCCTACCAATAATAGAGTTGCTCAAAGCTTTTAGCTACTAGTTTAAAAACATAGGCTTTTTCAAAACTTTTTAGCTTAGACACATTTGAATAGATTCCTCACAAGTCAAAACAAGCTTGCTCACAGAAATCACTTCTCTGTCGAGTTTGAAAATCTTGCTACGGAATATGGATGCTAGAATTATACTGTATATAACAGTATGAACTGATGTGGTAATAAAAATATATATTGTATATAAAATATAAAATAATAAACAGAGCTTCAGGGTTTGTTTCCTTACTACAAGACAAGATGTTTGCAACCTGGTCTTGTTCTCATACATAGGTCAACCATATGGGGTTAAATGCTTCTATAATAATTCAACCTTAGGGCAGGTGCACATGACACTAAAAACATCAGCCCATATGTTTAGCCATTGGCAAAGTTACAAGCAACTAAAAATGCAGCCTTATTACAGGAAGTTAATACTAATAGTGAGCTGTACAGCCCACCCTGCCAGTAACACTGAGGTGGCTCTTATTCCTTGTAATCATTCCTAATTTATTTTAAAGGTTTGGGAAATATTTATATGAGATTTTCTGTCATGTTGGCTGCTACTCACCAGTCATGTCAAAAGATCACCTAGAGGTTCTATTTGTAACTATGCTTTCCCCATCATAATGTGAAACTACTCAGTAGGTGGGGGCCCTCATTCTCAGGAGCTGTATATATAAGAGTATTCTTAAATCAATTATAATAATTAATGAATAAATTACTATAAAGGATATATATATTTTTAGAATGATATTAAGTTCTATTATCTGACCAAATTTATTTGCAGCATATGATAAGCAACATACAGAATAATGAGGAAAGGGATGCAATAAATATATAGCCCACTCACAAAGCGTCAACACTGTTTAAATATAAGCTGATTTCCTGTATGACATGAGCAACAGCATTCCAAAAGTGTTACTTAATGTTCTTTTCTATAAGTAAATGTAACAAATCATCTATAATTAAGTCACTAATTATTTGTAAGCATCATATAAGAAATCAGTCTCACAGTGTGATTCAATAAAGGGGTAGAGATCCTTTCAGAAGGCTATCTCCTCATCCCCACCTCAAATGTCCCCAAGGACATGGAGAAAGGTGAGAAGATGATGAAGAAACAGCAAGAAAATATCACAAGACAGGCAGGTTGAAAGAATAAGGGAACACAGTGAGGAATAGGAGATGAGAAGTTAAAGAGATACATTAGGAGATAAATATTTTTTCTGCCAACATCCACTGTAGGGGAAATACCTAGAATAAACCAAGGAAGAGGAGAAATACAAATGCTGAAGGTTCTGGAAATTAATAAAGGGCCTCACAATGCATTAGCCTATTCTCTTTTGTGACAAGTATTTCAAATGGAAAACTGAATTTGCATGTTATGGCATTCTTCACAAAATAATTGAAAAAAACAAGGGCTGCAGTGAGATGTGGCCCAGAAAAATCAAAACAAAACAGCTCTGGTGAGACCTACAAACTTTGCAGCAGAATAATAACTATTTAAGCATGATAGTATAGTAGCAAACAAAAGGGTGTAATTTAAAATTTCCACATTTAAGGGGAAATGTTCTTGTTTCTGGTGAAGTAACCAAGTATTGTTTAAATACTTTTAAAAGGATGCCTAAAACCTGAATCATACTCTTGTTTCTACCAGTTAATTCCAAACAGAAGAATTATACAGAGAGATTACAATATATTAATTTGCATGAATTAATGCTACTTCACAAGAAGTCAGGTTATTTTGAAGCATTAAGGTCCACAGCAGCAATCCTTTATTTCCTGCAATTACGTATTTTCTAACCAATTCATTATGCCTATTACTATTTCTTTAAAATTCCCCTTTTCCCTAATGTCTTGCATACCAACACTATTTTTGCATACTGTCAGGGCCCAGAGAGCACTCCTGCCCCCAAGGAGTTTAGCTGTCCATGCTCAAGGCGAGCTCTCATGTGGCAGCTGCTGTAATTCACACCACTGTGAAGGCAGAGCTGTTCAATAAAGAGCTGTCCGGCCTCGAGAAGGCTTGGCAGGGACCTGCCCCTGCTTCGCTCTAGAGCTGCTTCTAAGCTCAGGCCTCACTCTTGGTCCTTGCTACTGCTACCCCGTAGCTGTGCCTGTGCCTGGCCACATCCCTCCCTGATCCAGACCCTGCCCAGCAATCACTGGGCTGTGTTTGACCCTGGTCACCATCACCGGACCTGCAACACAGATACAACCAAGAAATCAGTCACAATGCATGAACTGCCTACAAATTAAATAAACAGTTACTGCACATCTCTAAATGTTATCTCTAGTACCTTATCTGTAAATTAAATGTAAGCTTTTCTGTATCCCTTTTCTCTGATGCCCCGTTCCTTGCACCATTTTTACCTGCCTGCTCTCTTCAAATAAAAGCTGCTACAAGGACTAGGCCAATGGCCAATTCCCCCTTCCTTCTTTCCTGACAAATAATAACACTCTTCCCCATCAGCACCTCAAAACACCTCAGGGCAAACTGAAGCTTTTCTATGAAATCTAGGTATTTACCAGAGCTGGAAATAACAGACTGACAAAAGTCTAAAAGGATATGCCTTATTATTCCTGTTTATTTTGATACTAGGAACCCCATACTCAGCATATGAGTGAGAGTGTCATACTGCATGTTGGACCACAAAAAGCCAACAGACATGAGATTTTAAAGGCAATATTAGAGCTAGAATTTTTGTACATTCTCACAGTAAAAATGGTGCCTTTTATTCCTTTCCTTCTGAATCAGTGATTATCAATATTCAAGACAATGCTTCCTGAGGCAACTGGAGTTGAAGATGATGAGTTGAGTTGATGCTGGAGCAGTAGCAAATTATAACATGATAGAAAAACTGGTAGTAATACTCTGATGAAAATAAAGCTCTACTCTTCCATTTGTCACATGGAATTGAAGTAAATTTTTAAAAGAGATTGCATATTTAGAAGCTACCCAGAAGACTAAATAGCAAAGGATAATCTGAGAATAGCAAAACTGTAAATAAGGAAAGATCTCAAGGGTAAGAGCTCATTAGATACAAGTTAATGGAGATGAATCAATGCTGTTGATATTTGCTCCACAACAACTATTTTTTCCAAATGTTCCCAGTACAATTGCCAACAACCAGCTATGTACAAACAGTAATCTCTGCACACTGAATAACAAACAGCTACATCTAAACTTTACACAATACAATTCAATACAAGTTTAAATACAAATATGCTTGTCTAACCTTTTTTTTTTTTTTGTCTATCCATAAGAATTCAAAATACTGAGCGGGAATAAAAGAACCTTCCGTGATAGGATTAAAAGACTAATGCATAACCCCATGTACTGTCAGCAAGAGACACACATTTATGACATCTTTCAAAAAAGTGTCCTGTCAAGTTTCATACACTGGGAAAAAGAAAGAAAATAAATAAATAAATAAAAAGACTCACATAGCAGACTCTCATCTAAAACCCCTTTACAGGCAGACTTCTCTTTCTTTCAGCATCACTCCTTGTCTTTTGTGCTGCTCTGGCCCCCTTCCAGGTGAAACATAGCTTCCCAGCTCTGTGATATCCTGATCCATTGCATCTTTCATGGAGCAGTGGAGACATGACAACGCTGCACTGCAATGGGCAGAATATGCTCTGGTTGGAGCTCTAGAGTCACAGGAATGGCTAGATTTGATTGTACCTATGATCCATCTAGTCCAGTACCCTATCTTCAACAGTGGCCATAAGTATCCATGATGGAAGTGTGAAAAAGAGGGCATGCCTATCACAGAATCACACAGAATGGTTGAGGTTGGAAGGGACCTCTGGAGATCATCTAGTCCAACCCCCCTGCTCAAGCAGGGTCACCTAGAGCACATTGCACAGGACCGCGTCCAGGTGGGTTTTGAAAATCTCCAGAGAAGGAAACTCCACAACCTCTCTGGGCAACCTGTGCCAGTGCTCTGTCACCCTCACAGTGTCTATCTGATACTTCCTCTTAGTAGCCTCCTAGGCTCCAACCAGTACAGGGACTTCCTGCACCAGATGCATCCTTTACTGTATGTAACAACCATCTGTGGATTACTCTTCCACAAACATATCCAGTTTTCCCTTGAGCCCATGTGAGCCTTTGGCATCCTCAGCAAAATAAGGCAAGGAGCTTTACAGGCCTTCTGTGTGAAGAACAACCTCACTTTGGGAAGCCTTATGATAATACACACTTCTCAAATCCACACCCCTTCTCCAAGGAAAACGGTGTCAAAACACAAAAACTGAAAACTTTGGTTGAATAAAAACTTAATATTCAGGAAAGAGGATAAAAGTATATTTGTGAACGCTTAACCTTTTCTTAAGGAGGGTACAAATGTTCTTTGAATATTTTGTTCTCCAAGTGTTGTACCCACCACTGTGACGATACTATTTTATTATTATTGGYATTACTTAGTAAGTCTTAACTTCTTAGTCAAAGACATGGGACCTATTGGATTTAGTACTGCAAACAATTTAAACATAGATTTTTCTGTTTTCTCCCTGTATAAGAAAATAATATAAACCACTATCTAAAATGTAAGAATTTTCAGTAGATCTTGCATAAGGCTAGCAGAATCATTCTCTCCTTTATAAGTGAACCAGAAAAACCATGTACAAGAAGCTCTAGAAAGTTTAACATAGTGGAAGTTAGAGACCAATCACACTTCTGCTTTACAACCAAGACTTTTACTGTGTCTTTCCTAATTACAAGGTCTTCTACCTTGTTGCAGAAAAAATTTAGGTTGGTATCACATGATTTGCTCTCAATGAATCCATGTTAGACTTGGGTTGTCTCCTTATCTTTCAGGTATAAGGATAGTTTGACAGTTGATTATTGTTCCAGTACTTTTCTAAGAAGGTAAACTGGCTGTCATCCTTGTCATCTTTGTTTATCTTTTTAAGGACAGTCCTTTTTCATTTTTCTAAAATCTTCTCATTTTTTATATTCTCAGAAATAACTCAAGATTCTGAGGTTGTTTGAGCCAGTCCTTTGAGAGCCAAAGAGTAATTTTGAAAATATTCTGTAAGTGAAATTCCTCTTCTTAGTACTAAGAGAAAGACTAAGAAAAAAGTTGATTTATCAATCAATAGGCGGGAAAACCTGCTGAAAAAATTACAGCTGTCGCTGACTTAAAAGTTTTTGTGGTGACTGCTCCACTAAAATTCTTTTTTGCCTTCATAAACTTTTGCCAGAAGTATCTCATTTTCTACTTTGGCATTTCTGATTTTTTTTGCCTAGGTTTTTATGCTATTTTTATGCCCTTGATAGTTTGATATATTTTCAACATTCTGTACATTCCCTCCTGTTTGAGATCATTGAAGATTTCATTACTTAACCAAATTCGTCCATACTTAAGAGTTTCTAGGCTTTCTCTATCCTAGGATAATTGCATGCATGTCTTTAACTTAGCCTGTTTAAGGAGATGAAACTGCCATGAACTCCTTTTATACTTGGACTTGCTTCCCATCACATTCTCCTACCAATTCTCTGAACCTGTTTAAGCCTCTCTCTTTAGCTATGTTTCTTTATATTGTAGTTCTTTTATAAGGATTGAAGAATTTCTCTTCTCATTATCACTCTCAACAAGCCTTTTTCCTACTTTCACATCTTCAGCCACTCCTTCCTGATGTTTAGAATTACATATCTAATGCTCTTTCTAGTTTGCCTTCTTCTTCCATTTGCTGTATAAAAGATATGATGAGCCTTACTGTGTTGTTTTTCTAATAAATTTTTACAACCATTGTCCGTAAACTTGAAAATTTTGCTTTTTTTCTCTTCCAGAAAAAGTCTTGTCTCTCCCCAAAATCCTGCTCTTAATTGGTTATTATCCTTATCCTTATCCAGAAAATTCAAATCTCTCTTTTGGACCTACTTGCCATGCAAAGCAATGCAGTCTCTCATTTTCCCCCTTGCAGATGTTTCTGGAGCAAATTACACGCACTAATATTCCAATCATGTGAATTATCCCACTGAGTCTCTCATATGCCAATTGAGTAACTGTTGTGATCATTAATTAAGACTTCAGCTCTTCCTGTTTATTTCCCATACTTCTCAAATTAGTACAGAAACAATTTAAGTATTCTGCAGATTGACATACTACCATTCTACTCGTCCTTCTTATGACATTCTTAAAATTAGCCCTAAACTGAACAGTTTTTAGGTCCTTTTCCTAGTCATTATTGTTCACTATCTGTGAACATTTGTCATCAGATTCTTTTGATCCTAGTTTAAAGATTTTATCACTAGTGAGCAACCAAGCCTGTCTGCCAAAATGTTGTTCATTCTCGTTGAGGCACAGACTGTCTTTCTTCTCAGTTGTTCTTGGAATACCATGGTCAAAGAAACCAAAAGCTTCCTGGCAACAGCCTGCATTCAGCCACATCCAGGATGTTTCTGTCCTTCCATAGGCCTTTTTCCCAAACTGAATGGACTGATAAAATCTGACTTTCCTCTACTCCCTTCTAACTTGGTGGTGGAAGAGAATTTCATAGTCTTTGGACTATGTGGACATTCCTCAGTCATCACTGTAATTGGTTTGTAATTCGTTACTGAAGCATAGCATACTGAAGTATGCTTTTGATTGTTAGCCTTACAGGACAGTCAGCACCTCCAGAGACGACCAGAAACAAGTTTAATCCCTGTGGGGAAGTTAATTCATAAATATTACTTTGAGTTCTTGATTGTAGTCACTGATAGGTGAACACTCTGTATTTACTCTGTGGTGGATGAATGGCACGGACTCAGGAGGGTTTGCGTCCTGAGACATTTATTGCTTATTTCTGAGCATATTTAAAAAGTTAGCTGCTTCAGTGGTTTCACAGACACACKTYGCTARGCCARTCAYCRTRCRGATTATGTCACAGGGAGCCAATCATTGCACCGATCACGCACGCAGCGGTCACGCCTTGTACTCTGCTACTTGTTTGGAAAGGCTGTCTTGCCCTTAACCTTGGTTCCCACTGGCTTCTGCTAGTTTATCTGTACTTTCTCAGGATGTATCATTCCCACCTGCACTGGTGTCCTTGGGTATGTTTGTCTGAGGCTCTTGTTGCTTGCTACTTGCAACTTTCCACCAGTTTAACCCTGTCATGACCCTCCACATACTCTATCGGTGTATCAGAAATAGGAAGGTAATAACATCATCACTGCTATCACATTGCTCCTTGCTTCTAAGGAATCCTGTGCTTCATGACCATAAAATACTTGATATTAGAAGGTTTAAATAACTACAAAGATTCAGAATTTTTATTTATCATAAATTTATCATAAATAGTACCAATTACTATTACAATAGTAATAAAAGTGCTACTGTAAAGACCATCATTTGGATTCACTGTATGTTTTATAAAATGTATTTGGAAACATTCAAATGCAATCACACAAATAGAACAGGAAAAGGCAAGGAGATACATCTTTGTCTCATTATATTTTATATTTTTTCTATTAAAAGGTATTTCAATGTTATTGGAGCTTAATAACATATATATATAATCCTACTAACTTTTGTTATTCTTTTAAGGAGAATCTGTGGCATTCTAGCATAAGATACAATCACAACAATTAATGAAAACATTTAGATGATCATATTTCAGAGAACATCTGCTACAAAATGAGGAATCTGCTCTTCTTACTACTGAACAAAATGTAGCAAGCTGGGTTAACAGAACAACATATGGTAGTAAATTAAGTATTTGGTGTCCTGAGTAGCTTTGAATAGTCACAGAAGAAAAATCAGTTAACAAAATCATATTCTAAGTATTGAAGTTTATAAAGATATTATTGTATGCCACATATGTCACTATTCCACTGCTCAAAGTAAATAAAAGGTCAAGCAATTGGACTGTTTCCTCCTCTCTCTAACCCATGCACATGTAAGTACACACACGGAACTTCCAGTTCAAAAAAACCCACAAAAAACAACAAAAATTTCCTCCCACATTTCCTTTCACATATAATCACTCACATCCACAAAGAGCTCAATACAAAACTATGAATAAATTAGAGATGCTAGAAGCTTTCATTTATAAACACCACTTAACTCCTTTTAAGAGAAGAAATGCAGATCAGAATCATGTATGCAAGAGCAATAGGAAGAGCATAATGCCTTGACTGGATTAACTAGCAGACAATCCTATGTCATTCCACACCATTTTTTCCTGTTGAAAAACAAAGAACCCAGCCAAGCCAATGAACATGCTTATGTTCCTCTACCAGCAAGTCAACAAGAATCACAGAGACCTTTCCAACACCTATCTAGTCTACTACTAACTTTTTTTCATACTATTGAGTAGGAGGACGTTCTCATTGTGGACTCACAACCCTATGAACAGTTAGTTATCACTAAACATGTCAGCTCAGACTGAATTTAACTTAATTATGTTACTGTGCATGTTATCAGTTCTTGAGTATATATCTGACAGTTTTTTAAGTGGCAGGTCACTACTCGTGAAGCTAAGAACTTGTAAACATGCTCACTCAAGAGGAAAGCAAGAAAATTCACAGCAAAAGCAGCCTGAAAAGACCTGCAAACAAGCATACTTAAAATAGACATGCTGGAACCAGCCCAATTCAAGTACACTGCATACAGAGTCAATGTAGGACTAGGCCTCATTCTGTGTAGTAGCACTGGCAAAGGTCCTGGCTAAAGGAGAGATTTCAGTAATGTGAAAAAGGCAGATAAAGGTTTAAATCTAAGGTCCTGTTTGGAGCTTAAATTGCTATATAAACATGCCCAAAGAACCCAAGAAAAATGCAGAATACTGGAGTGACAAATAGTAATAAACTCTACTGAAAGAACTGCCATTTGTCAGGACTTATTATTAGACTAATACACTGTGTTTCATTAGCACTTTCACAGCAATGTTAACAATAAACTGTAATTTCACATAGGCTTTCGGGTAAAAACTATTTCTTAGCTTCTTCTTCTTCTTATATACCTCCAAACATCAAATGTTAGGTGGCAGTTAGTCATTTCATTCAATTTGTTCCAAAAAAGCAAAGTTTTAATGATATTAGATGGAAGCAATCATTAAGTACACCAATTACTCATTCACAACCTTTGGCAATACTTCTGTAATTTTAAGGACTTATGACCAGAATAATGGAAGGCAACTGTATCAGAATTTGTTCTTCAGGTTTCATGTATTAAGTCGTTTCAGCCATCTCTGAGGTGAACAGAGTTGACTTTAATTCAAACAATTGTTGGAAAAATTTCCTCTCTCTGTTTTATGTGCTACAATGGTCCCTTCATATACTTCTGAAATTTAAGACAAGCCATTGCAGCTCTCTATGAAACAGAATCAAAGAATTCTATTCACAAATTCCAGGAGTATCTGATGGTTAGAAAGTCTTCAGTGCTCCATACCTACATTCAGCGTGAAACAAAGTGGCTATAAAAATGAATCTGCATGTATTTGCTGTGAATCCTATAATGCCTATAGCTGCCTACCACAGAAAAAGTGATCTTCTAAAGCAAAAGGAAAATATTCTAAATAGCATCCATCTTTATTTTTACAGCATATTATGCAGTAAAATGCTATGCTTTGTTTAACACCAGTAATTTTAGTTGCAAGAATTAAAACATAATTACTTAGCTTTCCATTATTGTAGTTTTAAAAAATTGAATATTGGCTTAAGTAAGAGAGGTGTTATCTGACTTATTAATCAGCACTGAAAACAAATCAATGTTGTACTTTTGTAAAGTCACCAGAGCCCATGTATTGAAAACTAAGCATAGGGTGGGGGGAGAACTGTTATTCCACATAGAACACTCTGGGACAAAAGATACTGTTTCAGTATATACATTTCTGTCACAATTTACCATAAAGTCTCCGCTCCCACAGCAAGATCGATGTTTAAGAATTTCCAGATTTCACTTCTGCTTTAATTGCACTGTTTGAGATAGACTGTAATTTATAATCTAACATCAGGGCTCAGAATTTCCAGTCTATCTTAAAATCGACAGGAATTATTTGTAGAAATGTCCAAAAATGTGATCCTCAGTATTTAAAAAATAATCAGAAGGCAAATTTTTAAAATGTGACTAACAATAACAACACCTCTTTTATTATAACTTGAAGTGTCAGTGATTTCTTTAGTACTTGTTCATCATCATTACCTATTCTGTATATTTGATCTGAATTCAGCTAGAGACTAAATTCTGCAAGGTGTTGAACTCCTTGCAAAAAATGCTGGGAATCCTCAGATCCTATTAGTGATCCAGGGAACTGAATGTCCTTAATGAACTGAACAATTATGCCCAAATTCACACCTGATTTCATTATCAACATCACAGCTCCTGGGCCTGCTTACACCTTGCCTTTTTATTCTACTGTAATGGCTACTACGCTAGTCAAGCCTCTGCGTTTCCCAAAGTGTTTTCAAAAATTGGAGATGGAGGAAAGGAGATGACAGCATTTTGGAGAGAGGGAGCAACCTGCAGTGAAGATGCAAAGAAGCCCCTTTACCCTCTAGTAATAAACACACATTTTTTGCTTACTGAGCTTGTGCCTGGTATCATCAATCCAGAGACTGCATCTGTGCTAATCCACACAGAAGATGCACAGAAGGTCACACAACAATACCATTTTCTTCTGTGGAGAGCTGCTATCATTCTCAATGTTCTCAGCACTGCCAAGTGCTCGATCTATAAACTTATATTTATGGCAACAGTTCACACTTCTATGAAAATCTGAAAACCATTTTACCCTGCAGTCTCCAGCCCATCAATTTGCAACATAGTTGTTAGAGCATGAAGTAAACAAGGTGGTCATCCAGTTTCCTTCAAAGTTTGCTTCACAGAAGATGAGCATGCTGTTTGCATTATCTTTGAAAGCTTGTATAAATGTGTATTTTATATGGTTATGACATCTTACCATGTTCCCAGAATTAAAAATAAAAAGAGGGGGGAAAGAAACAGCAATGCCAATTGTTTTCTGTCACTATCTGCAGAGTCGTCCAGCAGAAGAGTAGTGTTTTTTTCCTCCTTAATAGTGGCCATTTTCCACATTCTATTCCATGCACATTTTTTGACCGTAACAATAACAACTCTGAAAACAAGTTACAACTAAATGAAATATTAAACAAGCCAAAAATGAATAGCACGCGCCTCTTTGAACAATTCTGCAAAATCAGTGCAAAGTGTTTAAAGGGAATTTTTTGAGGAATATTTTTCAAGGAGTACTTTCCACTAGAATGAAACTTAGTTTAGGATATGGAATAGGTAAATATTTCTTGAAACAACCTGTTTGGAACCCCTACCTTCCTCTGCTTCCATCTTTCTCTAATGTTTGTGTAGGTACTCTGTGGAATCAAAATAAAATAAGGATAAGAATAAAAAAACAAGAAAGGATTGACAGTATCTACAATGGAGTATAAGTACTACAGAAGTAAACAGAGGGTCTGCCAGAGCTTGTGGCCTGGTCAGACCGCACCATCCTAGTGGGTTGGTAGTCTAGTCTTACAGAAGTTATCCCACACTGGCAATTCTGAGGAGAGAAGAGAAAATATATCACATAGAAGTGGCCAAAAGGAGAGCCCAAGGCAAAAAAAGCAAATTGACAGAGAGATAAGGAGAATGCGGAGAAACAAGATGAGCCAGTAGGAACACTATTCGCTCAGGAGAATAGGAAAGTGCTGGCAGGCTGAAGGTTAGCAGCAGGTCTGTGAATAGAAGCCAAAAGAAGGAAAGTTGTTAGGAAAGCTACCAGACTTATGTGAATAGAATGAATCTACAGGAAAGGAAAGAAGTTGTTATAGTCAGCCCCAAATTAGTGAACAAGCCTGACAGGACCCCAGAAAACTTAGAGAATTTGGGCAGCAGACCAAAGAGATGAAGGAATCTTAAAAATGTTCCCATATGTGAAACAAAAACCTCCCGAGTAGAATTCAAAATGAAGGAATAAACTGAGAGATAAGAAAGGGTCATGTCCTGGTTACTGAGGAATGCAAGTGGCATGATACAAAGCCTTGAAAGCATTAGAAGACCCCTGAGTCATGAAACTGAAAAGAGTAAACTGTTACTTCCGGTATGATTTGTCGGGAGTCCCACAGCATGCCAGTAGAAAAAGAATCACAAAAAAGATGGATCTCTGTAAGGGCAGATGGATAACAGGCAGAGATCACCAGCTCAGGAAGCCCTGCTAAACTGTGTTTTGCCATTAGACAGTGAATGCATTGACAGTTCTCCTACAAGGCTTAAACTGGAGTCTCTTTCAAATGTAATTGATTTAGTGCTTTCTTAGCCATAATCACAGATACAGGAATTCGCATCAAACCACACGCAGGTATATTTCTGGGAAAACCAAAACCCTCTAGTGCCTTTCATTCTTCTGAGTAATAAAACAAACAGTAATTTACATGGAAGTGTTCATTATAACCTTGATTTTTAGTCCTCAGATAGTAAGCTGTAGAGTACTAATTTCAGAGGTAGGATATGGCAAGGGGATAAGATTTAAATAATTTGAAAAATACTGCAGTCAAATTATACTTTTGTTCTTTCCTAGTGAATTTCTCACACCTTGGCATGCTTGACAAATACGCACTAGTTGAAAATTCCAATTTGTAAAACTGGCAGGTTGAAAAAATTCTAAAACATGCTTGTTTTCTTGGTATGAAACCTTCAACAATCTTCCGTACTCACAGCAGAAATGACTTTGGGATGAAGCCTGAACTCTGCCCTTGTCATATAATCTCTCCTGAAATCAGTGAGATGTGCCTTTACTAATAAGTATAGAAATCATTTCAGACATAGAATTCTTATCAGATATTGGTATTAAAATAGCGGCATCAAGTCTTATGTATCCACTCCATTTTTATCTCTGTCTTATGGGATCCTTGATACTTCTGAAGCTCATTCCAGCTGAGATCACTGAATCTAAATGATTTTTTTTTCCTTTGAAAAATGTGTGTCCCATTATAGAGCCTTTTCTAATCATAAGGGCTAGGGAAAATAGTACTAGATTTCCATTGTTGCTGAAGCAGTAGAAAATATAACAATCAAAGAAGGATAAACATAGGCTATGTCTGCTTTAGTAAGTAGCGTGGCACAAGAGAAGTGAATCTGTAGAATGAATCATTCGGTGCAGAGATATGCATGATACATACATATATCTGAGAGGAAAGGTTACACCTGACTAGCTCCAGTTCTGTTCTGTGAACTAAATGCCCCTTAGTAGTTAGAGCTCGTTAGTTGCACTCCTGCAGCACATCAGCTCTTTCCAGTTCAGTTTCATCTGAAAGGAATTGAGTTTGAGCACTCTGACAATATCGAGGTGAACCAAAGCACAGCTCTGAAAAAACTCTGGATCTCACGTAAAGCACTAATGTAGACACACTTATAGCTGTCCTAATTATTCTTGCTTAAGATTCTCCAGAAAAATTATATGCTATTCCTGAAATTCACAACAGTAGCACACGATAGCAGGAGAACCTTAAGGCAACTGGGCAAGAGAAAAGCAGTAGGACCAAATGAGAATCCACTGATGTGGCAGCCTCATTGCTGAAAGAAATTACAATATTTGCGGTTGTACATTTCGTAGAGAATTTCCTAGAACATTAGTCTAAAACCTCCAAATGTTGAGACTATTCAAAACAACTACAGTACAAAGCTATGGTTTAGGCAACTTTAACTACAAGTAACTTTCTCCTTCCTTTTCTTTATAAAAGGAAATGGCATAAATGCAAACTATTTATGAATACTGAATATGAGTACTTTTTATTTTAGATATTTGAATGGCACGCAGCACAAGGAGGCCTTATTCTGAGTGGAGTCCGGGATATAGTATTCTGCTCATCTTGCTTCAGAAATTCTTGCCTTTCATCATTCCAGTGAGCTTTTAATGTGTCGCACACCCTGTCTGGGGGGGTCTTTTTTCCCATTTGTGAAATTTGGGCTTTACTATATGCTATACTTGCCAATTGAATTAGGAAAGAGAAAGTTGTTTGACTTTCCACTACATTACATACGAGTTTAAAAACCTGTTGGGCTTTATGACTATTTAAGAAGTCAGTTGTTAGTAAAATGACAGAAACCTTGACTGGAAAAACTACTGACAAATTTGAGTTATAAAAGCCATGTTAATTCTACCTGGTAAAAGTATAACTTTATTATTTGCACTAGCTTTATTTGATGCATCTAACTTTTCCCTCCTCACAGAGATAAGAATAAGCTCCCCTGAAGAATCAATAATCAAAACAAATGAATCAATATTTATTTTCATTCAAGTCACCTGGGAAAACCAGAAACAATTATGAATAATTTTGTTATACGCACCAGGCCTCCTCCCACCCTACTACACACTTCACTTATGCTGCTTCTGGGAGGCTGAAAATATCCCAGCTTATTGATCACAAAAATGGCCAAAAAGTTTGGAGTTAGTCATCAGGAAAAAAGAAAATGTTTTGCAATTAAAATAGTAACTGAATAGAATCACTGGCAAAAAACAAAAAATATTTTGACAGCTCATCAATAATGACTAATAATAATTTTAATTAAAATGACTAGATGGCTTTCCATGTTATTGATGTTTACCTCTGTGTTAACAGTATGAAGCATAGAAAAACATTTCTTTTGTTGTTTTGATGTTGATGAAGTTTCTGGATGGTTCCTGAATCATCAGCAGGCAAAAGTTATTTCCAAATAAGCCAACTTATGAACAAACAGACTGTGTCTACATTAGGAAATAGCGTGGTAACGTGAAGGTAGTATGGACATTAGAAGGCAGTGTGGAATGAATTTGTAGAACAGAACACCTGAGGCCAAGGTCCTGACATCTACATTATAAACATTTTAGAGTCTAGTCTCTTTAGTCTAGTCTCACAGTCTGAAAACCCATTAGTGTTTGGATCACATTAGGCATGCTCCTGCAGTATGATTTCTGTTTTATTTTCATTTAAAAGGAATCCAGTTTGTGTGCTGTAAGATCATTATGCAATATAGTTGACAAGCAAATAGGGCTGATGAGAAGATTCACTTTAAAAGCACACTCCTGATCTGAGCTATACTATTAATGTAGATAAACCTGTAAATTGGAGGAAGTGGAGTAAGTTGTTTTATACACATGCCATTGGCTGACGGACTGGGTATGTTAATTCAGTGGTACAAAAATACCACTTGATTTTGTTCAGGTAGACCATATTTGAACTGAGCAAGGTCAGATCAATCTGCAGTTTCACTTGTCCTTATTATGGTTTAAAAGTGTCTGCACTGGATACTAGGAAGTAACTTTCTAATTGTGCACTGATTATCTGCCACAGAACTCTGGGCACCCCTGGTCACTTCTGAGGAGAAGTAGAAAAAAGGTGGGACTATAGGAAACTCAAGTTTCAAAACTCTGCCCTGGAATGGACAATTCTGTCCCGAAGCAGGCAGAATAAGGCTCTTGAACCAGGTTTTTTCATATTCCAGAACAGTGATGCAACTTAAGGCATAGAATAATCACTCCAAAGCTCAGACATGGATCTAATGGAAACATTCAAAGATTGCATTTCTTCCTCCAGATGAAACAAATGTGAGTCTGAATCTTAAGAAATTCATAGCATTATCATACTCCAGATTAAACCAAATCCAGAATGTTCAAATTACATGAAAAAGCAAAAGGGGGTGGGAGAGGCAGAGACATGCTGTTTTAACAATATTGAATAATCTTTCAGCACCAGCTCTTAGGAGACTTCTGATCAAATGCTGCAGACTTAGTTGCTTAGCATAAGACACAGGTAACAATCAGGGTTCCGAGATCTATTCTGAGATACTCTCACTTAACCGGTTACACTAAGAAAAATGAGACATGCCTAAAAATATTAAAGCATTAAAGGCACTGACTGTTACAAGCTGTCATAAGATCTGGTGCATTTTTATTTCATATTTTAGAGCTATATTCTCCAGGTTAAATACATAAACCTGAAAATGAAACGGAAAGGCAAAACTCCTGGAAGAACCTATTTTAAAATTTTACTATTCAATAAATGAACTGTTATTTTTTTGGAGTGAAATAATATCACTTCTGACTAAGCAAATTCAGTAGGACAGAAAATGCTTTATAGAAAGCAGAATTTTTCATTACCTGTGGCTATAGACATGTTACTAGCCTCTATCTCCCTTCATATGAAGCCCATCCTCCTCTCTCTCTCCCCCCCCTTCTCTCTCTCCCCCTCTCCCTTTGTCCATACCTATTTATTCAGTGCTGAAAAGGCTGTAAAAGCTGGGATATTTTTCAGATAGGAAAAAAAAAAAATCTTCACTTTGCAGAGTCAACTCAGCCAGCCCATATGTTATGTGCACTAGACAAGGTTAGCAGCTAGCACAGTTCCGAGCAGCCCTGAAGCTGCTGTGATTTATATTTTAGGTAGAAAAGATCCCTGCCAGGCCCAACATCTGTTTAGTATAAGTTGTACGGAGACACTTCCTTTGGGTTGAATGAAGTTCATTCACACCTTAAAGTTCCTGGCTGTTCATCACAAAACAGTTGCACATTTTAAGATGATCATCTTTGACAGAAATCAGCATTCCACCAGGAATCCCACAGGATGTTTCCATGCAACCACCTTTCTTTTCCCAGTTGAAACCTACTGTCCCAGCACCTCTTGCTTTACCTACCACATCCCAGCGTGGAGAGATAGGCATGCTAATGCCAGTGTTTTGGGGGGAAAAGGGCAAAGGGACTAATCTGTGTACACCAGTGGCTTTTTGATGAAGGAGGTAACTTGCATATGGGGAACATTAATAGGAGACAGCCTGGGACTGACAGGCTGCTGCTACTTAGGGAGGGAAGATGAATATCTCCATTTGGGAAGGAAGGCGCTTGCTTAAGGAGACGGGGACTGCTGCTGCTGGGGGCAGGGGATGTATAAAGGGGGGAGAATACAAATGTTCTATGGGACATCCCAAAACCTAGAATCACTTTCCATGGCTGCTGAGGTTAAACCACCCTGAAAAATGCAGTTCTTTTTTCTCAGTAATAACACTAACCATTCTGCTAATATATCCAACCATCTGCCAAATAAAGATTTCTGTTATGCTCTGAGACTCTGAACAGGATGTTTTGCCCCATAAATTAATGCCTGAGTTCCCTCAAGTATGGCTGCACCATAATCAATAATGAGTGCAGCGATTATTTTAGATGATTCAAAGTGACATCCTCAAGGAAGAGCTGCTCCAAAGGAGGAGAATCCTATAGACAATATGTTTTTGCTAAATGCAGCAAGTATAATCAAAGGGATGCTCCTTGCCCTTCTCCTCCAATGGCTCACACTGCTGTCTTCTGGGAGCAATTAGAGTAAGATTCCTCTCCCCAGGAAAGAAGAACTGAAAGTTACTAAGGGTTAAGAAAGAAATGCAGTGTCCTAAAGCTAGTCTAAGTGTCCAAAGCACTGAGTTTCTTTAACAATAGGGTTGAAAACAGAATTCTAAAAATGTGCAGTGGCTTGTTAGACCACGTGTAGAATATCCATACAATTTTGATCCCCTCAGTACCAGAAAGACATGACGTCCATGGGTATAAGTCACAACAAGAGAGGTTTGAACTGGATATAAGGAAAAACTTTACCATGAAGACAGTCAAGCAATGGAACAGGTTGACCAAAGAGGTCACGCAGTCTCTATGCTTGAAGACCTGACTGGATAAGCCCTGAGCAACCTTATCTGACCTCACAGACACTGCTTTCAGCAGAAGCTTGGTATAGACCTCCAGAGGTCCCTTCCAATATGAATTGTCCCATGATGCTACTAGACAATTTACTTTCACTAAAAGATTTGAGATGGACAGCACCTGAAATCAAATGTCTTGAAAGCCTTTACAAGTAGTTCTATAATGTCATTTACTACGTAGTTTTAAGGGAAAGCATTTCCTGGGTTCATGTAAGCACACTGAACTGCTCTGCACTGTATACACCTTAGTTTGTTTTTATTCTGTTTCTTTTCTCCCTTTGGTTTTAAAAAAAAAAAAAAAGAAAAAGGCAATACAATTGCCTTTGGAATAAACATTTCAACAGCATCTGAGCAGAAGCTGTACTCATAACAGAATGATTCAATTTCTAATTCCACAAATTCTTATTTTGTACAGTGAGACTGGCACAAAGGTGCTAATCAGTGAATATATGTTGCTGACATCTGTGATGCTGACACAAGTCAACAAGATATTGACTATCAACACATTTCAGAAGTGACCTCCAAACCACTGTCAGAGAGTCTGCATTACCGTTACTGTGGAACTTGGCCAGGATCAAGCAGGAATTTACTAACTCTTTTCTACTGTCAGATTTCCAGGAATGAAACTGTAACCAGTGATTTTCTCCACTATCAAATCAAGGTAAGCTTTCTATAGATAAAAAAGCTGGACAAGAAAAATGAGAGGAAAATACACTCATGTGTAGATGATCCCATGAGTTTCCAAAGCAAATCTCAGATAGCCAACTGGATTTTTTTCACATTAATCCTCACAGTAAAATCTGTCAAATTCCTCAAAGTTATTGCAAGATAACAGAATTAGTGCAATTGTAATTAAATTTCCTATTACTAACATATGCACAAATAGAATCCATGGGTCAGAATACAGAAATTTACAAAGGCATTATTGGATGCATTAGAAATATGGATAAAATATAACAAATCATTATTAAACTGAGAAAATGTGGAAACTGATAAAGATATGAAAGAATCTTGAATACAATTTTTATAGAAGAGCAGAAACTATAACAGCAGACATGCTATGTTGACAATGAAGGGAAAATCAGATGCAGATTGACAGAGTAGGTACAGAAACAAAGAAAGATGATTAGAGCAGATCTGCAGTGTTATCCAACAAGCACATAATGCCTGCACCATATGACACTGGTGAAACTGCACTAGGAAATGCTTTTCCTTTTCAATTCCTTGCCAGAAAATAAATGGGAGCATGTTGAAAATATAAAATAACTGTTGTAGGAGATCAAGAAGGGCTTTTTATAAGGAAAAAAATACAGTATAAAACATAAGAGCAAATTTATTTCCACTTTATACTTGGAGAGGAGAATGATACATCGGATGAAATAAAAGGGATGACTTGTAGTATCTCAGAAGCTTTTAGCTAGTAAAATTTTTTAGACCGAGAAACTATCCTGCAGAAGTCATCAAATTACTTGGGACAGATGAAAGGAATACAGACACAAAAATTAAGTATACACAAGGGATAAATTCTGCATTGACAAGACGACAGACTAAATAAAAGTTGGAGAAGATTTTTTTTCAGTGAGTTAAAACTGAGTATGACCCAGCGCTTTTGGCTCCTTCAGTTCTCAAACAAGCATTTMTCTATACAGCATCTGGGAAAAATAACTTCTTCTTGTATACCTTGTTTGGGCCCATATAACCAAAATCCAGATGAAGCAGTTAACAGTGTTGGCATGTAAGTAATTAGAACAGGAATTCAAATCAAATTAAATAGCTCAGAAAAATTAGTGTGGGAAGATCATCCATGTGGCTGTGTGGTCTGGCAGCTCATTCATTACTAGATCATACTTTATGTGGTATATCCAATTTCTGCAAAGAGAAAAGCCTCTAATCATACAACAATACAAATGGTGGAAAATCTTGCAAAACTGGCAAAGCCTTGGGTTTGCTGTGCTTATAGAGCTCTTCTCCCCAGCTGATAAGTGAAGAGACTTCCAATCAAGTACCATGTAGTATACATAGCTCTAATTGACATTTTCTCTGATAACATGTCTAGTCTTATCTGCCACCCACATTTCATTATTATTTGAGAAATGCTTATTTTTGAAAAAAAAAAAGACAAGATTTCAGTGGATGGCATTTATTCATTGAACATCATTCCATAGCACGTCGTGTCTCAGAACGAAGGAATTAAAAAAAGAAAACAAAAAACCCCACAGATTTTTCATTTTGCACTCATACATAAATGAAGATTTCTTTCCTCTATGCATTCCTGAGTGTTTCTAAACAGATTTTTTTTTTTAATTTGGACAAGAAAGGTACATGCTGTCATTAATCATTTGATTTTATTTTTCTTTGCCATGTACAATCCTGAGAAGCCTGAAGAAGTTATGTCTGAAAAAATAATCACTGAAAGATGCTTAGTCCTCATCATTTGCAAAGTTCACTAAAATGTCCTTTTAAATCATCTGTTTAAAGGGCTCAGACTTTCTGCAGTCATGTTTTATTACTTCCTGTACAGTACATGGCATCAGTTTGATACTTCAAAGATTTTATGACTCTGTATTATGGTAGATATAATTTTACTTCAATTTTACTCTAAAGACTATGTCCTCAGATATCTAACGTACTTTGATAGAAAAGTGGATATTTTTACATGAGTCCAAATCACACCTTATTAAAATTCAATAGTAGCAATTACAATGAATTAAAACAAAAAAAGCCACTCTCTTATTTGACCATAGGAATTACAGAGCCAAGAAAAGGCAGAATTCAGGTAGTCCTCCTTACGCATACAATAGGTAGTACAAACCTTAGTGATGTTAACCGATAGTATTTTCTCCACAGGATCCTAAAGCGTAAATGAACTGCTGTTCACCAGATCCTGAGGTCTCACCTTAACTCCTGCCCCCTTCCAACTCCTGGCCCTGCCAATCCTATATCCCCTAATCACACACGCAAGTCTCCTCAAACCTTATGGCACTTTCCCCCGTCTCCTACCGTTTCCTCCTGCCTCTGTTGAATACAGCTCTCGTGTCCTTACATATCACAGCTGCCTGTGAGAGCTGTAGCATGAAAATCTGGAATAACGCCTATTAGAGATTTCTCCCAGCTCCTCCCCTACCCATCAGTCCTCACTTCAAACAGGCAGCTCTTTCATACACTTATAAAGTGCATAATCCAATCAGCCAAATTAACTGGCATTCTAAAACCAATGTCTGTTTCCATTCTTTGGATGGTCTTTAAGCATTAAGATATCTACATCATTACTCTTCCTATCATCGCACTCATTTTTAGTTGTGCTTGGCACAGCAAAAAGCAGAAGGCTGCTCAAACTGCTAAAGAAATGAGCATTAGCCACATTCAGCTCCTGTACACAAATGAGTTTGAGCCTTGTGCTCTGGGTTTGCTGCTCATCTTTCAGCAGTGTTCAAGTGTGAGCAAACCTTTTCTATGGCATCAACAAATAATGGATATGCATTCCCTCTTCATTTACTATCTTAGCAGAATATCTGTTCATTTCTTCTCTTCGAATAAGTCTTCTTTTACTTTCTTGTATTTTGGAAAGCACGTGGGTCTCTCAAATGATCTTTTCTCCAACTCCTTGATGACAAAGCCTTCTGAACAGTAATGCATTCTGTTACTAAACGCACTAATTTAACTCATTCTACTTTGATTAGCTGCCAAAATTTGGTGGGAAGAGAACCAGACCCAGTGGTTAAAGTGGGAGATTAAAACAAAAAAAAACAAAAAAAGAGAGTCCATAGCTCAATTCTCTTACATGATTATGGTCCATTCTGGTGCCCTTAGTAGTATTAAAAAAAAATAATAATTAGAAAAATTACTTTCATTGAAATGTATTTCACAGTGGATTTCAGACAATGCTCCAATGTACTGATTTAAGTCTAAATTAAATCTAAATTAAACACTATTGAAGATAAGAAATATTTACATGCAAGAAAGAACACTTGCTTGGGGAAAAAATGTTACGCTAATTGTTATATCACCCTGGTTGTTTCAAATCTAGYTCAACACTTACTTTTCTATAAGTTATATTAAGATTTTCCTGCATGGATGGGTAATTCAATGACTTCGTTGATAGTAATTCTGGAATCAGGCTCTTTATATTTTTCATTGTACTATATATACTGCAGTGTGTTTTTTATCTGAGCCCATATGCAGAGCACTAAGCAACATTCAAAACTAAGAATAAAACCTTACATCTCAAAGATTCATTTTTGTTTTTATAGTTAGCAACTTTTTGTGGGAGAAGGATACAGACATTTGATAGAAGCATGGAAGTCACACCTCTAACCACATTCCTGACAGGTCATTGAGAAGGTGCTTCATGTGTCTACTTATAATAATAYTTGAATATTACTCAAACAGTATTGCATAGTATGTGAGCCCACTTCTGACTACAACAAAAAGGCTGGTCAAGCCATCTCCGCTCAGTCTACCTCAATTTTCTTCTTCAGTACTGAGTGTGTTCTCTATTCTAGCCTTCTTTCAGCCTTCCCTCTAGTCCTGACTTGCTTTAGATTTTCCACTCTCTTGGGTCAAGCTAACGTCCCACCCATCTTAATGGAATAACGACGTGAATTGTCTTTCATTTTTTTTGGAGTGATGTTCTACTTATTTATCTACTGTGGAGAAAGAATGCTAGCAGAGTGGATTCAACTCCACACCTGCCATGACACTAAAATGTCCCACCAAATTACTTCAGACCTCAAATACACGCCTATTTCTTTTCTGGATAAAACTAAAAGGACTGAGAGTGCAGGAGCAGAAAAGCTCATCTGTGAGAGGACACAGAAGCACTGGAGAGGATGTACAGGTAGGAAGGCTAACAGAGCAACCATCACAGCTTTGCTAATCCTAAATATACACCTTGACAATAAGGGCACAGAGCCAGCAAAGGAGGAGACTGGAAAAATAAATTGTAGGGCCAGATTCTGCAGTGCATATACAACACAAGTACGCATTTCCCACAAAAACATATTTCAAGTTGGAGTAAAGAAGAATGATTTCCAATTATTGCAGGAATAAAACTGCTCAGAATTCAGATGCCCCCTACCCCCCCTTTTTTTTTTTTTAAATCAGCAGCTCCCTTTGTTTACCTGAATTAAATACTAATATGTAATATGGAGTGGGACTATGTTTATTTAGTCTATCCTAAATACTACATAAATGCATAATACTACACTGCTGTCATCTACACAGCTGTCCAATACATTCCGATAATTGTGATCAAGAGAGTTCTCTTTCTTCTATTTCAATTTACAGAGACAGGAGCTTTTTTTTTTTTTTTTTTTTAGTGCAGCCCCCGTTATGATCAGCCACACCTTTGTCTTCTTGACAGCAGCTATAATGTATGCTATCCAAAGCTACACATTGAAGCCACTTGGAAGTGGAAGCTAATAAAAAATATAGCTGCCTAAACAAATCACAATATCTACAAAATCTGTCAATCTTGGAGCTCATCCTGCTCCATCCAGCCATGGTAGGATCATAAAGAACTTAAAAAAGAAGCTGGTTAAATCTGGGACTAGCTGTGCATGTGACTGCTGAGTATGGGAGTGAAAGAATTATAAATTATAAAACATAAAAAATATTATAAAAAGGTGTAGAAATAAATATAAATTTAGTGTTTGCTCTTCGGCTCTTGGTAGCTTTTTTAATTATTCTCAGTGGCTTTGTTGCATATATGATACAAAAGAAAACACAAAAATACTGATTAAAACAGTCAAAGACGTTATGTGCATTTTCTAGACCAAAATCTAGTTCTCAGTTTTTGTTCCTTTGGAGGCAGAAGGAAGAGAGGAGGAAGATCTTCAAATTTGTTGTTGTAAAAAGGGTCTACCACAGTATATAAAATATTCTATCAAGTGGTACTTAAAGCTTTCTTTCCCTTCATTTACTGTAATAGAAAAGAATAAAGTTATATACTAATTATATACTCTCAAACTTAGCTACACGAGTATGGCTTCGGCTGGAGTCAGTGAGAGCCACAAGGGCAAGAATTGATTTATCAGAATAGAAATAATCCTTCATGTAGGAAAGAATCAATAGATTCTTTTTGGAGTCCTACACAGACCAGTAATATTTTTTTTAATCAATAAAATTCAGCAGTGGATTAGYATTCCGTTCAGCCAGTTGTTCTTCTGCATCATGGGACAGTGCTCATTTAACATACTGAACAACTAATATTTYGCTTGTTCCATTTGGAACAGGCTTTGTGAAAAACTTAAGAACTAAAATTTCTTTTGGAATGCTTCTCTGAAAAGTCCTGTTAACCATAATTTCCATTTTTTGACTAAGAACCTTCCTTTTAATTCTAAGCATTAATACAAATAACAAAAACAAGTTGTACATAAGTTGGCACTACACCTGGCAAACTTCCACTTCTTTTTCATGGTTATGACAGATGAGAAACACACAGCCAAAATGTCTTAAATTTCCCTTGGGCCAGGTAGTGATTTTAAGCACAGTACAGAATAACTCTTATTTGAGTAATTTGATAATAACGAGAGAAAACACACAGAAAACGTAAGAGAAAGGCATGACACGCTTACATATCAGCCAGTGCGCTCAGGTCTATTTCTCTTCCAAAACTATTATTGGTTCTCCTATTTTCTGGGCAAATGGTCTACACAATAGATTATTTCACAAAACATTTCATGGCAGAGCATCCCCTGAAAGAAAATGGCCAGAGGTATATTTTGTGAGGAGCAAGACCTTGTCTACATTTATAAGGTATAATAGTTGGGCCTGCAGAGAATTCAGGAGATTCATCTGGTTGCTGGATTCTGTTAGAGCCTAAGCAAATGCTGGAACAATTTTCAATACAGCCAGAGAGAGATCTTTAAACAGCAAGGCAGCTGAACACTTTAAAATTCTCCTGAGCCCAGGCAGCTATGAGTTTGGGATTTCTGAATAACAGTTTTGGACTCAAATGCCTAAAACAGACCTTAAGAATAACTAAAGCACCTAAATTCTTTACTAGATCTACCTTTCAGTCTCATCTGTTGCCAATGAAATTTAGATTAAGTCAGTCAAACTTTGCAGAGCTGAAAAAATACTTTTAAGAATAAGAAACTATGCAGCTTTTTAATAAGCAATAAATATGCAGTAGAGATGGTACATATACAGTGCTCCTTTTCTAATATGAAATATATTGTCATTCTCTCACCTTTTCACTAGCTTCAGTGCTCTGTCTGGGTCTGACCAGTTTTAAGTGGCAAGCTTTATTTCAATCACTCATCCTTTTATCAACACGGTTTTATTTAAAAAAACATAACCAAAACCAGAAAAATCCATTCATGAAATTCTATGAAAAAATTCCATCCATGTATCATTTCAATCACATCTTCCCTTTGCATGATAACATGCATGGGAAAGTATTTACTTCCATGGTAAATATATGGCATACATAGTCCAAAATGGCATGGCCAGGCCCTTCACACACGGCATTGCACTAGAAGCATGCTAGAAACTTCCCCAAAAGGAAGTTCCAGTGTTTGGATGCGATGCCTGTCACAGTTAATGTATGTCATCATTATCCCTCCTAAGTAGTCTCTGCAGATTTAGTAGGGACAATGATGTGTATCTTCTGTCATTGTTCCTTCCCCATTTACAGAGTAGTTTTGACAGACTTTACAAGAAAGGTCAAATTATGTCCCCAAATGGAGTCCATGGAGTTTTCATTATCTCTCATCATATACAAAGTGGAAAAGATTTAGGACTCAACTATTTTTTCCCTTGATGACAGTATAGTAGCAATAGTAATGGAAAAGATATGAGCAGCAGTACTCAAGGGAAGATAATTATTCCAGAATCTGTCTCAGGTTCATAAGCTGGATCATTTTCCTTTTGATTCTCATCACATTTTATTTCATCTTCTTCCTCCTGATGAATTTAGCAGGAACAAAGTAAAACCAGCCCAATAGCCCCACACACTGCACTCTGATTCCCTTATATTCAAGAGTGTTACCAAAGAGAACCTAATGCTCCATCTCGGAAATAGTGTTCACATCTGATGTTCATTTGCTGAACATCATCTCTTTTACATCTTCATAATTCAGTTTCAAAATGCTACATCAAAAAAATAATTTTTTCTCAGATTCTCCATGAATTGCCCATGTTATAGAATGGTGCTGCTGACTTTAATTTAATTAAAGCAAAATTAAATTAATAAAGCAAAAGTTGAATTTATTGAAACTCAAACACAAAAAATGACATAAAGAAAAGTTCCTCAAGCTTCACATGAATATAGTTTTTCAACTAATTTTAAGTTACAGCTTAGCAAATTTAGCAGGGGAGCAAACAGACCTTGGAATGACATGATATTAATTGGTAAGATGGACCAGATCCTGTAAAAAAATCTAACGAGACTGCAAAGAAACAAACTGGTAAAATATGGGGTCACACTTCTCATGACTTCTAAGGGTCCATGGCAAAGTAGTACTCTGATATTAATAAACTGATTTCAGAGTAAGATATTCTCAAATTTTACCTGTGCATTTTTGACGAAAATATTAGTTTCAGTTCATTTTCTAAGAATGCACAAACCATACCCAAACATGAAAATTTAGGATGACTGTTGAGGGAAAAACGTATTCCTGATAGTTAAGGTCTAGGCTTCCAAGAAAACTTGAAGAAACTCTATTTTATTCTCCTGTTTAAAACTGGCCTAATAAAGCAACAGTAAATATTCTCCAGGAAACAAACTTGCAGTTACTCGTGACCTAATGCAACATTTTCATCAAATAAAAAAGTTGTTTGCACTTGCAATTACTGTCTGTATTAACAAATGCTATACTTCCCTTGCATAGCTCAACAGAGTGACTGAAACAACCATCAAAAAATGATTTAAATAAGGCATTGTCATCAATCACTATGCAAAGTAAATGAGAACAATTTATCTATCTTTCATAAAAGGAACAGAAAAAAGGCAGTGAAAATGAAGGCAGACAACAACAGCAGTTAACACTGTGGAACAATAAATCAAAAGGAAGTTTGTTAAAGCAAAACACTAAGATATAAGAGTCCTTAGCTTGACAGTGATGGTTAATTTTATTTTAATACCATCTTCAAGGTGTCTTCTGAGGAGAACAAGCTTTCAAAAAATTTTAAGCTTCCCAATCCATGCACTGTTTTCAACTTCTAGTCCTTTACTGTGTTTACCGTGGCCGTTCTTTTTTAAGTTCAGTTCTCTCATATTTCACCTTTAGTTAATCCACCAATAATCTCTGGATTGACTAAGGCTTCAAGTAAGACTACACAACAGTTTCAAACCACAAAGGACCACAGTCAAAGGGATAAACRTTAGGAAGAAAGTGCCACAATAGATTCTAGTCTTCCCTCTCCACCCTTACCATTCACAGGCTGCCATCCAGGAGACTCAGAAGAGTTTAACAAAAGATCTCATTTATGAGTCTTATCACAAAATACAGTCTTTAACAGAAGCAGCCCAAAGCTGTGCTGTCCCGAATGAAAATAACAGGAGACACTAAAGTAATCACTAATGCCCTGCTAATGCAAAAGCTATGAATTTGTTCAGTGGTTTGTCTGGTGACCATAGGAAATGGAACTTGACCCCAAATCATGGAAACAGACACATTAAGACTTTGTTCTGACTTCAGAATATGAAAATTTTAGTAACTCTTAATAATGACCATTAATTTTTCTCTCACTGCACTAACATCTGAGATTTCTTTTACTCTCTTTTTCGCAATTTTGTCAAATAACCACATGCTTTCTCCTCTCGTTCATAACTTTAGACATTTTGCACGGTGGTGTTGTAGCTGTCTGACCTGGGGAGTTAGGATGAAGGATGACAAAAAACTAGCACTGCCTGGGGACCTGCCTCTTTGTGACAAGGACATTATGCATCACAGCACGGAGAACAGTGACCCCAGGACAGTGTATGCCTCCAATTTCCATCAGCTCCCAGAGAGTGCAGCACGTAACAGCTTTGGACCTAAAATGCTTTCAATCCTGTCTCAGCATACCTTACATTAACAAGTCTTACCAGACACAGAGAAATTGGAATATCAGCCTTACAGGAGAAAAATGCTACACAAAGTTCCATTTTATAAAATCTTATCTTTTTAATCAAAGCACAGTCCATAACTGAGAGCTTTATAAAATGTTATCATGTCTCATTTTTATAGTTTTTATGAAATACACATTTATTTTAATGGCTGAACCTTTCAGTTACCTTCATATGCTGTGTTAGGTAATGTAAGTTTGCATCAATCTCATAGACACTTCTTCATCTCTTTTTTTAGAGACTACACAGAACTCCCTGTGAAGGAAAAAAAGTCATCACAACCGCTAGAAAGTCATATTCCTCTCTACTTTTGCAAGATGACTTCAATAAGGAAAACGCTTTGCAACCATGTTGCCATCTTAATTAAGGCTATATTTTCATTTGTTTGCCTTTCACTTAAGTAACTATTCAGTGCTAAAAATCTTTACAAATTGAAGTATTTTAAACACATGCACTCCCTCTCACTTTTCCTGAAAGTTAGAATGTCAGTAAAGATGAATGACAGCAGTCGATATTTCAGTCATGAGCAATGGATAAAGTAGATTGCAATGTTTACTTATTCTTCAGACAAAAAAACCCACAATAAATATAATTTCCCTAATTATACCTGCAGTATAGTCAAATATTTATTTCCAGTGTTTTGGTTACCTGAGCTTTACAGAAGGATATTATATGACKGATGCAAATGGTTTAAATAACCTTTGGTTTTTCAATTCCATAAAAACTCATTCTGTCTCTACATATATAAATTCTACAAATTTATGATGAATCCATGGGACAACAATCTTTTCAGGTCACTCCACTCATAATTACAACTAATTAAAATGTGCCAAAGAAAGGATAGAAATTTATCACTGCTCATTAAACCTGTAAAGACTGTGTTAATTAGATGTCAGACTCAGTAATTCACATAAATGTTTGCTGCCAGTCTAAATTTAGTGAAAAAGTAAATGCAGTTATAGATACTGCTGCAAGAAAGCAGATAAGTACTACTGAACTGGAAGGGTTAAAACATTCTATACTACAAATTTCATTATTTACCTATGTCCTTTCTACCTTGAAAATTGCATGCATGAGCTGTCA
Source organism: Apteryx rowi (assembly GCF_003343035.1). Classification (NCBI taxonomy): domain Eukaryota; kingdom Metazoa; phylum Chordata; class Aves; order Apterygiformes; family Apterygidae; genus Apteryx; species Apteryx rowi. The sequence goes on along the minus strand of NW_020451057.1, from coordinate 14,204 downwards.
ATGGCTATCTTCTCCTAAACCTAAATACCCCTTTGACAAAATGAAAAGGTAATGCCACACCATAACTTGCATTGCATTATATTTTCAGGTGTTGTCTACATGCATTATCACACATTAATTTACAAGAGTTAATTAAAAACCAGTATTTACCAAGTTATCACGCTATAGAATCATTTATGCTGTTACTAAAGAACATTATATTTATACTGTTTTATCACCCACAACAACCAGGAAAAGGTTCCACTGTGTTCACCAAAATTTATAGCCAAACCCTCTAATGCTTCAGCTGAGTCTGCTCACAGGACATCTCAGAGAGGTCAAATAACTTTAGTATGAGGCATTATATATATTAATTTGAAAGCAAGTCTTCGATTCAAAAGATAACTGTAACATAAATTGCATCCTTTATAGATTAGCTGTATGTACAGGTTATAATTACAACTTCACTAGACTCTTCCTAGAGCCTTTCATCATGGAGAAGATGAATTTATGGTGATACTGAGAATTTTCACCTGTGTGTTTGTAGAAGCAATTAGGGGGGGGAAAAAAAAGGGCTGAGGTGCCCAGAATTCTAACACTATGAATAATTAAACATGTTATATTTCAAATAGTGAGTAATATATAAATCATTGTATACCTTCCCTGTTGTCTTGTGTGAAGTTTTACAGAGAATTAGTTGAAGAATACAAATTTGACTTGTAACAATAATAAGAAATACTGTTCATTCTTTATACAGATCCAGCTTACATTTGCTCCCAATTCTACCTATTGTGTATTTACAAAGGAGACATGAGAGACCTTTTTATCCAGTGCAAACGCTGTGATTGTGACAATTCAATATATGACTGGGGAAGAGACTAAAGACTGATTTTATTTAAACCTGTATAAAAACTCTGTGTGAAATCTGAAGAGACAAACCCTGAAGCACACATACTTGAGTTGCTGTCTTCTTGCTAATCTGACAAAATAGACAATGGGTTCTCTTGCTTATGGATGTATTTATTTGCCCCCTTCAGTTCTTCCAGCTTTAGCCAGAACTATCTAGTAGAACAAAGACTGCCCAAGATCAAATGTATAAATGTTACTTGATTGATAAATGTAGAAAGCAACATCCTGCTTTGAAACCATTAGGTAAAGATGTCCATTTAGAGGGTTAAGAGAAACAATATAACGCCATTCTGGCTAGTTTTACTGGCCTTGGCTATGGTAGTGCCTTCCATGATTTTTTTAGTGTGTTACTTGGTGTTTCTTTCTACTCATTTTCTTCTGGCTAAGGGTCTGACTAATACTCCCAAAACATTGTTCCCATCCTAACAGCAACTGATTTATCACCTCCCCCTTCCCAATCCCCCCCCCCCGCCCCCATTCAAACAAAAAATCCCACAACATTGTGGATTACTTGGAATGACAAATAATCTCCATTTTTATATTTGTTAATGCAATGACTTCATAGTTTTATCAGGTTTAAATAACACATCTATCCCCCCACCCACACTCCTTTTCTCACTCATTTAAACAAACCCATGACCCACAACTCCTCTACTAAATCTGTGCTGTGACAGTGACGGATGCTTTTATGAGTTGATTTTTAGTTGATTTTTATGAGTTGATTGGTTCTGAGAGGCAATTGCAAAGCACCCACAGATGTCAGCTGCTGTTCTATTAGACTTGCTGAGACAATCAGATAAATTTGGAACAGACAGTGAAAATTACTCTGAGCATAAGCTTAGAACAAGGCTAGAAATAGTACAAAACATGTATTTTAGACATGAATGTCTGTCACAACAGTGACAAACTCACAGCACCAGTGAGCCAGCCAGAAAAACTGGACAATGCAAATATTGAACGTGAGAGATTAAAATGACAAGGGCACAGACTACTAGAGATTTTTCTTGACTGTGAACTAGAATAACCTGACTGCTACTGAACTCCCCTTTTCACAGGAGGAATGGTAGCAGACATTTGAAATTCTTAAAGCAACTGACCCAAACCTCAAAGAAGGCTACCTGGGTGCAYGGCTTTGTCTACAGCTGCATATTTCTCATGCTACCTAAATTGAAGGGTACTTGATTTTAAGCCTTCTGCAAACTCTGCATGTTACATACTTCAGATACTGTGTGTCGCTGAAAGGATGATCTGTAAAGCAAAGTACTTGTACCCAGAGGTCTGGGAAAAAGCTTATGCATATGCAGCATATAAATTCTTGTGTGAATGCATGTATTAAGAAGTCATCACTGATAGCTTAGAACAACTGGATTGTTAAACCTCATGTCCATGAAACAGCAGCAAACAGGAAAGTCAAATGTCTAGATGTATGCCAGAAGAGTGAAGGATAAAAACAGATTGGCAATTAAAAAAAAAGGAAGGTCTAGAGGTACTTGAAAATTTTCCTCAAATACTCAGCATTTGATGACATTTTCCAAATTTTTGCTAGTCTTTCCCTTTTCTTTCCTTTTTTCCCCCCCATTTTTCCCTTTTCCTTCAAATCATCCAGATTAGTGAAACTCAAGAAAAATATTAGATTCTTAGGCTTTTTGTCTTTTTTAGTCAACTGTCTCAAAGTAGTGAAAAATATTTTTACAACCTTTCACTTTACACAAAATATTTTCTTTCAGGAAAATCCTGATACTTCTTGTTTGCATCTGTGCAGGGTCTTGGATTTTTAATTTAGTGCTTTTTGCACAGGCAAGCAAGGACCTCTAGAATCATCTTGCTTGGCCTTGTAAATTGCAAAACCCCAGCCATGTTTTCCTTATCAGCATCTTTCATATTACACTTTTTGTAACACTGCTTCTGTATGCAAATACACAGCCTGCACCTTGTGAAGACTTTTTTTTTTTTTTTTTTTAAATCAAAGTAAAAATTTCCAGCCAGTCCTCTGCACAGCATGTCCTCCCATTACCAAGAAGAATGGGAGGAAAGCATTAACCAGCTGGGATATGAAAACAGTGAATAAATAAATATGACTAGAAATAAGCTCTGGTCTTGGAAAACTAGAGACATGCAGCTGTTGCTTCAAACCCTAAAACATTTTATACTATTATATTTCTTTTCTTTTTCTAAAACTGAGCCAGTAAATCAGGTTGTTTTCAGTAATATGTGTATAATCCTTTGTTCTGCTTAATAAGAAACAATAAATTTTCATTATCTCATGAGAATACTTGAAGTTTATAAAATGATTTTTCATTATTACGTTACTGAGATGAAATATTTAAGTACAAAGCCATTTTCAGTAAATATTTCCTTTTACTCATATGCCTCACCCAATAGATTAGATATTAGACTATATTTAAAAAAAAAAGAAAAGAAAGAACGTCAGTGTTGTGCAGACAGACTGACTGTGCGTAAAACATATATTATGTACCCAGGCATGATGCTATATATTGTTCTGTGACTAACAGAATGGGAAGCTCCAGCAGAATTTCAGGAATCAGCATGTGCCTGTATGAAGTGTTGTTAGCCCAAGGCTCAGTTCAGACGCCCACACATAAACCTAGCATCATCTGAGATGTCCAAGGGTGTCCTGTCTGTTTTCTCACTGCCCTCTCAAGACAGTCATGGGTCACCAATAACTGCAGCATCATATATTCCAGCCCCAAACGGATGTTTCAGATAACTAGGGCATTCCAAAAGGTATCAGATGCCTATGTATGGGCAACCAAGCTTAGCCCTAGAAATCTAGGAAAGCCCCAAGTGCTCAGTCTTGCCCCAGTCCTCCACCAAAACAGTTCACCTAAAAGGGAACAAGAAGTAAATAACAAAGAGCTATAGCCTTGACCCTTCTTCCCATTCATCTCTGAAATAGCTTTGGTGCGATACAAAGCTAGAAGCAGTCTTAGTGAACCTGTTACGTACCAATTCCCTTAACAYTCCCTATGAAAGAATGCCTTAACACTACTACTCTTAAAACATGTCTCTGAGGACACATATGTACAGAAATCTCAACCTTCATTCAGTAATCATTCAGGAAGAGTTTTGGGTAGAATACATACCGTGAGTTCTATGTGTCAAAATACAATCTTCATTTGTATTTAAATAGTGTTTTGTAGAACCTGTTCATCTCTACATTTATAGCAGTAGAAATCATGATTGGTTTCAGTAGACCTACAAAAGTGCAGGGGAATCAAGACCGTAATTTTTTTGTACTTGTAGCACAATATAAATACAGCTATATAATTTGGGATAAAAGAGGGAAATACCCATACAAGATTGTTATGCTATTAGTTATGTTAGTCCAAGATACTAAGTAGACTGTAACCTACGTTTGGCTGATTATTGTATATCGAAAAATACGTATCACATACACTGAGCAGAAGCTATGAAGATTAGCTCCAACCAAATTTCCGTCTGAAAATTATGTGCCCACGGTGTCTATAGCGTATGCAGTATTGAAAGGGAAACACAGTGTTTTGCATGTGCTGGATGGTTGCTCTGCATATGCAGTAAACCTGACACTATTAGCATATATCAAACTTCATGGGTTCAAATTTTGCATACATAGCTTAAGTATATGCGCAGATAGCTCATCTGATGCTTTTAAAAATAATACATTTTATTGAACATGGCTTTACTGTACATGGCCATAATCTAGCTTTTCCTGATAAGCAGTTGCATGGCTGGTGACATCAAGTCTATTAAGGCTACCAGATCTACAGAAATCCCATATAAATGAAAATTCTCTAAGTACTTTAGGACATTTCTAGATGGAAGAAGAGAAAACATCGAAGAAATTGTATAAGATATCATGCATGCATGAGGGGTCAGAGAAACTGAGTGGGAAACAAGCCATTTTTTCTGAGGTCCCAATAGAGCTAGAAAATGCAGTTGTTCTGAACCTTCTTTCTAAACTACATCTCTTCCAGAAATAGATTCTTTACTAGGAAGAGATTAAACTTTACCTCACTGAAATAGCAACGCTTGTGCTTAAGGCTACAATCAAATATCAAATGCTCCTCTGCACTAAAGATTAGAAAGCCCTTGCAAGCAAGATGAAGGCTGCAGACATTTACTAGAGGTCAAGAAGCAGAAAGAGGTTTTCACATATTTTTGAAAATACAGGATGTCTTGCCTCTGAGATCTGATTCTCCATCTCACACAGCCCTACACCTTCACAAAATGTTCTGCACTTAGAATAGAATATATTTCGTTGTTTAGGAAATAGATATAAACAGGAGACCTAAAAATCATACAAAAAACGACTAGACGCTTTACTACTACCCTACCTGGCTTACACTACATAAACTGTAACTAGTTTTCCTGTCTTTCACTTAAACTAGAGAAAAATAATGCCCAGTCCTACAAATTTCTAAATCTGTTCTCTTTGTCATTTATCACAAACTAAGTCCAATAAATATTTATACATATTGGGAAGTTATTTAGTTTTGTGAGCCTTTTGCAGCACCAACTCATTTTGCTACTGAATCACGGATTGTAAATATTTAACAAATATTCCAAATGAATTTAGTAGTCTGGGAAAATATTGTTTACATTTTCTAAAAAAAAAAAAAAAGAGGTCAAATTTACATTTTTTTCTATGTTCAACTTTCATAAATGCTTTCCACTTTTCTACTAGTACTTCAAAGCAACAATGTTTCTGATTTTTCAAGTTATATGCTTTCTTTCCCTTACTCTTCTCTCCGGATACCAAAATTACTTTCAGCAAAACAATAACTACTAGTAGGTGGCAAATAATGAAAGCCAATCATGAATTATACAGTTGTGCAATTTCATAAAATATGCAGTTTACTAAAATTCTGGCCTTTGTTCAGCTTTTTGTTTAAACCATCAGTGTATAATATTCTTTCAAAATCAACAGTGAACTGAAAATTTTTTATTATTATTATAAATTGTTGTTTGACTATTTTTTCTGCAAAATGCTTCAAAAACTATTGAGAGTATTCTACAGGAGTTAGGTAACATCATTAGTAATTGCTCTATTAACTCAAACCTGTGGCACGAAAACATCCTTTGAAAAGCCTACCTAGCCAAGGTTATACATAAGATAAATTATAGAACTGAGGAGCTTGTTGTCCTTTCAATACACATTAAGAGAAGTTGAAGAAAATACGCCATTTTTAAATCCAAAGCAAGAGTAGAACTGTATTATTTCTTCACTCCTAATAAATTCTTTGTATGAGTACTCATCTAAGGCATAAACTACCATTAAAATTTAATACTACGAGTACAATAACAAGCTTTTAGATTTGTGAAAACCTCATGTATCACTGAATGATCTAAATTAAGCTAGCACAGAGAAGAAGGGAATCATGTATGTACAGTAGTAGGAAATATGTCTTTCTGAGGTGGTGTTTTATTTTCAACACTTGATAGTCTACTTTGGTTTTCTGACTAAAGAAGTGTGACGTCCCACCTACGGGAGCGGGGGAGACACTCAGATTCGCAAATCCCCTCAGTGTGGACTAAGGTGAGATAACACTGAAGGTCCTTACATAAGCATCAACTTTAATGGAACAAATATCCTACCAACGTTGACCCTCTCACAATTATATCTAAACCAAAGTAGGCTTTGCATTACTTAACAACTTTAAGAGAAGAGAAAGAGAGAGAAAAAGAGAAAGAGATAGGTAGATCACCAGTCCTGGATCCAGTGTCGGATCTGCCAACATTCAGTGTAGAGCGTCCACCCTGGGCTCGTACACGCCCCTATTTATTGTCCCAGTTCCTGGACTTCCAGAACCTTCTCTCGCCCCAGTTCCAGGAGTGGTTGAGACACCAGTCAGTCAAGGGAAGTGACACCAGGCCCCTCCCTGTGACTTTCCAGGACTTTCCCCCGTTTCAGGAACCTTCTTTCGGGGCGTTGTTCGGGCTCACAGTACAGTTATTTGGGTCTCGTCCCTTATATGAAGCATGTATACACAAGTCCAGAGTTGTCATAACGTGCCTTTGAACAGATAATCTATCTTTGAACAGACAATAAACCAGACCTGAGATTAGTTTGGATCATGCTGTGTTTTTACAGGACATTTACTAATATCTCTGATTTATTAACAGTAATCTTGAAGCTGAAGTGTGAGATCCTCAGAAGCCTGTACACAATTTTCTTTAAGACAACTCTAAGTGCTGTGTCTACRTATATGTTTTAGAATGTAAGATAATTGCCTACAGGAGGGAAAATGAACTTTCTTTGTAAGGATGTCGCTGTAAGCCAGTAGTAGGAGAAAAGGTATTTGTACATTCAGTGATGCTGCTGTATTCCAATACAAGCATTCATATCTATATGGATAAGCACAAATTCATGGTATTAGCCAAAATGCATAGGTAACCTGAACACCATTCCCATGAAAGTGCAGAAAAGCTAGGAAAGTGGCATCTTCATATTATTTCCTCTATTATGGTATTAAATCTTATTTTCCATTACTCATTTGAAGTTAGGTTTTCACATAAACATCCTTGAAAAAGTCTGAGGGATTAAGCTGGTGGAAAGAGGGAATTCAGGTGAACAATCCAGGCACTAGAAAAGGGCGGGACTTCCTCCATGACCCTGGTGACTCTAAGAGTTACCATTTGGGGTAAAGATTTAATTTAATACAGGCATAAGTCTGCTATGGCACATTTGGGTTATATACGTCATCTTTTGCTTGATTTTTTTAAGCAGAACTTCAAGAATGCTTTGCTTTAAAAAAAAAAAAAATAACAGAGTCGTATTTTAAATTACTCCCAGAAGGAAAATGGGCTATTCAGTTTAAACCTTATGTTAAGGAACTGGCTATTTTCCAATGTCCAAGTTTCTCATTGCACAAGATTCAAACCTATCTCTGAATGTACAGATAAAATGGTATTTTTATGGATTGTTACTCAAGCTGATGTGCTCAGTACTGGTAATAAAGATGAAATGTCAAACCTAAATAATGCATACATTCAGCAGACTTCTCTAGTGAACAATTTATTTTGATTTCTCAATTAACTATCTCCCCAAAGAAATCAAAAAGCACCACCCCCAAACTGTTTTATGAATTAAGAAATGAAGACTATTTGCATCAGTAGCAATTAAGGCTAATCTTGATTAAATAATATTATCCCTGGAATAGGTTCTGCTGACTTGCATCCTTACATGATACTGGGAAGATAGCACAACTCCATTATAGAGAAAAATTGGTATAATAAACCTGCTCACCATTGCTATCTAACAGGTGTACACTCTTCAGGACAGGTAGGCCACAATCCTGCACAAATCTAATTTGTGCTTGCACTATGAAAATGAAAAATTTTCATTACTTCTAGCATTAGTCTGAAGATGCAACTCTCACCATGACAAACAGCTGACTAAGCAGCCATCATTTTCTTAATTAAAGTTCATCTTAATCAAGGTACTGTCTGTCAGATATAATGTTACTTAAAACTAAGGTTTTTTGCATAGTTGTATGGTTCACAGAGGGAACACCCATCAAGAATGGATCTATAGCTGCAACTTAGTCCTGTTAAAAAGGGGAAGAAACAAAACAAAACAAAGCAACTATTACTGAAAGCAAATATAGCTACAGTCTCTTATCTGTTGCTCAAATCATTCAGAGACAAATCACAATAGATTGCAAAGTCACTTTTGTCCTCAGTAATATACAAAGTCTATATTTCCCTCAAAACCAAAAGCCTTTCCCAAATATGTATTATCAATTATCAATTATCAAAAAGTATTATCAATATGTATTATCAATTATCAATTATCAATGTATTATCAATTATCAAATATGTATTATCAATTTGTCTTCAAGACAAAGATCAGAATCTGGCCCATCCTAAAACTATTTTGGTAAAACAAACACTTTTGTGAATTTCTTCTACATTCCTATAGGCCCATTTTCTGGAGTACAGTGCTCCCTATCTTGAAATATGTAGGAAGTGAGGTCATATTGGAAGAGACCACATTTAATTTCTTCTTAAGTTCTCTCTTTCATCTGCTCCATTTTGAATTTATAAATGACCTGTCTCTAACTTTAGGATCTGTGAGTCCTGTACTGAGAAAAGAGTTTTTAGATAATCAGTTGATAGAACCTTTTTCAGAACAATGAAAAACAATAGCTTTCTATATACACAAACATTTTCAGAACATCAGCTACATATTAAATAGGCAAGGGAAAATTATTATTTTCTTTTCTAATTATTAAATGATATTTTTGCCTTCATTCCAGAAACCAGTTTATGAACTCAGAGGACTACATAGATCAGGATAAATGTCTATATTGTACTTACTTGTGATCATGGCTTTTTTTCCATGGTCATACATAATGGGTGGGGGAGGCATTTTTTAATATACATAAAAATCCTCAGTACTGACAGAAATCACATTGCTACTAACTGGAAGACAATTAGTTAATGAAAGTGGTGAAAAGAGGTCATATTTTGTTACTTATTTACAAGGCAAACTTCGAATTCACAGAATTATGTGTTATAGCATGAAAGTCATGTGAGCAAAAATAATAAAATTGTATCAGGGCAAAGTCCTCATAAAGTCTTCTGAATTAACTGCACCAAGGAAGCTACACAGACATTTTCCTGCCCTTCATTATGTATTTAAATAAATTGCCATTTTTGGTGTGCTTATTTGATTCATGTATTAAAACACACATCCCCATCATTCTATTATGAATTCTTAAAGATTATTGTGTCAAATGAAAATCCTCATTCAGAATTTAACTAAATGTAGTAGTAGTAAATTAAAATCAACTATCTTCTCCAAACTTCAAAAAAATTAATTACTTGAAGCCAGCCAAGTAGTTTAATTTTATCTCATCACACTAGATTGGGGAGTTGAGGCTGTAGATATAACTCAACTTCCTAGGACTTTAGGAAGTTGGCAGAACCTGGATTTGTCATGGGAGAGGCATACTTGGTGTTCAGTTATGTGACATGAGTTTAATTTCTATAGTAGATAAATACCACGATTGCTATGGGAAAGGGTAATTAAAGAGTTTACAAGTTTTGTGCTTTATAATTATTCTGCAGTCTCCACAAACTTTGAAATATAGCCACATTTTAGCTTGTTTCAATGTTGGAGGTGTTATAGACTAAGATGTTAGTCCATAATGAGATATACCTCATCAGTGTTACTGAACCCGTACATGTGGTCTATTGCCTGGGCAGGTCCTGATGAAGAACCTAAAGAGGTAAAAACTAAGCAATTTTCATGTGAAATAAAGAGACCATTATGCAATAATAGTCAATAGCAATACAAATCACTATATCTAAAAATAAGAGTTTATCAGACATATTCATCAAGTCCTCACCTCCTTTAGATATACTTTACCCTGCAGCTAAATTTGCACCCATTGAATTACTGGCTAGTCCATTATCCTTAGTAGTAACACGTGAGATAATAATCGGGATAAATGAATCAAATTTCTCTCCTGTCTCTGAGTACTCTGTAGTGTTCTGCTAACATAAAGCAATTCTAAAGCAAGAACACCTAAACTCTGCTTTACAAAGTAGAGACTGGTAAGTGTCAATATATGACCCACTCTCAGTGATGCAACTCCACTTTTTGTGACCGGTAGAACATTTATAGCTGGAGATGAAACAGAACTGCTGGATTAGAAGAGTAGTGGAAAGATCTGGAGCCCTAGCAATTCCTAGAGGCTTCTGCAATCTCTTCGCTGAACAGAGAACAAAAGTGGCCTAATACCTTTAATGCATGTCTGTCCATGGACATATCTGTTTATGTGTCTGTGCATATGGAAACATATAAACACAAAAGAACAGTGATCAGAGGCTAGAAGTGAAAAAATCTAGCTTTTCAATATTAAAATTTCAAAACTTAAAGTTCATCACCAATATGTGCAATATCCACTAACTTTATAATCCTGTTAAAAGAGAAAGCAATCAGGCTTGCACATCACGTTCCTTCTGAATAAAACTGTAGCTTGCATTTTCATTTCCTTCTTGAGTTTCCTTTACCTCTCTAACTCCACCTCAGTCTTTTTTCCTGCATTTTTTCAGAAGCAGAAGTGAGCCATATGGAGCAGTAAATTCTAACCTTGTCTCTAGCTCTGCCTCTTATTCACCAGGCTTCAACAAATCCATTAATCCTTCCCCACACTGTTCTTACATCAAAAGTAACGCTGGAGTTGCTCACAATGCTTACCACAGAAAGGCTCTAATTAGACATCCTCTGTAAGTGCTGAAATCAATTGTTTATTGTGTAGGAAAGATAACACAGCATCCAGTGATTGAAATTTAAAATAACTGTGCTCAGGTCAATGCCCAAGCTTCAGTTCAAGCAATACAAAAGTGTTGTACAGATGCCCTGGTGGGGCTTCACAGGCACTTACTTTCCTGTAAAAAGTAAATACTCAGTGGTCTGCAGCTGGTCCCAACGGCTAAAAATCATGACTCTGCTCCTACAAAATTGAACGAGTAAACAGATTAAAGCAAATTAACTGCCTTTTTAACTGCTGGATTTTGAGCTTTTGAAAGCTATTTGTGCTACAGCTTAGCCTGTTCTTGAACACCAAAAAATGTCCTTACTGCCTTTAGTCCAGTGTTCATTCACACCTTTTATCTGCAACATGTCAGGGCTAAGGGCTCATTTAATATATAACTGAATGCTAAGCTTTTGGTACAGAACCATTCAGTACCTGTAATATAGCAACTTTTAGCAAGACTATCGCTGAATTTTACCAGACTCGCACTAGCTGGCATCGCTGCTAGCCCAAGTGAATCTATGCTAGTTCTCAACACTTTACCTAGGAAGTGTTTCAGAAATAACTGCAATACCACAATCCCCTGGGGGTACATGGCAAATGCAGATTAAGGCAGTTATAGGGGATAGATCTGGGCACGGAGACCAGGAAGTATAGTATAGCAACCAGCAGCTCTGACTGAACTCCAGCTACATAGTGGCGCTATGGCATTTTTACCAGACACAAAGATCTGGGCACTATGGTGGAGTTCCTTAGGATCTTCCACTTGCCTGAGTGCTTCCCATAATTCATATTAATGATCAAGAGATAAAAAGGCAGCAATACCTCTGATTAAAGAAAACTGGGAACTTATGTGGATGATTTGATATGCAATTCTGCAAAAACTGGAATCAAGTTTAAAAAAATTATATAAAAATCTATCTTGAAAACAAAGCAAAAATCTATTATATAAATAATTATTACAGTAAGAGACCCTAGAAGTATCTAATTGAAGCAATAGATAAACATTATTGTGAAAGGTAATATATTAACAAAGAAGCAATAAAATATCAGCAGACAATAAAAATGCAATCATAGTCAATTTTTTTGAGAAAGATTGTTTAATGTTATGAAGGGGCATGATAGTATTTTTATGCTTTTGTACACATTTTGGGAACCTTTAACGTTTTCTTTCAAAATGAACAATGAACTAGCTAATCCTTGTTATTAAAATATATCTGAAAAAAAATATTTATCAGATTATTTTCGAAATATTGGTTTTGTGGGGTAACGAACTTTTGACCTCTAAAGACTAACACATACTGAACAATTTTAGTATATTCTGCTTTTTGTCTATTCATTTCACTGTATGTTGTGTTTCCCCCAAGAAGAACATTAGGATGGGCCTGGCTTGCTTTCCTAATTAAACCTGTTACTTGGATGAGCCCTTGCCAGGCAATGCTAGGTAACTCCCAGTGGAAGAGCAAGAGGAGAACTAGGGCTAAAAGTCTGACTGCCAAACCTTACAGCTCATATTCCCTCCTCAAGTCAAGCCTGAAGACTGTGAACTCTTCACAGTCTGTGAATCTACAGGAACAGAAGCAAGAGGATATGGACATCTGGAGAGATTTTTTTCTTCCAAACTGGTCTACAAAATGAAAGAGATGGAGAAAGACACGCTACACACGCTACTTACACTCTTCGACCCTCAGTTTCTCTGTCTTTATAAGCAGGTAACAATACTTTCCACAACTGAAGCTTCAGGTTTTTAAGTTTTCTATACTTTGAGCTTTTACTTTTTTGTAAATACTATTCTAGATAGAACACTAGGTTCCTTTCCACAGACGGGCAACTGAAGGTGCTGAATGAGTGGAACTTGGGGAAGACAGTGTGGCCCAGACTCATAGCTGCTAACCTTCCATTTTAATTGTGGCCAAACTTATCAAAACCTGAATTACTATTTAGAATACTGTATTTTGCAAGCAGGGAAACCTGCCTGTGCTAAAGTAGTTTAAAAAGGTTAAAGAAGAAATTTTAATTTAAAGAAAAAGTATGTGCAATTTTTTTAAATTAAGATTAATTTAGCTTCAAAATTGGGAAAATTATATTTCAGTCTGATTATAGTTTACTAATTACCCATAACTGTTCTCTTGCATGACTTATATTAATAAGTATGCCCTAAGAAATGCTTGCAACATTATCTTGTTACAGTATGTATACAATGGGAGTCTTTTTCAGTCATTTATAATAAAGGGTTTAATAAGTATATCAAAGCACTGAACAGTATACCTAGTTCTTCCAAAATAAAATTGTATAGACCAGAAAAAACATACTATAATCAGTGGTATAACTAGACTATGAAATCAAACAGCTAACAGGCAGGTAGTAAAAAATGTCATTTGTTCCAGATATTGATCCATTATACACATATCAGCTCTGCTCTGATGTTACTACTTTTTCAGTAGAAGGACAGAACAGGAGAAGATAAAGCTGCTGAAAAATTTCCACTTTTGGAAGTTGAAAAGGACAGCAGAAGTACCATGTCAATCCACATCACGTGGCAGATAGAGCAAAGTGAGCAAACAGTTTATAAAAGGCTTGCGGCCAGGGGAGACGAGAGACTTGGGGAACCCTAACCAGTCTCTTATTAACCCCATATCTCTGCTGAGTCTATCATAAACCAGATGAACAATAAAATACAGCCCATGATGCTCTACACATAATTTTCCAATCTAATCAGCTTGCTTTATTTTGTCTTTTAGGCAAGTATATATTTTAAATTGGAACGTAGATAGTTGATGCAAATCTGGTAATCTAACCAGTTTGAAAGTTAAAGGTGGTTTTATGGGAAGGAGAAAGAAGAGAAGAAGAAAGAAGAAAGGACTCATAATTTCAAAATATATTCTTAACTCCACACCAGTGGATAGACTTCAACCATATTGACTCTGCTTGGTGGACTGTGCCTGGAACATAAAAATGACAAGCGAATATTTATAGACTAATTTCACAGAATCACAGAATCGCTGAGGTTGGAAGGGACCTCTGGAGATCATCTAGTCCAACCCCCCTGCT
>NW_020451056.1:372344-377277 GCF_003343035.1 Apteryx rowi | reverse complement strand
TGTGGACAAAACGGTGCATGCACGCCTGGTTCCGATGGGGACTTGGTCAGCGGGTCGTGTCACACGCTGGGGCTGCTGCCACCTACTCTGCCGGTTGCCGACCCCTSGCCAGRTCTYCCCCAGGTGCCCTCACYGCACTCCAGCCCTTGACTGACAGAGACGCGGTGTTGGTGCCACCGGTGTGGGGACAAGGTTCAGACGTGCCTTCCCGGTATTAGGCTAAGTAAACAGCTAAGGTGTACAAGCAACTAAATCCTAGTGAATATACATATATAGTAAATTATAACACGTATGCCCACAAAACTGATCAGCGCAGAAGACTGGGAGCACAATGCATTTTCCCCATAGTCCTAAGTTGCACAGCCGTGATGACAGTCACTGCCAGGGGTTGTCCCACACTGACTCTTCGGACTTTACATCATGTAGTCCTTGAAGTAGGCTCTTTATCTGGTGGGTGTTGGGTTCGATGCGCTCACCGCAGTTCCGTCGGTGCCCCAGCTGCCGTCAGGGTGCAGGGTTAGGATGGAGGGCAGCAATGTCGTGGCTCTGCTCAGCGTATTCATCAGGTCACGGCTCTCTGGGCAAAAGTCTCCCAGAGGGGACATGGACTGGGACACTTTCCCCTTTGATTAGTMCCAGGTGGGTGTCTCCTGGCCCATCAGCAATGCTTTCCCCTTCCGACTGTTCGGATTTAGCCAGATCACGCTCCCACACAGCACGACCTGGAGACCCGAAACCTCCCGGCTGCTGGCTGGGCCGCAAAGAATCTCCTTCCTGGGTAGGGGGGACCCTTATCCGCTCGCATATCAATTGGGGTATTCGGTCTCCCTGCGCGCACATCGCAGGGGTTGGGATCTGGTGTAATGAATCACGACCTTCACCTCCTTAAGGCAGCTCAAGTCAATGACTCCTGCCTCGATGCCCCCCCTCCTGGAGAGCTAAGCTATTGCAGGGCACCACGCGACCGTAACACCCTTGAGGTATGCTGATGGCCAACACCATACTCACGAGATGACAGCTCTCCCGTTCCAGGGTTATTTCTTTGTGTGGCAGTCGCAGACCCAACCCTGCACTCCCAGGCATGGCTTGCACGGGGAGGCAGGCTTGGGGGTGCAGCCGTTGCACTCTAAGCACACGTGCCCGCTCGATGGATTCCCCTTTGAAACGAGCATACAGGGTGGAGCCACGCAGCGGTCGGTCACTGAGGCAGGCAGTTGCCTGACAAATGCTTTTGCTCCAGCCCGTGAGGGTACCAGGAGGGGCAGTTTGCACAGCTGCTCTTCGAGCAGCCTGTTCACTCACTCTACCAATCCTGCCCCTTACAGATGGTGGGGTGCGTGATACGTCCAGGCTATTCCTTGCTCTCCGGCCCAATTTTGAATGTCATTCCCTGTGAAATGAGTGCCCTGATCACTTTGGACTTCCACTGGGAAACGATATAACCCAATCAAGCCTTCTAATGCCTTAATGGTGTGAGCCTGGGCAGCTGCAGCGCAGGAGTGGGTGTACAACAGACCAGAGCAGGCATCTACAGCGGTCAGGACATACCTGTGCCGCTGGCTCTCCGGTAAGGGTCCAATATAATCAATTTGCCAGACGTACCCAGGCTTTGGTCCTCTGCGGATATAATGCTTTTCGGTTCACAACTGCTGTGGAGCTAAGCGGGTACAAGGGGGGCAATGCTGCCTGGCCTGTTTTTGTGCCGCTGGCAGCTCCCGCTCCGTGCACGCTGCCGGCGGGGCAGTGGGTGTTGCGGGTCCCCCCTGCGCTCTCCGGGCTGCTCGCCACGCTCCCCCAGCCCCGGGGGCTGCGTGCGCTGCTCCGGCTGCAGCTGCAGCCACCGTTGGAGCAGCCCTGCGCCGGGTTCGCCATCCGCCTCCCCCCGTGGCACGGTGGCTCGCAGCAGGTCTGGGAACACAGTGCCGCGACTCGCCCTTTCCTTCTGCGTCGTGTTTATCCGCCTGTTTCCCRACTTCTTATCTCTGCTAGCAGAGGACGCCTCTGCTAACTGAGATAGCAGCGCTGCGACTTCCCCCACCGTGCCCGTCCCACCCCCGATCGCAGGTAGCTGCCGCAGGGCGCGGAGGGTGTCGCGCAGCCCGGGGTCCCGGGGCAGAGCCCCCCCCCACCAAGCTCCTCTCCAGCAAAATAAACCGCATCTGCCCCATCGTCCCGCAGCCTCAACAGCCGCTCTAACCAACAGCCCTTCCCGGGGCTGCTGCGGGTAGCGTCCCTGCGCATCCTGCTGCAGCTCCGATGCTGTAAAATCACCAGCAGTTGCGGTCCCTCGCAGATGGGCTGCGTTCAGCCCGGTGAGCCGCTGCTCTGCCACCGGCCGGGCAGCTGCCGCCCCCTCATGCTCTGATGGGGGGAGTCCCAGATGTTTCCATCCCAAGTTTCCGGATCCCAAACCATTTTTTGCACCAACGCCCGCAGCACCAGGGGAGGGACCTCTCGCTGCCCCCCCGTCGCTGCTGGTGGTTTGCAAGGCAGGCGGCCACAACGGCACACTGGTGCTGCAGCTTCCCGGCTCGACCCGCGGTTGCAGTCGCAACCTCCCGGGTCATTTCTCGAGCCTCCTTAGCAGCTGCGAGATCACTTCCCAACTGCCTAATTCACTGGCGCTGTGTCAACAGCACCTTGCCCAGGGTGCGGAGCGCAGGCAGCAGGATCCACCCTGGATTCCCACTGCCTTTCGCGCCGCTGGCCCTGCTTTTCCAGCCGGAGCTTGGAGACCAGCTCCACGTGCCGCTCCGGGGATCCCCCTGGCTCGTTCTCCAGCTCCGGCCGTGCTGCGGGGGTGATCCATCCCTTGCAAGCCGTGGGTGCCCACCGACCCGGAGCGGCCATCTGGGAACGCAGCTCCCCACCTCCCCCTTGTCCTCTTGCCCCAAAGAGGCATCTCCACACCAGTACCTGCTGGCCACGCCAAATGTGACCGCGAGGCGGGCAAGGGAGGGTCGGATACCGGCGGAAGGCCACACTCACGGTTCATGAGGGGTTAAACAGGACAGGTTTAATGAAGGGAACCCCGGGAAGCCCCGGGAACCGTGCCGAGGGGTCGCCGATGGGAGGCTGCTGGACATGCAGGTCGGACGCACAGGCTGGACGCACGGACACGACTTCCCCGCTGTTCCCAAGGGCCCCTTAAATCTGCTGGAAGTGTTTCCTTATCTCAGCTGCGCCAGCCTTGAGCAGCTGCTGCCCGGGAGCAGCTGGACGTTGTGGACAAAACGGTGCATGCACGCCTGGTTCCGATGGGGACTTGGTCAGCGGGTCGTGTCACACGCTGGGGCTGCTGCCACCTACTCTGCCGGTCGCCGACCCCTGGCCAGGTCTCCCCCAGGTGCCCTCACCGCACCTGCCCTGCGAAGAAGCACACGCTGATCTGATGAAACCCATCCGCTGGCTTCACCGAGCGCTCCCCCAGTTTGGCAAACGAGTCCCACGTTCAGCTTATTCACCACCTTCAAGGCTTTGTAAACCTCACTCATCTGCCTCCTCCGCCTTCTCCTCTCCAAAGCCCGGCGCTGCGGCCTCCGTGTCTCCTTGCAAGGTGCTGCTCCCTCCCCTCGGCTATGYGAGCCGCCTTTCCCCAGACCGCCCCTACCGCCGCCACGTCCCCCCGAGACGGGGAGCGCGCTGCCGTGCGGCGCCGGAGGTGCGGGTGCACCCTGGCACGAAGCTGCACCGCCCGCGAGGTCTCCTTTCCTCCGGGTGCCCCGCTCCCTGCTGGCGATTTTGGCCTTTCCCGTCGCCCCGGGGCAGCTCGGCCGCTGGGCAGGCTGGTGGTGGCACGTCATCTCCATGCTACCCCGTGCTTCGGGGCAGCCGAGAGCTGCTGACCTGCCCCGGGCCGGTCTGCAGTTGCCTCCTCGGGGCGTGCAACACCCGTATCACACCACGCACGCGTCTGATCCCGGCACCATCCCTTCCTTCCGCCCGTCCTCCTGGAGCCGCCCAGCACCAGGGTGCACCGAGGAGCACGACAGCCTCTGCAGACCTGGGGATTTCGCTCTTCGCCGCCTTTCTCGGGTTGCAGGTGGACATGACATGGGTCCCGCACCGATCCCTTGGAGACTGTTCTCCATCCTGAGAAGTGACCATCCAACCCTGCCCTTTGCCTCCTCCCCCTGAACCAGCTCAGCTCCAGCTCCCATCCTGCGGAGACCCAGTCTCCGGGATGGCCCTCGGGGTGGGACCTCATCAGAGGGGCTTGGAGATCCGGATGTCTTACACCAACGGGTCCCTCGTGAGCGCCACCGTCCCACGGGCGCAGTCCGTAGCTCCGGCCACCCCACCCGGCACATCCCCGCGCTGCTCCCAGCCACCTCCGGGACCGGCCCTGCGGGATGGGGCGGCTCTGGGCTCCCCTTGCTGGGGGGCGCCAGGGTCCAGCCCCATGGTGTGGGGCAGCGAGCCGGGGCTGTCAGGGGGTGGCAGGGCTGGGACACGAGGGACAAAAGTCACCTTATCCTCACCGGAACCCAACTCAAAGGGGAGCAGCAACAGCCCCGGGGGGGGGGGTGGAGGAGTCAGGGTCCATCACCTGCTGTGGGGCTGGGCCCCTGGCCCCGACAGCACACTGGGGGGGGTCAGGGCCCCCCGCCCCCCATAGCACACCGGGGGGGGTCAGGGACCCTGCCCCCCATAGCACACTGGTGGGGTCAGGGCCCCCTGCCCCCCATAGCACACTGGGGGGGGTCAGGGCCCCCCATCCCCCATAGCACACTGGGGGGGGTCAGGGCCTCCTGCCCCCCGTAGCACACCGAGGGGGGGGTCAGGGTTCCCACCCCCTATAGCACACTGGGGGGTTCAGGGCCTCCTGCCCCCCATAACACACCGGGGGGGGTCAGGGACCCCACCACCCATAGCACACTGAGGGGGGGGTCAGGGCCCCCATCCCCCATAGCACACCGGGGGGGGGTCAGGG
>NW_020451056.1:349423-370845 GCF_003343035.1 Apteryx rowi | reverse complement strand
CCCGGGGGAGCCGAGGGTCCCGGTGGGCTGCTCCGCGCAGGGGACCCGGGGGTGCCGGCGCGCGCCGGCCGCGTTGCCCTGACGCCGTCCCGTCGCAGACGCCCAGCGCGTCCTCTGCAGGGGCCGGCACCAGCTGCAGGGCRTCGAGCTGCTGGTCCGCCCCGCCGCCCCGTGGGACCCCGCCAAAGTCCTCTTCGTGGGCCTGGACCCGCGCACCCCCCGCGCGCTCCTGGAGCTCTTCGCGGAGAACGTCCTGCGCCGCGAGGGCGGCACTTTCCACCTCCGCCTCAGCCCGGCGCGGGACCAGGCCCTGGCGCAGCTGCTGGAGCCGCTCGGCGAAGCAGGTGGGGGTCCCGCGCCGGCATTCCCGGGTTGTGGCCCCCTCGCCCGCCCGGCGGCATCGTCCCTTCCTTCCCCCCTCCCGGCTGCTGTTCGTCGGGAGCTGCATCCCCGTAGGTCTCCTGCTGGTGCCGCCCCGGGTCCGGCGGTTCCGTGCCTCTCCCGGGGCTGCATCCCCACGCAGGGCGCTCCCCCAACGCGGTCTGTGCGGTCGGCACCTGGTCTCCTCCCGAGGGCCTCTYGCAGCCCCCCAAATGTCCCCGTCGCCCTCCCCTTCTGCTCGCTGGCCTTTCCTGGGAACGGCCCCAGCAACCGTCCAGCTCCAGGCGTTGCTCCACGCTGCGTCYGGTGGAACGAGCGTTCCTCCGCGCCCACCGGCAACGTCGTGCCTCGTGCACGCTCCACCAAGTCCTCGTGTCCGCGGCTTCCTGCGCCTGGCTGTAGCTCCTGACGGGGAGGGCTCGAGCCTGCGGGGCGGCYGCGGACGCTGGGTTTTCCCTGCTCTTGTCCCGGCAGAGTTTGCAGAGGTGGAGCAGCGCGTGCAGCGCCGGAGGCTGGAGGGGGCCGCCGTGGCCGTGGAGCGCGTGCCGCGGACGGAYGGCGTCGTGGTGCGGAGCGGGGCCCCCGGGTCGCTGAGCCGCGACCTGCTGGAGCTCTACTTCGAGAACCGGAGGAGCGGAGGGGGCAGCGTGCGCGACGTGCGGGTGCTGCCGGGGCGCAGCCTGGCCGTGGTGTCCTTCCAGGATCCGGCAGGTGAGAGGCGCCGCGCCGGRTCCTTGGGAACCTGAACCGAGCCCGGCTGTGTCCAAGTCCCGCTGAGGCTTGGAGGATCCCCAGCTTTCTGCCCCCTTTCCCGCAAATGAGCGACGTAGTTGCCCGGGACTAGCGCAGCCCCGGTTCCCTGCCGACTTTGGCACAGCCACGTGGGCRCTCCGGGTCTCCGCGCGGGAGCAGGTCCAAACCGGCTGCTGTTCCCCCCTCCCTGGGGCTGGGAGCAAGGGCAGACCCAGCCTGGGCACGCGCTGCGGGGCTGATGGGGTCCCGGCGGCTTCGTGTTCRTCCCGACTCGCGCCTCCTCTCCCCGCCGTGCAGCCGCGGAGCGGGTGCTGCAGAAGCCCCACCGGCTCCGGGACGTCGCGCTGGAGGTCTCGCCCTACTACGAGTTCCTGGAGCCCCTGCAGGAGGCAGAGCCGGCCGCCCCCGGCACCCAGGAGATCCGCGTGGGCGTCGCGGATGCGGCGAAACGGCAGCTGCTGGAGCTGAGCCCGGTGCTTGGGGAGCTGCAGGCTGCCTTCCCCGGGCTGTCCCTGCGGGTGGAGGGCGGCCAGGCCCGGATCTCCGGCGGGGATGTCTCCCGCCTCCRGGAGTCGCAGAAGTGGCTGGAGGAGAAGCTGGACGGGGCGGTTCAGGAGCCCCTGCCCTTCCCGGCGCAGACCCTTCGCTTGCTGCGACGCGAGGACGTCCGCGAGCGGCTCGGGCAGCTCCTGGCCGGCCGGGGCGTGCCGGCTTGCTACGCCGTGGCCGCGAGCGAGGTGGTGGTCACGGCGCTGAGCCCCGAGGCCGTCCAGGACACCATCTGCCTGCTGCACTCGGCCCTCACCCCCTTCTGCCTGGAGCTGTCGGAGCGGGAGCTGCCGGCGCTCAGCTCGCCGCGCTGGGCGCAGCTCCGGGAGCTGCTGCGCTGCTGCGACGTGCAGCTCGTCCCAGGCACGGGCCGCCTGCAGGGCCTCACCCTGCGCGGCCTGGAGGAGGAGAACGGGGAGAAGCTGCGGGCTTTCCTGCGGGACGCCGCGCAGGACGAGGCGCTGGTGTCCGCGGAGCCGGGCGCGCTGCGCTACCTGCAGCAGCACTACCGCGACCTGCTGGCCGGCATCGCCGAGGTCTCCCTGCTGCCGCTGGAAGGCTCGGACGTCACCGGCTTCCGGGTGAGCTGGGGTGTGCGCAGAGGGGAGCCAAGCCGCGCTGTGTTGGGGGTGCCTCCGTACGGAGCAGCGTGGCTCCGAAGGCAGGGGGTGCTCGCCGCTCCCTGCGGAGCGGGGATGCAGCCCGCACGGCTCGGTGGGGCGCGTGGGGGCTCCCGCGGGAGCGGGGCGCTGGTGCTGACCGCCGGCCCCTTCTGCCGCAGCTGAGYGGGGAGGCGAGCGCCTGCCGGGCAGCCGCCGACTTCCTGCAGAGCCTGCTGGGCACCGTCGGCTCGCAGACGGTGACGCTGCGGTACCCCGGCGTCGCCCGCTTCCTCCTGGACGAGCGCGGGCGGAGCATCGTCGGCGAGCTGGAGAGACGCTTCCAGTGCGTCATCGACCTGGGCAAGGTGGAGTGGAGCCCACCGGACGCCCAGGTGAGGCCAGGCTCGCCCGGCGCGGCAGCCCTGCTTGGAGCGGTGCGCGCTCGCGGCCGGCTGCCCTCGCTCTGTGCCGGGCCGCGAGCCGTCGGGGCCGTGGCGGCGCCGGGCTCGGCGTGCTCGCTCGCTCCCTGGCGTTGCGTGCGGCGCCGTGACGGAGCCTCGCTGGCGTGTCCCCGCAGCTTGAGCTGGCCGAGCTGTTCCCCGAGAGCGGCCCCTGGGACTCCCCGCCCGCCGTGCCAGACTCTGAGCACCGGGAGCTGCCCGACGGCACAGACGGAGACGGCCGTCCCCCTAACATAGGTGAGCTGCGGCAAGGGGGCAGGTCTGCGGCTGGGTTCCCGGCTGCGCCCGCCGGTGCAGGGTGGTGACGTGCGCGCCGGGGCAGCCTGCTGCCAGCCCCGGGAGGTGGGGTGGGAAGGGCGTGCACGGGGCCATGGCTGCGTGTCTGCACTGCGGCAGCTGTGCATCGCGGTGTCCGTGCACCAATGCATCCGTGCACCGAGGTGTCTGTGTGTCTGTGCATCTCCGCGGTGCAGGAGGGCCCTGGGGGTGGGCAGGGGGATGGGGTGGGAAGGGCACGTGGGGCCCTGGTGAGCCACGGCTGCGTGTGTCTGTGCCATGGCCTCCATGCACCGCGGTGTCCATGCACCGATGCGTCTGTGCACCACTGCGTCCCTGCACTGATGTGTCCGTGCATCTCTGCTGCTTGGGAGAGCCCTGCGGGTGAGCAGGGGGATGGGGTGGGAAGGACACGTGGGGCCATGGCGAGCCACGGCTGCGTTTGTCTGTGCACCGATGCATCTGTGCACATGGTGTCTGTGCACCGTGGTGTCTGTGCACCAATGCATCCATGCACCACGGCACCCGTGCATCTCCACGGCGTGGGAGAGCCCTGGGGGTGAGCGGGGGCCTGCCCTGCTGTGGGAAACGTGCCGCCTCCTCCCCGCGCTGCAGCGGGGAGGCGGAGGGAGCGCTGGGGGGCCCTGCGCACCCCACACCAGGGCTCGGGTCTCACCGCCTGACTCCGCCACGCTCCTCCCTGCAGAGGAGATCAAGGAGCTGCTGGCAGCCCTGCGCACGGAGGACGCCGGCAGAGCTGCGGGTGACGGGGAGCCGCCGCCACCTGCCCTCGATGAGGCCGCTCTGGACTGGAGCAGGGTCRTCTCCAACAGCGAGGAGGATCTGTACCGTGCACCGGAGTCCAGCTTGGCAGTGCCGGGGGAGCCGCGGGGCCCAGCCGATGGGGATGACGCTGCAGACCTGCATGCCGCCGGGATGGGGGGCGGCGAGGAGGAGGAGGAGGAGGAGGAGGCAGCGATGCTGCTGGCCATCCAGCAGTCCATGGACAGCACGCGGCGCGAGGAGGAGGAGCTGCAGCGCGCCACCCTGCTCTCCCTGCGCTCCTATGAGCGGGAGCAGCGGGCTGCCCCCGGCCCCGCCGAGGACCCCGGCCTCCGCGCCGCCCTGGAAGCCTCCCTGGAGGAGGCTCTGCCGGCGGCGGACACCGCCCGGGTGACGCTGTACGCGGCCTTCGAGCAGGACGTGAGCGCGCTGCCCCGGCAGCTGGAGCAGGCGCTGCAGGCGCGGCTGCACACGGAGGAGGTGCAGAGCCCCCGGCTGCGGGCGCTGCCGGCCGCCTGCCGCCGCTACCTGGCCCACCTGCAGCGCGCCCACGCCGTGCACCTCCGCCTGCACGGCGGCACGGCCACGCTGCACGGCTTCGCCGACTACACCGCCGGCGCTGCCCGCGACCTCTGCCTGCTCCTGGCCCGGCTGCCGCCGGCGGAGCCGCCCCCGCCGGGCTCGGCACGCTGGGTGCGCTGGGACGCCACCGGCACCGCTGTGCCCTACGCCGCCCCGGCCGCCACGCTGCTGGAGCAGGCCTGGTGCCGCCGGCAGAGGCGGCTGGACGTGCTCTTCGACGGCCGGCCCTTCGCCATCGACCTGGAGCGCATGGAGGAGTACGACGTCGGTGCTGCCTGCACCCTGGCCATCTCCCGCAGCGAGCCGCCGACGGACAGCGCCCGGCGCAGCCTTCTCGGTACGTGCCGTGCCCCGGGCGGCGCTGCACGCACAGGGAGCGGTGTCCTGCCGGGGAGCCTCCGGCCCTGCCAGAGCTGGAGGGGGGCCCGCGCCCTGGGGATGCCGAATCCCAGCACCGAGGCTGTGATCCCTGGTGGTTCCCGTGCCATGCTTCCTGTGCCATGGTTCCCGCGCCATGCTCCCTGGTGGTTCCCACGCTGTGGTTCCCATGGCGCGCTCCCTGGTGTTCCTATGCCATGGTTCCTACACCGTACTCCCTGGTGGTTCCTATGCTGCGCTCCCTGGAGGTTCCTGCGCTGCGGTTCCCATGCCATGCTCCCCGGTGGTTCCCATGCCACGGTTCCCGCACCGTGCTCCCCAGTGGTTCCTGAGCTGTGATTCCCATGCCATGATTCCCGCACTGTGCTCCCCGGTGGTTCCCAAGCTGCGATTCCCACGCCGCGCTCCCTGGTGGTTCCCACACCGTGCTCCCCGGTGGCTTCTGCTCCCCGGTGGCTTCTGCTCCCCGGTGGCTTCTGCTCCCCGGCGGCTCCTGCACCGCACTTCCCACACCGCGCTCCCCGGCGGATCCCACGCAACAGTCACCCTCACTGGTGCTGGATCTCCTCAGCAGGGGCGGAGGAGGTGGACCTGGACGAGGAGGTGAAGCTGATGCCGCTGGCGGAGGACTCGGAGGAGTTCTGCGAGGCCGTGCGCCACTTCTACGCCACCCTGGAG
The DNA here is from genome assembly GCF_003343035.1 of Apteryx rowi. Taxonomy (NCBI): domain Eukaryota; kingdom Metazoa; phylum Chordata; class Aves; order Apterygiformes; family Apterygidae; genus Apteryx; species Apteryx rowi. Next base: position 365,402 of record NW_020451056.1, on the reverse strand, counting down.
GACTTCCACAGCAAGATCCGCGTGGTGAAGGTGGGACCCCCGGGCACGGCCGGCTCCGCCGGTGCGGCTCGGGACAACGCCCTGAGCGGCGGGGTGCTTCCCGCGGCGCGGGACCCTGAGCGCCCTGGTGCTTTCCGGCAGGTGGAGAAGCTGATCCACCCGCTGCTGTACAAGCAGTACCAGCTGAAGAAGGCCTGCATGGAGAAGACGTGCAGCACCCGCAACGTGGAGCAGGTCCTCTTCCATGGCACCACGGAGCAGTCCAGCCGCGAGATCTGCCTGCACGGCTTCAACCGCAGCTTCTGCGGCAAGAACGGTGAGTGCCGGCGGCGGGCCCCGGGCCCTCGGTCCCCGCAGGGGAAGAGCCTGGAGGAAGCGCCGCTCTGCTCCGGCATCCCCCGGCCCTTTTGGCTCCGCTCCCGCCCCGCGGAGAGGGATGGTGCCGGCGCCTCTGGCTGACCCGCTCCCGGCCTCCCGCCCCGCAGCCACTCTCTACGGGCTCGGCGTGTACTTCGCGGTGAACGCCGTGCTGTCGGTGCAGGACAAGTACTCGCCCTGCAGCGCCGACGGCAGCAAGTACATCTTCATGGCCAAGACCCTGACCGGCGACTACGCGGCCGGCAGGAAGGACATGCGGGCGCCGCCGCTCAAGGAGGCATCCGAGGCGCCGCTGCGGTACGACAGCGTCGTGGACAACCCCAGGAAGCCGGGCATCTTCGTCATCTTCAACGACACCCAGGCCTACCCGCAGTACCTCATCACCTGCCAGCGCGTCAAGCCGCCGGCCTGAGCCGGGGCCGGCCGCCTGCGGGCTCGCCGCGCGCGCCGGGGCTCTCCCGGCTCCACCGTGCCGGCATCCGGCTGCGCCTGTCCCGCCGTGATGGGCAGCCCGGTGTTGCACCGGGACGGGCTCGGTGCACGGAGGGGACCCTGCGCCCCTTCCCTGCAGGGCGCTTCTGCTGCAGCCCCTCACCCCGGCGTCAAGCCTCTGCGTGCGGCACGGCGGTGGGGGGACCAAGGGTCGCAAGTGCAATAGAAACAAAGTTTGGAATAAAGGGTTTGAGTGGCTGCCGGTGTCCGGAGGTGAGCGAGGGGCAGCCCGGGGGGTGCGGGCGATGCCGAGGGGGACCCTCGGCTGCCTTCGCTTTCTGGGGCTGGGTGGAATCGTTGCTCCTGTGGGCTGGGCTCTGCCGGGGGGTTTCTCCCCTGCTGGGCTCCAGCTCCTCGCTCCCGGGTTACCTGCTGGGGCTGTCTCCAGAGGTGCCTTCTCGTGGGGCCAGACCTCRTCCCGCCCCGGGGGCTCGCTGCCTTCCGCTCCCCGTGCGAGGTCTCACCCTGGGGAGCTGGGTGCAGGTGCAGGTGCTGCTGGCACCTGGCCCTCACCTGCGGCCTCTCCGTGAGGCTGGGGCCGACAGCCAGCTTTTCTGCAGGAGATGTGCTGTTCTTGACGAGTCGTGTCGCCAGGTCAAGGAGTTACGGGAGGAGGTAAGCAGGCTGCGTAGCATCCGAGAAGACGTGCGAGAGATGGGTAGGCTATTCTCAGAGACCCTACAGCTTCAAAAGTCTCAACCCCCCATAGCAGTGGAGATGCAGGCGGGCTCTGTGCCATGAGGAACAGTAAGTCATAACTCTGTAGAAGATGAAGGCTGGAAATTGGTTGCTCCTCGTATGAGGAGAAAGGCTCTCGCTCCTGCTGAAGACTTGCAGTTGATGAACCTCCGAGCTGAGGGCACTGACCTTGCAGCATGGCTCCAGGTGAAGCAACTGAGCCGACGGACCCTGTGCCATGCAGGAGCACCTGGAAGAAGCGGAGAGTGATTGTTGTGGGTGACTCCCTGCTGCAGGGGACAGAGGTGCCCGTCTGCCAACCTGATCTCTTGTCTAGAGAGGTTTGTTGCCTGCTGGGGGCTCGAATCTGAGATATCGTGGAAAGACTGCCAAGACTTGTCCACCCGTCCAACTATTACCCCCAGCTGCTCTTCCACGAAAAAAGAACAAACAAAAAAACCCCTCGGGGATCTACAGGCCAGTCAGCCTCACCTCGATCCCTGGAAAGCTGATGGAACAGCTCGTCCTGGACACCATCTCCAAGCATGTGAAGGATAAGAAGGTGATTGGGAGTAGTCAGCATGGCTTCACCAAGGGGAAATCATGCCTAACCAATCTGATAGCCTTCTATGATGGGATGACTAACTGGGTAGATGAGGGGAGAGCAGTGGATGTTGTCTACCTAGACTTCAGCAAGGCTTTTGACACTGTCTCCCATGACATCCTCATAGACAAGCTCAGGAAGTGTGGGCTAGAAGAGTGGCCAGTGAGGTGGATTGAGAACTGGCTGAATGGCAGAGCTCAGAGGGTTGTGATCAGCGGTGCAGTCTAGCTGGAGGCCTGTAGCTAGTGGTGTCCCGCAGGGGTCAGTACTGGGTCCAGTCTTGTTCAACTTCTTCATCAATGACCTGGATGAAGGCACAGAGTGCACCCTCAGCAAGTTTGCTGATGATCCAAAACTGGGAGGAGYGGCSGATACACCAGARGGCTGTGCTGCCATTCAGAGGGACCTGGACAGGCTGGAGAGGTGGGCGGAGAGGAACCTCATGGAGTTCAACAGAGACAAGCGCAGGGTCCTGCACCTGGGGAGGAATAACCCCAGTCACCAGTACAGGTTGGGGGCTGACCTGCTGGAAAGCAGCTCTGCGGAGAAGGACCTGGGAGTGCTGGGGGACAACAAGTTGACCATGAGGCAGCAATGCGGCCTTGTGGCCAAGAAGGCCAATGGTATCCTGGGGTGCGTTAGGCAGAGCGTTGCCAGCAAGTCTTGCCTGGAGAAGAGAAGCCTGAGGGGGGATCTTATCACCATGTACAAGTATCTGAAGGGAGGGTGTAGAGAGGATGGAGCCAGACTCTTGTCAGTGGTGCCCAGCGATAGGACAAGAGGCAACGGGCACAAACTGAAACACAGGAAATTCTGTCTGAACATGAGGAAAAACTTCACTGTGAGGGTGACAGAGCACTGGAACAAGTTGCCCAAAGAGGTTATGGAGCATCCTGCCTTGGAGATGTTCAAAAGCCGTGTGGACAGGGTCCTGTGCAACGTGCTCTAGGTGACCCTGCTTGAGCAGGGGGGTTGGACTAGATGATCTCCAGAGGTTCCTGCTGACCTCAACCATTCTGTGGGTTCTGCCCTGTCCCTCTTGTGTTGCTTCGTGCAGTGGAGTCAGATTCCAGCTCCGGCATCTCTCATCTCTCTGCTTTAAACCTGCCGTGTCCTGGAAACTGGGAAACGTGCTCCGGTCTCCAAAGCAGCCTGGGGGTGGGGGTCCGGCCTGGGTGCCGGACTGGCGGCATGGTGGCAGCTGTAGCTGCAGCAGTGGCTGTGGAGGCAGCGAGGCCCTGCTCGGCCTGGACAGGGACAGCCGCAGCCACCAGTGTCCTCTCCCCGGCACGCAGCGGAGCTGCCGCACGGTGGCAGCAGCCACGAAGGGCTCGTGCCGGGGAGGAGGGCCACATCCGTGGCGGGTCTGGGTTTGGGGACCTCGTCGGCAGTGGCGGCTCCGGGGTTGGGGCCCGGCACCCCTCCGGCGTCGGTGCCCCCGGGGCGGTGGCACTAGAGGGTGCTGTGGCCACACCGGGTGCCCGTCGGGCCGCTTGGGCGTCCCCCCTTGGCCGGGCTCCCGCTGGCAGCGGCGCCGAGGTGGCATTTCCGCTCCTTTGTGCGGCTGAGCCCGAGCTGCGGCTCCCTGGAGCCAAGCGCCGGGGCAGGCGCCAGCGCTGGGAACCCGCCGTGCCTGCGGTGGGACGATGCACCCTGCCAGCCCTGGCAGCGCGGTCCCCGGGGCTGCCTGCGCCTGGCCTCATGCAAGGGGCGGCGTGATGGCATTGCCTGCCCCGTGCTGGCATCGTGCACCCCATGCCAGCATTGCCCACCCTGTGCTAGCATTGCCCACCCCATGCTGGTATCGTGCACCCCATGCCAGCATTGCACACCCTGTGCCAGCGTTGCCCATCCCATAACGGCATCATGCACCCCATGCCAGCATTGCCCACCCCATGCCGGCATCGTACACCCCATGCCAGCATTGCCCATCCCATACTGGCATTGCCTGCCCCATGCCAGCATTGCACACCCTGTGCCAACATTGCCCACCCCATACCGGTGTTGTGCACCCCATGCCAGCGTTGCCCACCCCATGCCGGCATCGTGCATCCCATGCCAGTATTGCTTCCCCCCATACTGGCATCGTGCACCCCATACCGGCATTGTGCAACCTGTGCTAGCATTGCCCACCTCATGCCAGCATTGCACACCCTGTGCCAGCATTGCCCACCCCATGTGGACATTGCACACCCTGTACCAGCATTGCCCACCCTGTGCCGGCATTGCACACCAGAGCAGGGGGGTGCTGGGGCCGGGGCTGGGGTTGAGGCTGCCGCTTGGGGCCGGCCCGTGGGGATGAGGCGTGCTCCAGACATGGGTTAAAAGCGGTGGTGCCGAGGCTCCTGCTCTGCTCCGGATTAAGCCGTTCCCACATCCTCTTGCCACAAACCCTGCGCTGCAACTGCCAGGGCGCTGGGGCCGGCGCAGGGGAGCAGAGCCGGGGACTGGCAGGCGGCTCTGGGGAGCAGCGCCGGGGGGGGCCCGAGCTGGCCACAACCCCAGGAGCTGCAGCCCAGGCCACGGGGAGGAGCAGGATGGGGGGTGCAGGCAGTGCCGTGCATTGGCTCCGAGCAGGCTGCGGGGCTGCCGGAGGGCCCTGGCTGTGCCATGTGCTCCATCCCATTCCTTGCAAGCTCGCTGGGTGCCTCAGTTTTTCCAAGCACCAAGTTTGCCATTGCTCCCGAGTCCCCGTGTTGTTAAGGTCTGGCCATCTGGAGCTGGAGCCCGGCCCCAGCCTCTTTCTTGCCGTTTCAAGGGGCGGCAAAGCTGGGTTTGTGGGAGCCGCGGTGGGATCAAAAGGGCCAGCAATGCCCTGCCAGGGCTGCGGTTTGGCACCGGGGCGGCTTTTTATGTCAGCAATGAAAAGAATTGCTTCTGAAGCATTCCTTCCACTGCAGCCCCGGGCGGTGGGGCCTGGCGCGCCGTTAACCCTGCCCGCGCTGTGTCCTGCCCCTGCTGCGTCCTGCTGCACTGCGTCCTGCTGCGCTGCACCCTGCCCATGCTGCCTGCACTGCACCTTGCCTGCATTGCACCCTGCCCACGCTGCGTCCTGCTGCACTGCGTCCTGCTGTGCTGCACCCTGCCTATGTTGCCTGCACTGCACCCTGCCTGCATTGCACCCTGCCCACGCTGCGTCCTGCTGCACTGTGTCTTGCTGGCATTGCACTACACGCTGCTCATGCTGCCTGTGATGCATCCTGCCCATGCTGCGTCCTGCTGGATTGCACCCTGCCCATGCTGCCTGCAGTGCACCCTGCCTGCGCTGCATGCTGCCCATGCTGCATCTTGCCAGCACTGCACCCTGCCAAGCTGCCTGCACATTGTCCTGCCTGCGCTGCACCCTGCCTGCACTGCACCCTGCCCATGCTGCCTGCAACACACCCAGCCCATGCTGCATCTTGCTGTGCTGCACCCTGCCCCATACTGCCTGCCCTGCACCCTGCCCATGCTGTACCCTGCCTGCACTGCACCCTGTCCATGCTGCGTCCTGCCTGCACTGCCCACACTGTCCGCCCCAGTGTCAGGGCCGCGGCTGGTGCACTCCTGGCCAGCCCGTGGGCACCCATGGGGGGGGGGGGGTTGGAGGGTCTCGCGTGCACATCCTTGTCCCCCGGCACCCTCTGCCCATCAGAGAACTGCTTGGACCGAAACTCGGGGGGAGCAGAAAGGAGTTTCCTTCCTCCCCGGTGGGGCCAAACGCCGGCAGCGAGCCGCGGGTGGGAGCTCTGGAGCAACCGGCAGAGCTGGGGAGCAGGGGACCAGGGCCTCCGGGCTGCGTGTCCGCCCGGTCCGATGCCGCGTGCCGCTGAAGCGCAGCGGAGGGCCCTCGCAAAGGGCCTAACAGCAGCTGCCGTGCGGGAGCCGCCGCGCGGGCGGTGTCTGCAGGGGCTGCGCGGCCGCGGGAGCAGCGCTGCGAACCCCGGGGTCGCCGGCACGCGGCAGGGACCTCCCAGCCCCGAGCAAAGCGCAGGGCAGCGCCGCGCTGGCCCCCGTGCTGCTTCCCGGAGAGGGTTAACGACCCGAGGAGCCAACTGCTGGGAAACTGGGAAACGGAGGCTGTTTCCTGGCCCCGGCCCAGAGCTATTGGGGCAGAGCACCCGGGGGAGCCGGAGGGATGGATGAGTCAGGCACGGGAAGCGCCGGCAGCACCGGAGCCGCCGGGGGCCGTGGGCTCTGCTGGAGCCGGGCCCGGGCAGGGTTTGGCTGGGGGCTGGGGCAGGCGCTGGGCGCTCGCTGCCGACGGAGCTGGGCCGCGGCGGTGCTGCAAAACACGTCCGTGAGCCGGGCACGGCTGGGGCTGCGCCGTGCCATCGCCCCACTGTTCCTGTGGGGCTGCCGCCAGGCACGGGGGCTCCAGGGGACACGGAGGGTGCAGGGGCCAGGGCTGCGCAGAGGTGCTGCCTGCCAGGCACAGGGGACACGGGGGACGCAGGGGACACCAGAACGGGGGGTGCAGGGGCCAGGGCCATGTGCTGCAGTGCCTGCCAGGCATGGGGATGCAGGGACACGGAGGACACAGGGACCTGGGTTGTGCAGTGGGGACATGGGGGATGCAGGGGACAAAGGGGATGCAGGGACATGGGGGACGCAGGGGCCAGGGCTCTGCAGTGGGGACATGGGGGATGCAGGGGACACCGGGGATGCAGGGACATGGGGGATACAGGGGCCAGGGCTGTGCAGTGGGGACAAAGGGGATGCAGGGGACACTGGAGATGCAGGGACATGGGGGGATGCAGGGGCCAGGGCTCTGCAGTGGGGACACAGGGGGTGCAGGGGACACCGGGGATGCAGGGACATGGGGGATACAGGCGCCAGGGCTGTGCAGTGGGGACATAGGGGATGCAGGGGACACCAGGGATGCAGGGACACGGAGGACACAGGGACCTGGGTTGTGCAGTGGGGACATGGGGGATGCAGGGGACCCTGGGGATGCAGGGACATGGGGGATGCAGGCACCAGGGCTCTGCAGTGGGGACATAGGGGATGCAGGGGCCACCGGGGATGCAGGGACATGGGAGATGCAGGTGCCAGGGCTGTGCAGTGGGGACATGGGGGATGCAGGGGACCCTGGGGATGCAGGGACATGGGGGACACAGGGGCCTGGGCTGTGCAGTGGGGACACAGGGGGTGCAGGGGACCCTGGGGATGCAGGGACATGGGGGATGCAGGCACCAGGGCCGGGCACGGCGTGCCGGGTCAGCCCAGGCAATGGCGTGTGCAGGCATGCGGCTTGGCACACAGCAGCCTCCGTGTGCGGCACGGGCAGGCGGAAGAGGCGTCCTGGCGGGACGGCTGCATGCCACCCCTGCGCTGCCACGGTGTCCGCGCCGCCCGTGCTGTGGCCAGGTGAAGCCAGATATCCCACCCGCTCTGCTCCTTCCCTCGCTGAGGTCTGGGCCCCCTGGGGTGAGCAAGCTGGGGTCCGATGGGCCCCACGGGGTGAGCAAGCCCCCACCCCGGTTTGGGGAGTGGGTCCCAGTGCAGCCCCCCCCCCCCCGGGTGCAGGAGGGGGTCTGTGTGCGACGGGGCTGAGGAAGGAGCACCGGGGCCAGACGCACTGCAGCAGGACCAGGGCCCCGCCGCGCTGCAGAGCCTCCCCGGACGGCGGAGAGCTGGGAGCCAGCCCCGTTGCTCCATCCCTGTGCCGCCCTGCGGTTCCGTCTGCAGACGGTCCTGGCCGGGGAGGGGTGCTCTGTTTGGAGGTGGGTGACGTCCCTGCACGGGCCACCCCTGCAAGCCCCGAGCACCCAGCGCACGTGCTGCACCCCGAGCAGCTCCCTGGCCTCGCTGTGCCCCGAACGGCCGTGCAATCCCTGCCGAGGGGTGCCGGCTGCTCCCGCACGTGGCCACGCACTCGGGGCAGAGCAGAGCCGGCCCGTGTCCCCGGTGCACGGGGTGGGAGCCTGCAGCGGGGCTGCCCAGGGTGGCACTCCTGCACCGGGACGCGGCGTCCCCATCCCCGTCCCTGGCGAGGGTTAAGGGCCTGCGGAGGAGCGGGGCTGGGAGCGCGCGGTTCCCGGGAGCGCAGTGAGTCAGCAGGAGGGGCTGCACATCTGGAGCTCGTCGAGCAGCTGGGCAGGGATGCCGTGGTTAGCGGGGCCGGCCAGCTGCCCGCCCGGCTCAGCCCGCCCGTGGCAGCCCTAGGATGTCCCCGCGGGGGCTGGCGGTGCCCAGCGACCCCGCCTGGCTCCGGGTGCTCTGGGTCCTGGCCACGGCGCTGGGCTCCCTCTGCCTCTGGACCGTCTTCGTGCTGCGCTCGCTGCCGGGCCGGCCGCCCCCGCGCCCCGCAGGTAGGTGGCTGGGGGAAGCCGCCACGTGTCCGGCGGCGGCTCGGGCCAGGGTGGCCCCACGGGATCTCCGCTACCTCCGTGCTCCTGCAGGCTCGGCGCTTCCCAGGCCTGACCCGTCCCGGCTCGGGGCCGTGGGACTTTTCCTCCCAGCTCCTCCCGGGAGCGCCGGCAGGGGGGTGAGGAGAGGAGTGCAGCCAGCACTAGCCCGCGGTCCTATTGCACGGACCGAAGCCCTGCTGCTGGCTGCAGCCTTGTTCCCTCGGAGCGCAGCTCCGGTGCAGCTCGCTCCCCCGGGTCCCTGCACCCCATCCTGGCCAGGCGCATGGCGGCAGCGGGCGAGGGCATTGCGGGAGCGCCCTGCACCGCCGAGAGCCCCGGCCCCAATCTGCAGGAAGCTCATTGATCCGGGTATTGCACACTGGGTGGGAGGAAAGCGGCGTCGTGCAGGGTCCAGGTGCAGGGTGCAGCATGAGCGGCACCCCGTCCGGGTGGCATGGGGCACCGCCACGGGGCACCGGTGGCCTGAGCGGCCGGGACTGGCGATGGGGCTGCGCCGAGGTCCCACGGCACCAGCAGAGCCGGCGAAGCAGCCCCGACTCTCCCTGCATCCCGGAGCCCAGCAGGGCAGCGTGGCCGGACCGGGCAGCAGCCCCGGGGTGAACGCAGCAGCGCCGGCAGCACGCACACCCCGAGGACGCCGGCGGCGATGTGTGCACTGCCTGCCGCGGGGTGCAGCCGCCCCTGCAGCGTGCATGCTGGCTGCACCGAGCACCGACCCGCAGGCTCCTGGCTGCGCTCGGGAACACGTGGCACCGCGCGGCAGTTGTCCCCGTCCCCGTGCCTCCCCACGGGGCATGCACGCAAATGCAATGCAGGGCTCAGCAAAGCACAGAGGGGCTCCGGGCACAAACCCTGCCGGGGCACCCGTGTAGGGACACAAGCAGACGGCGGCGTGGGTTCTTGCCAGCGTGCACGCGTGCACACGTGGTCTTTCGGGGCGACGGTTGCAGAGGCACCAGCTGGCATGCACGCTAGTGCCCGCACCCACTCTGCACCGACACCGGCACCGGCGTGCTTCAGGCCGCACGTGTCCGGATCGACCCCGAGAGGGACACGTGCCGGCTCACAACAGTTGCAAGCAAACACAGCCGACCCTGAACTCTGAGAGCTGCAAGGCACAGCCCTGCCTGGCAGACAGCCGCACCAGGCTCCGGCTGCGAGGTGGGAAAGCCCGGCTGGCACCGGTGCACGAGGCAACGCGGCGCCCGGGCCGGCGCAGGGCGGCGGGTGCCGGGATCCCGGGGAGGGCCGGCGCTCACGTGGCCGCGCTGGGGCACTGACGCTCTGTTTGCTCCGGCAGAGAGGCAGCTGGGCAGCGCGAAGCCGCAGGCGGTCCCGGAGGTAAGAGCCTTTCCCGGGGCATAGTGCGGAGGCGCCGGCGGGAGGGGTGGGAGGAGGGAGGCGCGGGCGCCCCGGCTGCTCCCCACGTGCGGCGCGGCACGGCGGGGTCGGCGCAGACCCCTTGCAGCCGGCGGTGCCCCCCTCTTCCTCCGTGGGGCCGGGGACGCCCTGCCCCCAGCGGGTCCCCGGCCCTGAGCGCGTGGGGAGGGCTTGGTGCTGCCCGTGCCAAGTGTGCTGGACCTTTGTCCCGCGGCCGAGGGGCCCGTGGGGCCGAGCGCGCGCTGAAAGGGGCCCATTGTCCGGGCTCTTAATGAGGGAAGTCACTTACTCCTCCTGTGCCGGGGGACTGGACATAATCAGTGCGAGGGTGGCCGTGCCAAGCACACAGCCCTGCCGGGCAGAGGGGGCTGGCACCCCGGTGCTGCTCCCCACGCTCCCCGCCGGCCGCGCCGTGGGGCAGGGAAGGGCCCCGGGCAGGCACCTGGCTGCGGGCAGGCACCCGGGTACAGGCAGGCACCCGGCAGTGGGCAGGCTGCAGGCAGGCGCCTGGGTACAGGCAGGCTGCAGGCAGACACCTGGCTGTGAACAGGCATCTGGTTGTGGGCGGGCACCCGGGTACAGGCAGACATCCGGCTGCAGGCAGGCACCTGGGTACAGGCAGGCTGCAGGCAGGCACCCGGGTACAGGCAGGCATCCAGCTGCAGGCAGGCACCCGGGTACAGGCAGGCACCCGGCAGTGGGCAGGCTGCAGGCAGGCACCCGGGTACAGGCAGGCATCTGGCTGCAGGCAGGCACCCGGGTGCAGGCAGGCACCCGGCAGTGGGCAGGCTGCAGGCAGGCACCCGGGTACAGGCAGGCATCTGGCTGCAGGCAGGCACTAGGGTGCGGGCAGGCTGCAGGTGGGCACCCGACTGCGAACAGGCATCCAGCTGCAGGCAGGCACCCGGGTACAGGCAGGCTGCAGGCGGGCACCCGGCTGCAGAAAGGCTGCGGGTGGGGTGGGCAACGCACCACGGGGCAGCTGGTGGCAGCGTGCCTGGTGCTGGTGCTGGGGCTGGTCTGGCGCCCCGGTTGCTCCGTGGGGGACTCACGGGGCCCTGTGTGCCTTGCGTTGCAGAGGAACCGGAGGAAAGGCCCCAAGCAGCGCCCCGCGCCCGGCAAGCAGCCGCAGCCCCCGGTGGGCAGGGAACGGCGGCTGGAGGAGGCGAGGAGGGCCAGCGCACGCCGGGCAGCACGCAGAGCGGTAGGGACCCCAGGGACCTGGTGCTGGGGAAGGGGACACCACCCAGAGCGGCCCCGCTCCCGCTGCTACAGCAGTTTGGGTGCAGCGGGTGCCGCGTCGCGCCGCCCCGGTCTGGGGCCCAGGCGACCCCACGTCTGTGCTGGCGGGGCTGGGATCTGCAGCGTGGGGCAGGCACGTGCCGGCCCCGGTGCTGCAGCGCTGGGTGCATGCCGTGAGCCCCAGGAGGCATGGGGCCAAAGTGTGGGGCAGATGGCATGTGTGGGGCGCTGTGCTGTGCAGCGGGGCCCATCGGGGTGGCACAGGGAGGGGGCACGGGGAGACCCCGGGGGTAGAGGGCACGGCAGTGTAGAGTGTCCCACTGCACCCGGTGCCTGCTGCCCCCTGGCATGGCTGCACTGTGGGGTGTGCTGGGGTAGGAGGTGCTGAGACTCCCAACCAGCACCCGTGCCGTGCCATGATGCCCCGAGCTGCTCCCACCCCAGGGGCTCGCTGCCCCACGGTATTGCTGCCCCATGGTGTCACTGCCTGGGGTGTCTGCTGTCCTACAGCATGTGCTGCCCTGAGGTACCCACCACCCCATGGTACTCATCACCCTTAGAGTACCCACCACCACATGGTACTCATCTCCCCTAGAGTACCCACCACTCCATGGTACTTGTCACCCTTGGGGTACTCACTGCTCCATGGTACTCATCACCCCTGGGGTATGCAGCACCCTATGGTACTTGTCACCCCTGGGGTACTCACTGCTCAGTGGTACTTGGCATCCCATGGTACTCGTCACGCCTGGGATATCCACCACCCCGGTGGTATTCATCACCCTGGGGTACTCACTGCTCAGTGGTACTCGTCACGCCTGGGATACCCACCACCCCATGGTACTCCTCATCCCTGGGGTGCTCGTTGCTCCATAGTTCTTGTCACCCCTAGGGTACCCACCACCCCATGGTACTCATCATCCCAGGGTACCCACCACCCCGGTGGGATTCATCACCCCTGGGGTACTCACTGCGCTATGGTACCTGCTGCCCTGGGCACTCACTGCCCTGCAGTACTCAATGTCCTGGGGTATTTTGTGTCCCGGGTTACTTGCTCCCCTGGGGCGCTCGCTGCCCCTGGGGCACTTGCTGCTGCAGGGATACCTGCAGCCCTGGGGGTGCTCACTGTCCTGGGGTGCTCGTTTTCACGGGGTCCTTGCTGCCTTGGGGTATTCGCTGCCCCGGGGCACTCGCTGCCTCAGGGCCCTTGCTGCCCAGCCTGTCCTCGCCAGCACGCTCGCGGAAAAGCTGTGGCCGGGTCTGCTGCAGACCTGCCCATGCCTGCGGCAGGGCTGCTCCCCCGGGACCAGCCGGAGCAGGGCTGGTGGCATGTCTGGGCTGCATGTCCCAGGGGTTGCATGCTCAGGTCTGGGGGGCTGCATGCCCCAAGGCTGGGGCTGTCCCTGCACGGGACCTCTGTGTACATCACCCCTCGCCTGCGCATATTGGCCACCGCGTCCCCACTTGCCTTTCCCAGAGAGCTTCCCCAGGGAGCTCGGGTGCCTCTGGAAACTATTTCTGTGCACGGGACCGGCCTGGGAGGCTCCCATGCATCCAGGCATCTCGGGCATGCCAGCGAGGGGAGGCAGCTGGGAAGTGCAGCAGTTTGGCAGCGGTGGGTTGGCAGGGCCTTGTGCGATAGCTCTGCTGGGGGCAAAAGTGAGGTACGCTGCACCGTCTACCAGTGTGTGTGTGTGTGTGTGTGTGTGTGTGTGTGTGTGGCTGTGCCTGGGGGCGAGTGTGCATGCACATGCAGAAGAGCATGTGCCACTATGTGTGTTTGGCTACGTGCATTTGTGTGTGTGTGTGTGTGTGTGTGTGCGCGCATGTGTTTGGCAGGGTACACATTTCTGTATATGCATGTGTGCGCATGCATGTGTGTTTATGCCTGTGGGTGCCCGTTTGCATGTGGGCACGCGTCCAGCAGGGTGTGCATTTGCAGTGCGCGTTTTGAGCAGATTTGCATGCATGCGCGTTCTTGTCCATGTGCATTTGTATGTGTTTGCATGCGTGCATACATTAACTGGGTGTGTTCTGGTCTTTTGTGTTAGTGTTTGTGTCTTCATGTGTGCGTGTGCATTCAGGACGGAGTGCGTGTGCGTGTGCATTCACACGCGTGCGTGCCACTGGGAGCGTCTGTGTTCGTACACCCATGGGTGCTGAGCGGATGCGGTGCTCGTGCAGCACAGGTGCAGCACCGCTCCCGGAGGGGCTCCCCGCAGCTGGGGAGCTGGGCTGGGCCGTGGCCCAGCTGGTTCTTGGCTCGGTGCTGTCCCTACGGCACGTCAGGAGAGTCAGCTCCTGCCGTGCACCCGGGAGCAGGTGGCGGGGTGAGGTGAAGCCAGGCAGAGCTCCGTCCCACGACACCGCTGCTGCAGCGTGCCCTTGCACCAGGTGCACGCCGAGCTCCCGCGCCTGCTGAGCCGGCAGCTCCCGCAGCTCCCTGCTCCGTGCTCCGTCCCGCGGCGGGAGCCGCTGCAGCCTGACCAGCCCCACGGGCGGCTGCAGCCCGGGCAGGCGGAAACGGCAAACGTGGTCTCCCCAGCACCCAGCAAACCTGCCGCCTGCCACCGTCCTGCACGGAGACGGCTCCCGCGCCTCGGCCCCCGCGCGTGCACGCAGGCTGCCCCGCGGCGCCAGCCATGCAGGTGTCCCCGGCCCTGAGCCGCTCCAGCGCGGCGGCACCGTAAACAAGCCCGGGAGCAAACAGAGGCTGCGCCGGGCGCTCGCGAGGAAGTGGGTCATGTGAAGGGCTCATGATGCCTGCTGCCATGCCGGGGCTGGCGGGCGCCGGGAGCGGGGTGTGCGGCACCAGGACTGCCCTCGCACCGCCCAGCCCCGGCCCCGGCGCACCGCCTGGCCGGAGGGCCACCACCATGCACGGGGTAACGGGAAGCGGCCGGCGGAGAGGGGCTGCGCGTGGGGGTGGCCGGCAGGTCTCCATGCTGGAGCGGGTGCCCCCGCCACATTTGCAGCCGGAGGGATGCTTGAGGGCCGTGTTATTCCCCGTGCCCCGGGGGATTGCCGCCCCCGGTCCTGGCACGGCGCGGGTCTCCCAGAGGGGTGGCACGCTTGCCACCGGGCTAAAACGGGCAGGTTTGTGGCCCCGAGCGGTGCCGGTCGCTCTGCCCTGGACCCGCTCCAGCTCCTCTGCAGGTGCGGAGCGCGGGGAGCCGAGCAGACGGGCAGCGACGGCTGCCTGCCGTGCCACGCGTGCTCCCGGCGCGCGGCCCGTCCCCCCAGCGCCGCCTCCCCGGGCACCTGGGGCGGGTGCAGGGCTCGTCCTCAGCCTGCCCCCCATCACGTGCGGTCGGGGCGGCAAGGGGCGGCACGGGGTCCCTGAGGCCATGGGGCACGTGCCAGCAGGTCGGCGCTGGTGTGGGGGCCTGGCATGCTGCCAGCAGGCAGCGCCCGGGATGCTGGCATGGCTCGGGCACCCCAGGGTGCAGCCGCCACTCTGCAGGGACACGGGCTCGGCAGGGACATGGGCTCTGTGGGGACATGGGCTCTGCAGGGACACAGGCTTGGTGGGGACATGGACTCGGCAGGGACATGGACTCAGCAGGGACATGGGGTCTGTGGGGACATGGGGTCTGCAGGGCCATGGGTTTGGTGGGGACATGGGCTCTGCAGGGGCACAGGCTTGGTGGGAATATGGGCTCTGTGGGGACATGGGCTCTGCAGGGGCAAGGGCTTAGCGAGGGACACAGGCTCAGCAGGGACATGGGCTCTGCAAGGCCACCAGTTTTGCAGGCACATGGGCTCTGCGGGGACATGGGATCTACAGGGACGGGGGCTCTGCAGGGTTGTAGGCTCTGTATAGACACAGGCTCCATGGATCTGTGGGCTTGGTGGGGACACGTGCTCTGTGGGGACGTGGGCTCTGGGTTTGTGGGCTCAGTGGGGACATGGGCTCTGTGGGGACATGGGCTCTGGGTTTGTGGGCTCGGTGTGGACATGGGCTCTGTGGGGCTGTGGGCTCGGTGGGGACAGGGGCTCTGTGGGGCTGTGGGCTCGGTGGGGACAGGGGCTCGGCGGGGATGTGAGCTCTGCAGGGCTGCGGGTGTTCGTGGTCAGGACGACAGCCTGGGGGCTCTGTGGCTGCATTGACAGATGTCCTGAAATAACCAACAAGCCTTGGGGAAAGAGCAAGGGGACACGGGGCACCTGGGGGTGTCACTGCAGAGCCCCCTCCCTTCCGGTGCTGCCCCCACCGCCTTGGCCCAAGGGGAGCAGGCACAGAGCCCTGCCCTGGGGTCTGGGCACGGCAAGAGCCGGCCTGGGGCAAAGCAGGGCTAGCGGGGCCTGCCGGGTGCCCCGGGGCTGTGTTCAAGGGGGGGGGTGACCCCGACACGCTGGTGCCGTGGGGTCTGCGTGCTGCAGGGGTCGAGCCCTGCTGTGCTGGGAGTGCTGGGGGCACCGGTCATGGTTAACCCCTGAGGTGCTGGTGCTGCGGGGTCTGCGTGCGGGTGTCCAGCCCTGACACGCCGGGCGCACCAGTCACAGTTAACCCCTGCTACGCCGGGTGCAGGGGGTCTGTGTGCAGGTGTCCAGCCCTGACACGCCGGGTGCACCGGTCATGGTTAACCCTTGCTACGCTGGGTGCAGGGGGTCTGCATACAGGTGTCTAGCCCTGACATGCCGGGTGCGCTGGTCATGGTTAACCCTTGCTATGCTGGGTGCAGGGGGCTGCGTGCAGGTGTCCAGCCCTGGCATGCTGCTTGCACCGGCCACAGCTCACCCCCGCACCCAGGCTGCGCTGCCTGCATTGCTCGTGGTTCTCCCCCACCACGGCGGTGCGGCGCAGGCCGCCCGGGCCGGTGCCGGTGCGGATGACGGTGCCGGTGCGGGT
>NW_020451056.1:341485-348318 GCF_003343035.1 Apteryx rowi | reverse complement strand
GGGGGGGGTGTGGGGTGCAGGGAGGTTTGTCTGTGCTGCAGATGCCATGGGGTCTGTGGGGTGCAGGGAGGGAGGTCTGTGGGGTGCAGAGTGGGGGGTCAGTGAAGTGCAGGGTCTGTGGGGTGCAGGGAGGTTTGTCTGTGCTGCAAGAGCCATGGGGTCTGTGGGTTGCAGGGTGGGGGGCTGTGTGTTGCAGGCAGGGGGTCTGTGCTGCAGGAGCCATAGGGCCGTGGAGTGCAGGGTGGGGATGTGGGCAGCAGGAGCCATGGGGTCTGTGGGGTGCAGGGAGGGAGGTCTGTGGGGTGCAGGGTGGGGGTCCGTGCTGCAGGAGCCATGGGGTCTGTGGGGCACATAGTGGGGTGTGTGCTGCAGGGCCCGCGGGGTGCATGATGGGGGTCTGCGGGGTGCAGGGTGCGGGTCCGTGCTGCAGGAGCCGTGGGCTCTGTGGGGCGCAGTGCCTGGTGGAGGGGGGAGGGTGCGCTGTGGGCCCGTGCGGCGCCGGGTGGGGGCGTGGGGCCGTGGGCTGTGCTGTGGGGGCAGTGTGGGGCGGTGGGGGGCTGGTCAGCACGTGCCAGGCTGTGTGCGCGTACCGTGCAGGCAGCGCGTGGGGGGACGGGGGCGCGCGGGGTGGGCAGGGGCCCGTGGGTGGCGTGGGGGCGCCCGGCACCTCGGGGCTGGGTGCGGGCGTGCGGGGAGCAGGGCTGTGGGGTGAGGTGGGGCCGTGGGGCCCACGGGTCGGGCCTGGCGTCGGCGCAGGGATGCAGGCGCCGGCGCGGGGCAGGTCGGGGCCGGACAGGCTCCCCGGGGGGGGGGGCGAGGGCGGCGTGGGGCCCCCGTGCTGTGCACGTGCCCCCGTTCTCCTGCGGCTTCTGCCTCTCCCAGCCGGCAGCCCGTGGACCAGGGCTGCCGGCCTGGCGCCTGCCTCCGGAGGGACCTTCCGGAAAGGTTTCGGCCGAAAAGCCTCGACCGTTTCTGAGGTCAGGGAAAAATCCTCCTGCTCGCGTTAAGCCAATTCCCGAGCCGCTGTGCTGGGAAGCCGCAGGGCCGCCGCTCTTCGGAGCAGGTGCTTCCAGTTGGCAGGGCGGATTTGTTGAGGTTTGGGCTTCTGGAAACGGTGCTTTAGCGGCAGCGAAGGCCCCGGGGTTTGGAGCTGAGCTCGGCGGCGGCTGTGCTGCTTCCGGGCACCACGCAGCGAGGAGCAGGGCAGGCAGCGCGCCGTGGCGAGGGGCGGCGGGGAGAAGGTGCCGGGTCTGGATCAGAGCCCGGAGTGCCCCGTGCCCTTTCCAGCGCTGCGAGACGTGCCGGGAGCCGGTCTGGCGCGGACGGCGCTGCGGCCCCGCTGCAGGCCGCAGCCGGAGCTCGCCGGCGCGTGGCGCTGGCCGTCCCGGGGGCTCCCTCGGGATCCCCGTCCCTCTCCCGGGCTCACCTGCCGAAAGCGCTTTCCGGGCCCAGCCCTGAGCGATGCGGCGCCCTGTGGAAAAAATAGCATGTGATCATGTAATCAAAGACGGCTTCTCGTGGCGCTGCGCGAGGGGGTGGAATTGCAGAAGCATCCTCGCTGCCGGCGGCCGCTGACGTTGGCGGCTTCGCTTGGCAACCTCCGTCACGTTCTCTGGGGACCGTCCCCCGGAATGGGGACGGGGACGGTGGGCTGCTTGGCTCCGCAGGGTGCACCGCTCCGGGCTGCTCCGCGGTGTGGCTTCCGGAAACTCCCATGCGGTTCACATCCCTGCTGAGATGTGCCCAGCCGTGGCTCGCCGCATCCGCAGCATCTGCCACGTCCTCCCCGCAAGCAGGGCTGCATGTTCCCGCTGGGACCCGGGCTCTGCGCTCTCCCCGGAGCTACCTCCGGTGTTTCAGGGGCGTGCAGCCCTTCCCGGGCAGGGACGCCCTCCTCCCCTGTGCCAGTCGCTGGCGTGAACGCGGAGCAGCAGTGGGCGCAGCGGTCTGGGGGTCGCCAGCCGGTGGTTTGCCCCCGGCGTGTGCCCGGTGCGCGGCTCCGCCTGGACCAGCCGTCCCGCTCTGCGCCCTGCACGTGGCTCCCGCGCCGGCTCTTCGTCCGCCCCCGCCTTTGCACGCGTCTTCCCTCCCACTCGCCTTCGCAGCCTTCCTTGCCCCGGGGCGGAGGCAGCGGGGTGCGGCAGCGGGGACCCGCGCGCTCGCTCTGCGCCCCGGGACGGGCCGCGTTTCCTCCGCAGGCTTTGCGCGCGGGCGCTTTGCACGGCGCGCAGCGGGGGCTCCGCGGGGGCCGCCCGGCGGGGAGCCTCCCGGGCCCTGACGCCGCCTCTCCTGCAGGAGCTGATGTCGGCGGGGTGCCGGGAGCCGGCGGGGATGGCGGAGGAGAGCTCCAGCGGCAGCAGCAGCTCGCCCAGCCCCGGGGACACGCTGCCCTGGAACCTGGCCAAGCACCAGCGCACCAAGCGCACCAAGGTGGCCGCGGGCAACGGGACGGTGCTGGACCCCGCGGAGCGGGCCGTCATCAGGATCGCAGGTAGGGCTCCTGGGGACACTGCAGCGCGCCGCGGGCCAGCGGCGGTGCAAGGGGCTGAGCTGCTGTGCGACTGTGCTGGGGGGGGTCTTGCAGAGCGCCTGGGCCCCCTCCCTGGCGTTGCGGCAAGGGGCGTCTGGGCGCTTGCAGACGTGGCCCGGCCCATGGGGGCTAAACACCCGTCGTGCCTTGGACGAGGGTGCCGGCCGCGCTCGTGGAGGGATATGTGCACCGCTGCGGGGCGGATGGGGTGCGGGACTGTGCCGGGAGCTGCTGTCGGGAAGGGAGCGGACGCACGGGGACGGGGGTGGCGGGGCTGCTGCAGGCTGCGAGCCCTGTCCAGCCGCCGGCCGCGGCCACGCGTCAGCCCCTGCGCCGGGATGCAGGAGGAACGGCCGGTGGCCGAGGGGCCGCTGCCCGGGCTGTGGGCGCCCCTGGGCCCCGCGTGGCAGCTCGGCCAAGGCTGCTGAGGACCAGACCCGCGGGCAGCAGCTGGAGAGACTGATGCAGGCTGGAAACGCAGCGCGGGGTGGCCAGGGCTGTGCTTGAGGCTGGTCCGGTGCCTGCTGACCTGCTCCGGGCGCGATGCTGCGCCTGGGAGGGCTGCGCCGAGCAGGGGAACTGCGGGGGTGATGCCGATGCCGTGCTGGTGCGTCAGGGCCATGCACCGGAGGGCCGTGCCGAAGGGTCTGGGGGAAGTGCCGTGGGCTGGAGCGCTGTTCTGGGCTGGGGTGCAGAGGGGCGGTGCTGTGGCTCAGAGCTGGGCCATGCTGAGGGGGTCAGGATGGTGGTACCGAGCACGGAAGGCCATGCTGTGCTGAGGCGAGGAGGTCCGTGCCGTGCTGCGGTGGTCAGGACCGTGGTGCCAAGGTGGGGAGGGCCGTGCCGTGCCGAGATGGTCAGGAGAGCAGAGCCAAGGCAGTCAGGACGGCAGTGATGAGCAGGGAAGGCTGTGCTGTGCCCAGAGGGTTGGGACGGTGGTGCTGAGACGGTGCCTCGGTGGGGAGGTTCATGCTGATGTGGGAAGCTCCATTACCATGCTGATGTAGGGAGGTCCATGCCAAGCTGAGGTGGTCAGGACCACGGCGCTGAGGCGTGGAGCTCTGTGCCATACCGGGAGGGTTGGGAGAGTGGTGGGGAGGTCCGTGCCGTGCCGATGTGTTCGGAACAGCGGTGCTGAGCGGGGAGGGCTGTGCCATGCCGGGATCACCGATGCCCATTGGGAGCGGGGTGTCCGTGGCATCTCCACGACAGGCACCGGTGTTGGGGCAGGACCCGGGTCGGGGTCCCCTGGGAGGTCGGGCAGGCGTGTGCATGGCCGGATTTGCCGTGCGAGCGGTGGGACGCAGCTCGGCATCGCCGGGCTGCAGGTTGGGCTGCGGATGTCTGCGGGGTGTCGTGGTGTCTGCGAGGTGTCGTGGCTCCCGTAGAGCCGGGGGCTTCGAGGCCTCGTGTCTTGGCAAGAGGAACCTCATCCATGGGTGCAGCCCCCTTCCCAGGAGAGGGGCTGGGCGCCTGGGGGGCTGTGCCCTTCCCGGGGTCATGTCTCCCGGGGGAACATCAGGGCCACGTGCTCGGGGACAAGTTGTGTTGGCCACGGGGCTCTGCAATGTCAGCAACAGCCATCAGAGGGCCCTCGGGGAGGACGTGTCTCTGGGGGGGGGGGGGGACACCCTTGCGGGACCGTGTCCCTGGGGGGTCCTTGGCAGGACCGTGTCCCTTGCAGTGCCCAGGGCTGCGTGCTCGGGGACAGGGCCGGGCTGTCCCCGGGGCTCTGCAGTGACGGCGGTTGCCGTCAGAGGGCCCCCGGGGCCGTGGCCCGGCGGGGGGCTGCGGTGGCCCCGGCAGCCGTCGTGGCCGTGGCGGGATGCCCAGCGCCGGGCGCAGCAGCGCCCGTCCGTCAGCGCGGGGCCGGCGCAGTCCCCGCGCGGCACCTGGATCTGGCACGGCAGAGCAGTGCCTGCGGGGACCGGAGCAGCGGGGACCCCGCGGGAGCCAGCGCTCTGCGTGTGCTGGGCTGGGGGGGGGGCTTGTGCACCCCCAACAGCATCCTGCCCCATGCACGGGGAGGGGGGGGGCTTCGTGTGCCCCCCTTCTGCCCCCCGCCCGTGGTGCAGTGCCCCCCTTCTGCCCTGTGCCCTTGGTGGTGGGACCGCTGGGGGGGCCGTGCGCCCACCCCCTGCCCCACGCCGGGGGGCCGTGCTGGGGGAGCCGTGCCCCCCCCCACCCGTCCTGAGCCGGGGGGGCCGCGCAGGGCGGTCACGGGGCCGTGGCCTCCCAGCTATGGGCTGGGATTGTTTCCGCTGCCCGTCCTGTCCTCGATTTAGCAGCCGCCCCAGGTGCAGGCGGCCCGGCCCCGCGCTGGGGCTCAGCCCAGAGCTCCGGCGCTGCCCCACTGCGGCCCTCGGCAGGCAGCGGGGTGCCCCGTCCCCGGACACCGCCTCGGTGGGGTTCCCCTTTTTCCCGTCCCTTTCCCTGCGGGAGAGCGGTGGACCCCAGTGCCGATGGGCTCCCCAGGGTTCCTGGTGGTCACAGTTTGGCAGGGGTCCCCAGGGCCACCAGGGTCCCAGCTGGTGATGGGGTCCCCGGGGGTCCCAGTGTGTGTGTGGGGGGGTCCCCGGGGGTCCCAGCCTCGCCGCTCCAGCCCTGCTGCGGTCCCGGGCGGTGGGTCTCCGCGCGGGGATGGGGTCAGGAAGGTCCGGCACCGAGCTCGGAAGCTGAGCCAGGCCAGCGGTGCCCAGGGTGCGGGGCTGGGGGGCTGCAGACCTGGGGGGCACTGGGGGATGGTGCGGGAGCGGCGCTGGTGAGCCCGGCCAGGTGACACCAGGTGCTGCGGTGCAGGGGGGTCGCGTGCTGGGGGGCAGCCTGTGCGTGCGCGTGGGGCACGAGGAGTGTGCAAACAAGTGGGGCGGCAGCGTGTGCGCGTGGGGCACGAGGAGCGTGCGAGCACCTGCGGGGCAGGGGCGCACGCGGTGGCGTCGGGGGCGAGCGGGGCGTGCGTGGGGCAGGGCTGCGCTCGGTGCCTGGGTGTGCTGCGTGCGGGGGTGCTCGCGTGGGGCGGAGGGGTGCGCGTGTGCCCGCAGCAGGGCTGAGCGGGTGTGGGGCAGCGCTGCCCCGGCCGCGATGCCCTTGCGGGGCCGGCACCCAGCGCGCCCCGCGCTATTTCTGTGCGGCGCTGGGCTCCTGCCTGCGGATTGGGTTTCCTGGGGGCTTTGAGCTTCTATATTTAGGGCTGGCGATGCTCCGTCCCGCTCCGGGCAGGTATCGCATGGCCGCGGCTTTCCCGGTGCAGAGAGCCAGCGCTCCGTGTGCCGGGGTGCATCGTGCCGGCCCGTGCCCGGAGCGGTGGGGTGCCCCGTGCCGGGGCTGGGGGCTGTGCGTGCATGTGCCCATGCCTGTGCCCACACCACGGGAATGCCGCGGCGTCCCCGATGCAGCCGGGGCTCCGTCCCCACGTGCCGCTGGAGCCTGTGCACCGGCGCGTGTTTTTGCACGCGTGGGCAGCTCCGGCCCCGCAAGTGGGACTCCTGCGCGGCGCCTTTGCACCAGTGCCAGGAATGGGGGAGTGCTGGTTCCCCGGGGCGGCGTGCGGAGCCGAGCTGGGAAAGACGGCAGCTGGGACCCGGCCTGGAAATGCTTCCAGGCCTCATTTCGGGGAAGGAGCTTTAAAAATACCCCTTGTTCTCATGGCTGCCGGCGGCCTTGGGGAGAGCGAGTGGCCCGGTGCTGGTGCCGGCGCTGGCGGGGAGGGCAGGGGGACGGGGTGCAGCTCCCGGCTCGATCCCGATCTGCAGGAGGGAGGGGGTCTGCAGCCGGGGGTCTGCGGGCAGGATGGGGAGGGGTTTCTCTCCGGCTTTTCCGGGGCAGCGCCGGGGGGACTGGCTGCGGGAGGGAAGGGGCCATTCCCGAGCCTGGGGGTCCGTGCAGAGCTGCGAGCAGACGGGGACGGTGCCGGGGGAGCCGCGAGGGCAGGATGGGTGCTGGGCTCCCGCCTGCTCCCGCATGGTGTTCAGCCAGGCTCGGCGCCCCGCGGGCAACGGGGGTCACCCAGGCGCCCCCGATGCCGGGGTGGTGCAGGGACCGGAGTGGGGGGGTCGCAGCCTGGCTCCGGCTGCTCCCGCGCCCGGGCTCGACCCCTCGCACCCCGGGCTGCACGCGGGGCCGGCTGGCGCGTGCCGCCTCTCCGTCCCGGTTCGGCTTGCCCGAGGGGCGCGGGGCATTCCCGCGGTGCCCGGCCGCAGCTCCGGTGTCCGGACTGGCTCCGGCTGTTCCTTTAAGGGGTAGGGCCGGGCGGCTGGAATGTCATGTCTGGCGGGGCTGGGCTGTGCAGGGCTGTGCAGGGCTG
>NW_020451056.1:336869-341345 GCF_003343035.1 Apteryx rowi | reverse complement strand
GCGCCCGCCGCCCCCGGCCCTGCGCCATGGCCACCTACGACCTGCGCAGCCTGCCCCCCAACCCCGAGGAGCAGGACTTCATCCAAGCCTACGAGGACGTGCGGGAGCGATACAAAGGTAGCAGCCCCGCTCCGGCCCCCGTCCGGCGCCGGGGCCGGGGGTCGCGGGACCCCGGGGTGCCGCCGAGCCGAGCAGGGCCGGGCAGCGGCGGGTTCGCGCGTCCCTTCCCATAATAGGGCACGTCAGGCGCTGCCGGAGGCCGCTGCCAGCACCCGGCCCGGCCGGCTCTGCCAGGGCTCGCCGCTGCGCACGGGGGGCTCCCGGGACGGGGCGCTGGGGAGCTGGGACCCCTCGGGGTGCCGCTGCTCGGGGGCTGCCCCAGGCCTCCTCCTCTTCCTCCTCCTCCTCCTCCTCCTCCTCCTCCGGGGTTACGGTGCCCGGGGAGCCGGGGGGCATGCGAGACCCCGGAGCAGATCCGACCTGGGGAGCGCTGGACCAGGGTCCCGGTGGGGCCGGGGTCTGCCACCACGGCCTCACGAGCCGGTGGGGCGGCTGTGCCGTGGGGATCGGCACCGGTGGGGGCACGGGGGGGGCCTCCCCCCTCTGCCCCCTGCCCGGGGGGCTGCGGCCGGAGGGCAGCCCTGCTTCGGGGTCCCTGAGGGGCTGGGATGAGCCCCGTGGGGCCAGGAGGCGGGGGGCACGTGCAATTGGGGGCGCCTAGGAGGAAGGGCAGGAGCCCAGCGGTGCGGGGGGCCTGGGCGAGGGTCCGGCAGCGCGGGCCGGCTGGGGACGGGGCGCTCCGGTGCTTGGCAGCGGCGCTGGCATCTCGGTAGCTATGCGGCTCCTCCGGTTTCCTCGGAGCGGCGGGGCAGGCACGTGGCCGGCCCGGGCACGGGGCTGGCGCGGCGCGGGGCCCAGCGCTGCCGGCTGCCATGCCCTTACAAGGGGAGCCGGGAGCAGCCCGTGCTCGTCCGGGGCCAGGGAGCTGCCCCCGGCTGGGGCGACGCCGGCTGTCCCGCGGCGCGCTCCGGGGCGGCGAGCATCCTTGCCGCACGGGTGCAAGGAGCGGCAGCCTGGCTCAGAGGAGGGTTTTGCAGTCCCTGCCTTACGTCCCCGTGCACGCTCACGTGTCGTCGTGCTCCAGCTCCGTCGTCCCCGCGTGCACGGGCTGGGACAGGTACCCGCTCTGGCACCTGGTGCTGCGGCCGGCCCCCGCTGCCGTGCACGCCGGCCCCGTGTAGCAGGACCTCGTGGGGCTGGCGGGGGCGGTCTGGGGCACCCCTGGTCCTAGGGGGCCGCGTGCTCCTTGCAGCAGGCCGCGAGCAGCGGTGCTGAGGGGGGCCGGGGCGGGCGAGCTGCTTGCACGTGGCGCCCTGGCATGGCCGGGTCCCCGCTGCAGCCTGCGGCAGAGCCACGCGTGCGGGCTGGGCGCGCAGGGGTGCGTTTGCGTGCACGCTGCTGCGCGGCTCTGCAGCGCGCTCCCTGCCCACCCCGGCTCCGAGGCCGGGGCATCCCTGTTGCAAGACTCCTGCTCCTGCCGGTGTTTTCCTGCCCAGGCAGCAAGGGAAGGGTGGGCGCAGCCCCCGGTGCCGACTCGGCAGGGCAGGATCTTGACATCCGTCCCAGAGGCACGGGCAGGAGGGGTCTGTCCCATGGGCGAGGGAGCGCCCGGTGGCCGAGGCACCGTCCTGCACTTGGTGCTGCCAGCAGATGCTGGAAAGGGCTCGCCTGCGGAGCCGAAGCTGAGCCAGGCATCGCGTCCGTGAGGGGCCGTGCCTGGCTGCTGGAGCAGGTCGCTCTCCCAGGCCGCTCCGAGTCCTCCCGCGTGGGATGGGGACCATGGGGGGTGCAGCACGTGCTGCAAGGGCGGTGTGTACACGGTTGCATGGGGCTCCGTGGGATCGCCAGCGCTGGCTCTGGCTAGCTCTGGGTGCAGGATCTCAAATGCAACAGGCCCTGCGCTGCCGGATGGGCAGCCCATGGAGGAGCAAACCGGGGATGAGCCGCTGCCTGTAGCGGGGAGCGCTGGGGGTGCCGCTCGCCTGCACCGCCGCGGCCGCCTGTCCCTGGCGCCGGTGTCTGTGCAGCAGGGTTGTCGCACTGCGCGCGGGTGAGTTAGGGCCTGCGGTCTCGCGGGTGGAGATGGACTTTCCCAAAGCCGAGTGAACAAGCCAGGACGCGCCGACGAAGCCTTGGGGCTGGGCAAAAAGCTGCGACGCCACAGGCGAAGAGGAGACGACCTGGCGGGGAGCCTGCCGGACGGCAGCACGTGCCTGCCGGCTCTGCCCGAGCCGGTGCTGCCAGCGCCCGCCGGCTCTCGAGCTCTCCCGAGTCTGGGCAGGCTCCGATGCCGACCTTGCCTCCCAGACCAGGGCTCCCGCTCTGCCACCCCCGAGGCCTGTGGGACATCCCATGCTCCGAGCCGGCCGGCGCCACGGCCCTGCGCAGGGCGGCATCGCTGCGGCCTCGCTGGGTTGATGGGCCGCCAGCATCCTGCACCTGTCCTTGTCCTTGGCCCCATCCGACCGTCTGCATGGAGCCCCGTGTCGGGCAAAGCGCCGCGGCCCTGCGTGGGAATCTGCGGGCAGAGCTGCCTGCAAAGAGCAGCTCTCGCACGTCCGCGCTTGTGGGCCGGTGCCGGGACTCGCAGATCCCCTCTGCAAAGCCTGCAAAATCAACGGGGGCAGCTAAAGGCGGCCGTGTAAGGATAAAAAGCTTATGCGCATCAGTAGCGGGATGAATCCCAGCAAAACAGGACCTATTATTAGCTGAGATGGTGAATTTGTTGTTGCTGCGGGAAAGCAGTCATGCTGCATAAATGTCTGCTCTGTGTTTGGAGAGAAGCAGGATGAGGCACTCGTGTTGCAGGAGGGTGATGAAGTGCATTCCAGTCCGCTGCTGACAAAAGAGCATTTTAAACAGTCTCTGCATGGGATAAACATTTTGAAATCAGCAGGCCTGGATGACTTGCACCCAAAAGCCCTAAAAACATCTTCCTGCAGAGAGCTGCACTCTCCGGATGTCCATCTTCAATAAATCGCCTGGACAGCACAGGGAAAGGGCAGCGGGTGTCTCGGGAAGCCGCGGTCCCGCTGAGCTGACATCAGCGCTAGGCAGAGTCACAGCGAAGCTCCGGGACCGAGCGACAGCGAAAGGGAGACGGGGATAGATGGGGACAGCTCGGTTTTACGGAGAGCGCCTCCCCCGTTGCGTTTTCTGGCGTTAGGGTGGCGGAGGGCTGGGACCGCGAGCGCGGCACGGCGCTTGCCGCGGTGCCTCCGTGCTTGCCGATGAGAGGCGTATCGCCGTGCGGTGTCAATAAAGCACGTGGTAAAGCAACCGAAACCTGGCCGCCGGCCAGCTCTCCAAACACAGCCGCCCGACGGGGGTTTCCAGCCGGGATCTGCATGGAGTGCGCTGGAGCTGACTCCATCTGGCGTCTGGCGCGGGTGCGAGGCCCGGCGCCGGCCCGGGGACGGAGCCGGCCAGCCCCATGGCAAGCTCCGTGTCCCCGGGGCTGCCGGACGGCGGGGCAGGGCGGCCGCGTGCCCCACGGTGCCGGCCGAGGGGCCGTGCCGGGGCGGACGTGCGACGCTGCGTGGGGCAGCCGGGCGCCGTGGGGCGCAGCGCCGCGGGGCTGATGGATGGGCTGCAGTGCGGCGGCGGCAGTGGCGACGGCGCTTCCCGTAAGGGGCCGGGGCTGGCGTGCCACCATGCGGAGCGGGGCATCCGGGGCCGCCCCACGTGGCCGCAGCCCGTGCCAGGCGGCTGCAGCCAGCTTGGCAGCGCCCCCGGGATGGGGATGAGGATGGGGATGGGGATGGGGATGGGGATCACAGCCTCCCCGGGAGGGAGCCCCAGGCTCGGTGCGCCCGGCCCTGCTCCCAACCTCCGCTTGCCGGCGGGAGCCCTCAGTGGGTGCCGGTGCTCCGGAGGGACACCGGCCCCGGGCGGCGGATGCTGGGCGCTGCGGGAGGGGAGCGGGGCCGGCAGCCCAGCCGGGTCCCAGGCAGGGGCTGCCACCCGGAGCGGCAGGTCCTTCAGCCGGGTGGTGGTGCCCAGCACCGCGTCCTCGCTCTGTGCACGGCACTGGCTGCTGTCCCCCGCCTCTCGGACCAAGGGGGAGGGAGGTTTGGGGCAGGAAAAGGCCGGCCGAGGCCCTGCCGGACCCCCTGTGGCCAGGCGGGATCCCTGCCCAGTCCCGACAGTGGTGGCGTTTGGGCTGGGGGTGGTGGGTGACCCCCGGGAGCCCCCAGCCTGGGTACGGGTCCAGGCCCTGGAGGCTGGGGCCGGCTCTCCCCGAGGACGAGCGTCCCCGCTCCATGGAGTGGTTGGCTGGGGCGGCGGGCTCTGCTCCCGCTCTCCCCCCACCTCCCTCCCTCGGTCCCTCACTGCTGCCAGCATGGGGCAGCCCGGCTCCTCGGGCATGACACCATGGTGATGGGCCCCAGGCAACACGGTCTGGCAGGCAAAGAT
>NW_020451056.1:330581-335583 GCF_003343035.1 Apteryx rowi | reverse complement strand
GGGCGGGGCGGGGCGCGCGGGGCTGCCGCAGTCGCTGATCCGTTTCCAGATCGATGGACGGGGCGGCCCGGCCCTGATTGGCTGCGGCCGCCCCATAAGTGCGGGGGGGCCGCGCCGCGCCGGGCCGAGCCGAGCCGAGCCGGGCCGGGCCATGGACACGTCCCGCTCCATCCACCACGAGATCGTCTCGCTCAAAGGTACCGGTGCCGCCCGGGTCACCTTGCCCGGGCCCGGCCGTGGAGGTGATGGGGGGGGGGCGCAGGGTGCCGGCCCCCTCCTCTGCCCCCTCGGCTGCAGGGGGGCTGTGGCTGGAGGGGGGGGAGCCCCTGGTTTGCAGGGTGCCCCAGCCCGCGGGTGGGCTCCCGGCTGCATCCCGGCAGGGCTCCCGGCTGCATCCCGCGCTGGCGTTGGCAAAGCCCTGCGGCCCTCCTGGCGCCGGCAGCCTTGTGAGCCGTGCGCAGGCGGGGGGTGGTTGATGCATCCCGGCAGGGCTGGGGGGGCCTGCCCCAGCGCCAGCCCCTGCCCCTTTGCAGGCAGCCCGCTGCAGGGGCGCTCGGCTGAGTGGTGCCTGGGGGAGCGGGGCTGTGCCGCAAAGCCCGTGCGCTGGGGCGTTGAGTGATGGGCGCCCGCGGATGCTGCACGGATGCTCGTCACTGGGATGCTGGCCGTGACCTGGATCGCATGCGCCTCTCCCCTCCGGGGCAGACTGCAGCAGGCAGGCAGCCGCCTCGCAGCCAATCACACTAATGAGCTGCAGCGTGGAGGTCGGGGCCCAGCTGGGCTTGCAGGGCAAGGGGAGGTCGGCTCCGCACTGCAGGCGTGCTCCGGTCCATGCCTGGGTGCAGCACAGCTTGCGAGCTGGGGGCTCGCACGGAGGTGGCCAGCGCCCGTGGCAGGGCCACGCATAAGCCTGGCCCAGCCGTGCAGAGCTGGGGGGAGCCCGGGCCCAGCCCCCTTCCCGCAGAGCCCAGGCTGCCACCGGGCTGATTTATTGTGAGAACGGGTATGGCCGGAGGACCCCTGCCGGCCCCGGCCTCATTAATAATCCGGCCCCGGCTCGCCGTGGCTTCCAGGCCTTCCTTGGCTCTGTCCGCGGTGCCCTCTGCAAACAGCCTCTCCTTTGTTCCCGGCGCAGCATGGGAAGCCCTTCGTCCCCTGCTAATGCCAGCCGTCGCGGTCCCGGGCACCGGCACGGAGGTGGGGGAGAGCGGCGGCTCCAGGCCAGGAGCTGCTGCTGGCTGCGGTGCCCGCTGCCCCGGCGCCTGGTCCGGAGCGTCCTGCCCCAGAGCTGGGACCGGTCACCCGGGTCTGGAGGGTCTCGCGCCGCCAGGGCTGGGCGGAGGCGAGGGCTTGCTGTGCAAGGCCTTGCTGGGCTGGGCTGTGCCAAGGCCTTTGGTTGCAGCAGGCGAGCAGGGGCACGAGCAGGAGCAGGAGGGCTGGGGCTGTGCTCTGCCCTGGGCCGTGCAAGCCAGAGCCCCGGCGAAGAGCCCGTGGGAGCCCGGGGCAGGGCTGTGTCCTGGGGGAGCCGAGCCAGCATGCGGCACAGCGGGAGGCCGGAGCAGGGCTGTGAGTCTGGGGAAGCCTCCAGACCACCCCAAGTCTGGAGGCAGAGCTGGGGGGGGAAGGGGCAGAGCTGTGTGCCTGGGGGGGCTGCAAAGGGCTTAGGGGCTGCCCGCACCCTCGGAGGTTGCACCCGATGCCTCCCAAGCGGGCGGCATGCTGGGCAGCGCGCCGGGGAGGGGGAAGCGCGGAGCACGCAGGGGAGGGCGCCGGCGCGGTGCCCGGTGTCTCTGGCGTCGGGCTGCGTTGGGGGGGGGGGGGCTGGACGCCGGAGCCGGCTCGGCTGCCACATCGCGTTGGATCACTGCGACGGGCGCTGACTCGGCACTTCCCGGTGGGCAGCCCGGCTTGCTGCAGTGACCTGTTCACGGCGCCGGGAGGGGGTGCGTCGGGCAGGGTCGGGCCTGCCGACGCGGAGAGGCCCTGCTCGGAGCAAGGGCTTGGGCTGCCGGGGCGGGTGGAAGCCGGGGGGATGCTCTGGCTGCGAGTCTGCTCTCGTGTCCCCTCACCTGCCTGGACTGTCCCTGCACCCCCAAACATGGGGACCAGGGGCCCAGTGCTGCCAGGTGACCCCTGTGCTGCAAAGGGGCAGGGCCAGGGCTGGCTTTGGGGCAGTGAGCACAGCGTGCTGGCGGCTGGGGCGGGGAGCCAGCGCTGGAGGACACGTGGGGCAGGAGACAGAGCTGGGTAGGGTCCTCGCTGGAGGACACGGGTCCAGCGCACCTGCATGGAGCAAGGTCGTTGCTGATGCTTGCAGCAGGTTGTGGAGAGCCCTGCGCTGATGCACACCGGCCGGTCGCCCCAGTCTGTGCTGCGTGCATCCCAGCTGGCTCCATCCCGGTTGTTCCCATGGCCTGGGCTGGTCCAGCCTGGAGCACCCCTCTCCGGAGCCAGCGTGGGCACAGCCCTGCGCAGGTCCCTCCCGGTGCCCGGATCAGCGCGGCGCTCTGGGAGCGCTCCCACCCTGCTCCCAGGGTGCAGGCGCAGGGCGGTGTGTGGGGAGAGCTGGTGCCGAAAGGATTTGCTGCGTCCCCAGAGGATTTGCATGCCGGGAGCGCTGGTTGTCTGCCAGGGGGCTGACGGCGCGTCCTCGACTCCTCCCTGTCCTGCGAGGAGAAGCCGGTGGCTAAGGAGGGCCTGAGGCGGCGGGGTGGAGAGCCAAGCGGGGATCTGGCGTGACTCGCTCCTGCCGCCCTGCCTGCCCCAGGGGGGCTCCTGGGCGGAGCGGGGAGGGCTGCAGCCAGGGCCCCCACGTCCCCGCCGCCCCCAAACCGGCTGGTGGCGGGCGGGAGCGCCCTGCCCTGCGCTGGCGTCCAGGCAGGCTGAACTTGGCTGCTGCGGGTGAACTCCAGACCCGAGTGCCGGCCGGTTGCGCCTTTGCTGTTCCCGTAGCTCCCAAAGGCGCTGGGGTGACGGGGCACCGTGCACCGCCCATGCTCAAAGGCGGCAGCGCGGCGGGGCCATGCAAGGCGCCGTCCTGAACCGACGGCGGGAGCACGCCCACAGGAAGGGGTATGGGCGTGCGGCTGACGCCTTCCAGTGGGGCTTCCCTCTCTGCTGGCGTGGTCCTGGGTGGGCCTTTGCAGGGGGGCGGAAGGCCCCTGCCGTACGGATGCGCTGGGCGCGGGTGTGCGTGCACCTCGGCGCGCTCGCTGCTCCCTGCACGTCGGTGTCCGATGGGCTGCCCGGGTCCGGAGCCGCTCTCACGTACTTGCTCTTTGCCTGCTGTTGTGTCGAGTCCGGGAGAGCCAGCAGCGTGCGCCCGGGCGTAGCCGGGTGCAGACCTCTCTAGGGACAGCGGGGCTCTGCTCCTCCCCCCCGGTCTCTTCTCTCTCAGACCAG
Source organism: Apteryx rowi (assembly GCF_003343035.1). Taxonomy (NCBI): domain Eukaryota; kingdom Metazoa; phylum Chordata; class Aves; order Apterygiformes; family Apterygidae; genus Apteryx; species Apteryx rowi. Next base: position 332,181 of record NW_020451056.1, on the reverse strand, counting down.
TCATGGGGAAGTTGTGCAAGTCCCGCGCCGTGGACCTCCTCCCCTTGGCAGCGCGGCTGACATCGCCAACAGCTTTTGTGGTTTTTGGGCTCCCGTGGCACCGGCTTAGCGAGGTGCAAATCTGGTAGAGCGGTGCTCCAAGGCGAGCGAGGCCAGGGGCCGGCACAGCCCTCCCCGTGCCCAGCCGGATGACCTGTTCCTGTGCCCTGGTCTCCTCTTCCCGCCAGCCCCTTACCTGGTCTGTAGATCCCAGCGCACCCCATTGCCACTCCGCTCCCAGTAATGCAGTCGGCTGGGAATTGGGTCTGGGGAGAGGTGGTGCTTCTGCGGCTCGTGCTCTCCCCAAGGCCACCCTGTCCCCGCGCTGATGCTGGGGAGGTTCCCTGTGCGCCGGGCGCTCCATCGGCAGGAGTGTCCCGGTGCCAGGCTGGCCCAGCCTGACCCGGCTTTGTCTGCAGGGCTGCAGGAGCGCTGGCTGGCGGTGTCCCAGGCGTAGCCTCCCGCTCCCGTTTCAGGGGTGGCGGAGCTGGCGTCCTCGAGGCACGGCTCCCAGGAAGTCTCAGGTTGCTCCGTTGCGGGACCTCTTGAACCCAGAGGCACCCCAAAGGCCATTGCAAGCCTCGTGCTGGCTCTGAGCTAGTGCTGGAGATGGGAGAACAGGCAAATGAGTCCCGGGCGTCCTGGGTGCCCTGCAGCTTGCCAGAGTCCCTCCTTGCTATTCTTGGAGAGCAGAGGTTGGCAGCCAGCGCAGGCGTGTGACTTGAGGTAGGAAATGATCTGGGTGCGCGCGGGGCTTGGCCACGGGCACCGTCCCTGGAGCAGCATCCCGGGCACGGCTGCGCTGCGGAGCGCTGGGCGTGCCCTCAGGGGAGGGGAGAACCTCGGAGAGCGGCGCAGGTGCTCTCCGGCGCGGGTGCTCTCCGGCGCGGGCGCCTGGGCCACACCATTTCCTGTGTCCCTCCGAGCCGGCGCCGGCAGCGCTGGCTGCTGAGGCTTGCGCGCGCCCGCGTTCCTCGTGGCTGCCGCGCCGCTCTGCAGCGGCTGTGGCCGTGGCGGGTGCGTCTGGGACGGGGTCCCAGGCCCCCTGCACAGGGTGTTTGGCGGTGCTGTTCCTTCGGGCCGTATGCATGTGTGGGTGTTGGGGGAGGCTGTGCATGGCAGCTGTGTCCCCACCGGTCCGCCCTGGGGGACAGCTGGCCTGGGGGCACCTGGTGCTCCTTGCACGGGGCGGGAAGCAAAGCCTCCCACAGCACGGGGCTTCATGCGGCGGTCCCAGGCCCCTTGCCGTTGTGGGGGCGCTGGGCCTGCCCTCCGTGCCCCACGGGCTGCTGCAGCCAGGGGCTGCACCGTTCCCTCCCAGCCGCTGCAGGACACCCGGGATAGGGGGAAGAGCAGCATCCGGGACTGCCCGGCGTGGCCTGTGCCCAGGGGAGCCGCAGGGCACCCTGCGCCCAGCCCCGCGGGCACCCGCCCCTGAGCAAACAGGGGCAGGAGCAGTGCAAACATCGATGGTGGCAGGATGTGGCCCGCTGGCCCCGGGGCCGTGCCGGGGTGCGTCCCCGGTGCGCGGCCCGGCTCCCTCGGCGGAGAGGCGGTGGCG
>NW_020451056.1:325700-329296 GCF_003343035.1 Apteryx rowi | reverse complement strand
GAGGAGCCCCGCGGCTCCCGGCTGGCCTACCGCAGGAAGGAGGATGCCGGCGAGCAGCACGTGGAGCCCGCCGCCGCTGCCACCGCCGTGGGGGGAGTGTCCCGGCCGGCCCCGGAGCCTGACCCGGCCCCAGGTAGCCACCAGTTCCCAAGGGGGCGGCGGGAGGGGGCTCTGTCCCCCAGGAGGGCTCCGAGCCCCAGGGCTGGGGTGGGAGGAGGGCACCGGCCCGCTCGTTCGGGCGCTGCACCCCGGGAGCCCTGCGGCCCCGCCAGGCCCCGGACCCTCGTCGGCACCGGCCGCGTCCCCCTGATCGGGGTTGCCCTGGACCCCGGTGCTCCCGGGTGCTGGGGCGCGTCGTGGCCCGTGTGTCCTCAGCTCTGCAGCCCCAGCGAGCCCCGGGCACTGACACGACAGCGGCCCTGCTGCTGGCGCTGTCCCCTCTGCCCCTGCTCGGCGGCAGCGCTCCCCCCTCCCCGCTGCTCTCCCTTCCTGGCCAAGGTCAGAGGCAGAGGGCACCTGCGGCCCCTGCGCTGCCCGGGCAGCAGGAGGAGAAGGGTCCCGCCGGAGCGCTGGGCTGGGGAAGGGGCCTAGGCTGAGGGGGTGCATCTCCCGAGAGCCCAGGGTCTGGGAGAGCTCCTGGTGCCCCGGGGGGCAGGTGGGGGATCCAGTCCCGGCTGGTGCCCCTGGCCTCGGGCTGGGCCTGGGAAAGGGCACGGAGCCTGGGCCGAGGTTGTCCCAGGATCCGTGCCAGGCTGGTGCCGGGGTGCAGCGGGAGGCTCCCTGGGCTCCCGCAGGGCGAGAGGCGGTTTGGTGGGGTGCGCTGCTGGGGGGCTGGTGCGGCGCTGTGCATCCCGCTCTGGGAGATGCTCGGCGGCTGGGGACCCTCGACGGGGCCGGGCCCAGCCTGGGCTCTCCACGGTGGGCACGGATCCACCTGCCCAGGGCCGTGGGGCTGCTGCGCCATGGGGCTGCCGCGCCATGGGGCAGCCACGCCGCGGGCTGAGCCCCCGGGGCTGCCTGCGGCACGCGCAGTGGGGCAGGGGAGACAGACGGCAGCAGCTGGGGCAGATGGGGCGGCTCGTGGGGAGGGGGCTCTCGGCAGCCGGGGGCTGCGGAGGAGGCCCGGCCGAGGCGCGGGGCCCCCGCCTGCCCGGCCCCCGCCTGACACGCGATGCCGACACACGATCCGCTGTCGGGGGCGCCACGGCAGCTGGATCCGGTGGGAGCAGCGGGGCATCCGCTCCCCGGGCGGGAGGGGGGGCAGCTGCAGCCTGCGCCCAGAGGCCGCGCCGATGGCCGGGCGGCTGGGCCCTCCCTGCGCCGCCTGGCTGGTGACTCAGCCCCGCGGCCGCTGGGCAGCCGTGGCCGCTCCAAGTTTCCAGCAGGAAACGCGCAGAGCCCGCTCATCTTCCAGGGCTGTGAGTCAGCGCGGCCCCATGGGCAGGGGGGGCCGGGCGGGGGGGGCCTGGCCCTGGGGCTGCGCTGTGCTGGGGGGTGGCGTGGCTGTGCCCCTGCGGGGGCCGGCATCCTGCCCTGCTGCAGTGCCACCGGGTGTCCTGCTCCCCACGAATCCCGGGTCTGCAGAGACACTGTGCACCTCGCTCTCCACATCCTCGGGGGGGGGGGGTCAGTCCCCCCAGGGCACTGCGCCGGGCTCTGGCCCCGCAGCATCACCATGCGCCCATTTCCCCCCACATCCCTGGGGGGTCGGTCCCCCTGGGGCGCTGTGCTGTGCTCTGGCCCTGCAGCACCACTGTGCACCCGTTTCCCTACACCCCGGGGGGGTTGGCCCCCCGGGGTGCTGCGCTGGGCTCTGGCCCCGCAGCATCACCATGCGCCCATTTCCCCACATCCTGGGGGGTCGGTCCCCCGGGGGCTGCACTGGGTTCTGGCCCCGCCGCCCAGGGCTACTTGGGACCGGTGGCTCGCAGGGGACCGACCTGCGGGGCCGGTGCGGGCCAGGTGCGTGCGGCGTGCGGAGCCGGGCTGGAGACCCTCCAGGCAGATCCCACTCCCCGGAGCCGGCTGCATCCCGCGGCGCAGCCTGGGTACGACCCCCAGGCTGGTGCCGGGCTGCTGCTGCTCGGGCTCACGGGGCCTCGCGGGATTTTCCGGCCACGGCTGAGCCCGTAGTTCCCTTCCCACGTGCTTTGCCGGCAAGGGAGCGGTGGGAAGTGGCCGAGCAGGCCTGGCAAAGAGGCCGTGGGGCCCGGGGGCGTGGGAACCTCCGGCCCAGCCCGGCCTGGCCCGGCCGGCGATGCTGCACGCTCGCCGCACGCTGCAGGGCAGGCGCTGAGCCGCGCGCTGCACGCCTGGCTGCGGCCCCGGCGTTGCTCGGGCTTGCTCGGACGGGGCGGGCCGGCTGGGCCGCGGTGCACGCTGGCAGGGGGTGTGCGAGGAGCTGCCCAGGCGAGGCGGCATCGGGAGCGCGCCGGGGCAGCCGGAGCCATGGACTGGGAGGACGGCAGGTACTTCATGGAGGACCTCATCCAGCAGGGCCAAGGTAGGGACGGGGCCGCCGCACCCGCCTGCTGCGGGTCTCTTCCCTCCCTTACCCCAGCGGGATGGGGGGGGAGCGCGGGGAGGGGCAGCCGAGGGCCTGGCTCCGTGCTGTGCCCGGCGCCCACCCCTGCTCCGGTGCGCCCCGGCCCCGTGCCTGGCTCCATGCCTGGTCCCGCTCGGGTACGTCCCGGCTCCATGCCCGGCCCCGCTCGGGTACGTCCCGGCTCCGTGCCGTGGTCCCCAGCCCCGCCGGGGTGCTGAGTCCCCGCTCTTCCCCGAGCCCTGCCGGGGGACACCGCCTTGGTGCCCCCCAGCCCCTGCCCGGGCCGCTCCCCCGGGGCCCGACCGGGAGCCCGCTGTGCCGCCGCTCCGGCCGAGCCGGGAAATCCAGATCCGGGTCTTCCCTGCGCTCGGGGCAGCCGGCGCGGGAAAACCAGGGCTGGATTCCTCTGCTGGCTGGGACGGGGCCGCGCTGTCGGCACACCCCGCAGGGCCCGGCAGGGCAGTTTCCCCTGGGAGGCAGGGCCCGTTTTCCAAGGAATTAGTGCCAGGGTAATTATTTCCCCGACGGGCCGCCTGCAGTTAACCCTCTCCGCCCTGGCGGGTGCGGGCCGCGCGGCGAGGTGTGTGTGTGTGTGGGGGGCTGTTCCCCAACCGCTGCGGCGGCCGGGACCGGGAGCAGCCCGTCCCGGGGGCCAGCGCGGCCGGGGCCGCCGTCGGGGCGGCCCGGGGGGGGCTCGCACGGGCGGACCCGGTGGGGGTCCGGGAGTCCCACGGTTGGGCCGGGGCCCGTCCCGCCCCTGCCCGTGTCATGTTCTAACTCGGGCACCGTGACGGACCCCGGTTATTTATATCGGCGCCCGCTCGCTCCCTCCCTCCCCCGCGGCGGTGACCGGCCCGAGCCGCGCTGCGCCCTCGCTCCGCGCTGCCCGCGCTCTGCCCGCGCCCTGCCCGCGCCCTGCCTGCCCATGAAGGTCGTGCCGGGTAGGTGACCGCCGCCGGGCCGGGCCGGGCCGTGCCAGGCCGGGAGGGCTGGCGCCGCCCGGCCGCGGCGTCCCGGGATATAAAAAGCCGGGCTGTGAGTGATGGGCGCG
>NW_020451056.1:320025-324788 GCF_003343035.1 Apteryx rowi | reverse complement strand
TGAGACCCAGCAAGGGGGTGCAAGGGGGGGCACCCAGCACTGCTCCAGGCACCTGGGCAGAGCAGCGCCGGCGCGGGGGCCCTGGCATCCCTGCAGGATGCAGCCTCTGGGCACGCTGGGGTGACTCAGCACCGCTCGGAGCTGCCCTCCCGCCTGGCCCGGTGCCGAGGGCTGATGGTAAGAGCAGGGTCTGCAGGGCGGTGGCCGGGCAGCAGCGCTTCTCAGAACCAGATGCGTCTTGGTGCTGCGCAGAGGCTGCCCTGAGCCCCCGCAGCGCCCCCGGCCTGTCCCCCCCCCCCCTGCGGCGTGCCCCTTCCCCAGCCCGGGGACACTGCCCGCCGCAGGGGCTGGCGCAGGCGCTTGGGGGCTGGGTGTCCAGCGGCCTGGTGGCCAGGCAGAAATATCCCCGCTTGGAAGCGGCAGGTGTTTCCCTGGGGTGTGAAGGTGCCGGATGCCTGCGGGGACAGGGCTGTGACGACGGGAGGGGCGGAGGGTGCTGGGCAGGCAGGCGGCGCTGCGCCTGCTCCTGTCCCCAGCTCAGGCGCCCGGCCACGCGCTGCAGGGTGGCGACGGCGTGGGGGCCCTCGGCGGCTTTGGCCCCAGCCCAGCACCTGCTGGCTGTCTGCGAGGCCGGTGCCAGCAGTGTCCGGAGACTGAGGGGGGTTGTGACAGCCGGGGGGAGGTGGTGTCTCCCTGGGATGCCAGACTGTGGCCGTGCACGGGTGTGCAGGGGCCGGAGGCTGGCTTGTGGGGGTGGACGTCACYGGCATGCTGTGGGGCAGGGGTGCGCTGGCGGGGTGACTCAGCCGGGGACTTCGGCATGGGGCACGGCGGCTCTTGCTGCACAGCGAGTGGTGACGCCGCTGCAGGCTGCAGCCGGGCTTAGGCCTGCGTGGGGCAGGAGCATCCCAGCGCAGACCTGGCCCGCGGTCGCAGGCAGGGGTGCAGCACGGGGGGCGCGTCCTTGCTGGGAAGGGCAGGCAGGACCGGCCTGCTCCCTCCTTGGCCAGGCTGCCAGGCCTCAGCTGCTGGCGCCGGCGGCGGGGCGGTGCAGACAGGTTATTTTGGCGCACGCCTCGCTGACGCAGGTTCCCGGAGCCCCCCCGGCCGGCGCTATTGTCTCCTCCACCTGCTGCGCCGGCGGCTGCTGCTTTCGGGCGGCGTCCTGCTGTCGCCCCTCAAAACTCGGGGCGCTCCCGTGCCGCCCTGCCCCGGGCCATGCCCAGCTGCTCGCCGCCTCTCGTGCAAGCGGCAGCCGAGGAGCGAAGCTGCCCGGCGCCGAGCAGAGGGGCTTCGTGGTAGCGGCCGCCCACGGAGCGGCACACTTGCTCTGCGGAAGCGCTGCAGTGCGGCCGGCCGGGGACGGCAGGAGGCTCTGCGGTCTGATGGTTAGGCGCTGATGTGGTCGAGCTCCTGCTTCTCCACACATCCCCTTTCAAGCGCTGCGGCTCAGTTCCTTCTCCACCAGGGAGCTGGCCAGGCCGGGGGGGATCTGGCTCGGTGCACGGGGAGACAGAGCAGCGGGGCAGAGCCTGGTCTTGTGCTACCTGGAGCCGTGTGCCGCGAGACCCCTCGGGGGCCGTGGGGGTCCCCGTGCAGCCCCTCCTGCCAAGGCCGCATCCTCGGAGATGCTTGCAGACGTGGAGGGTGCAGGCTGTGGTCCCGGCCCCCCGGCCCCCCCGCGCCGCTTTCCAGGGCGTTGGCTGTGGTTTCCGCAGATCTGTGCATGGCATTCGGCGCTGTCACGCTACCGCCTCATCTGGTGACGGGCACTGGCCCGCGTTGCCTTGGCAGCCGCAGTTCGAGGGCCCATGTATGAGTGTTCAGGAAACCAGCGTCTCGTGGTGCCCCTTGCCGCGGCCGCCCCGGGCTGCGCGAGGGGGGCTCTGCCTCTCCTCGCTGCAAGCCCAGCTGCAGCGGCTGGATGGCAGACGGTGCGCGCGCGGCGCAGGGCACCTTGACGGGAGCCCGGGGCTGGCGTCCCTGGCACCTGCCCAGGGCTGTTCAAAGGGCGTCCCCTCCCCAAGGTCACACCTGCCGGGGCCAGTCATCCCCGTCTGAGCTGTGCCAGCGCTGCCCCCCCGCCAGGCGCATCCCAGATGGGCTCCGGCACTGCCGGGCGCGCAGGGCCCTGCTGGCGTCGCGCCTCCCCGCCGTGCCGTGCCGTGCCGTGCCGTGTCGGCGCAGGGCTCCTGGGCTCCCTCTGCAGATGCAGCACCGGCTGGCGCAGGGCTCGGCTGCAGGGTTTGGCCCTGGGTGCCTGCGCTGCTCGCCTGGTGCTGCAGTGCTCGGCGGGTGGCTGGGCACCTGCTGAGCTGAGCTGAGCCCAGGGTTTATTTTTGAGCATCTTTCCTGGAATACGTGGGGGCGGGGGATGCCGCTGTGGGTATTGGTGCGAGGGACAGCCCTGCTCCGCTTCGATCTGCTTTCGGTCGCGGTTTCGGTGTGGTGCAGGGCAGTGTTTGCCTTGGATACCGTGTCCCAGCTCCGTCGCTCGTGCCTGGTTTCTCCCCGTCCCCAGCGGGGCCTCGTGCGGAGGAAGCAAGGGGCTGGCTGCAAGCGCTCGTCCCCGCTGCAGGTCTGCGTGCTCGCCTGGCGCGGGACGGGATGGGACGGCGCTTCCGCCCCTGCCCCGTCCCCTCCGCTCCGGGGTGCCGCTCGCCCGAGGGCTCCTGGTGGTGGCCGTGCTGGGCCAGAGGGGTTTCAGTGTCGTGGGACAGGCTCGGGAGGGAGAGCTTGCGTGGCGGTGCCGTGACTGCCGGGCAGGGGAACGGGCTGTTTTCGGTGGCGGGGGAAACGTGCTGTTTTCGGTGGCAGGATGAGGCTGTTTGTTTGGGCCCCGCTCCTGTTTCCAAGGCTGCTGGTGGCCTCAAATAGCGCGATGGCTGTGGGTGGAGAAGGCCCCCGGAGAGGCTTGGGAACCCCCCTCCCTCCCTCTCCACTCAGCTTTTCCACAGCCCTTGTGGTTGCGGTTGCACCAGGCCAGCGGCCAGGAGGGGGTCGGACGCCGCTGCTGGCTTCGGTCTTGCCAAGTGACTCACCAGCTCTGCAGGAAGCGGCGCGGGCCGCGGCTGGGGGCTTTGGCTGGCAGCTCCAGCCGAGCTCGCGGGAGCCCGGGGGCTGCTGGAGCTGCTCCCCCGTGGTGGGGCGAGGGGAGCTGCCCCGTGCCGTGGGGCTGGCTCGGCCGTGGGGCTGGCAGTGCCCGCGGCCCGGCGCCTCGGCTCGCTGCTTGGAGCAGCCCTAAGGCATCCGCCTGCCGGGGCGGAGGGGGCTTCCCCGGCGGGGCCGGGCTCTTCGGCCGCCGGGGACGAAATTGGCCAAGCGTGAAAGCAGCGGCGCAAACATGCAGAAGGAAACGCGTCCTGTGATTCCAGATGACGTTTCCTGCGCGGCGCTAATCGCCCTGGCCCTGCCCTCCCGTGCCCCTGCCTGGCCGCCCCCCCCCCTTATCTGCGCGGCGCAGACGGGGCGCGAGCCGCGGCGGGGCAGCGCAGCGGGACGGCGCCCCGGCCCTGCCCAGCCCCCCGCCGGCAGCGCGCAGCGTGCCCGGCTCTGCGACTCGGTCTTGCACCACAGCTCGGGTTTTGACACGAGACCACGCCACCGCCCCTGCTCCCCGGCTCCTCCGGGCACACGCAGCCCCGGCGCGATGTGCCGAGCCCGGCTGAGGCCGTCGCCGCTCTTTGCACGGAGCCCGCTCCGTGGCAGGGAGCAGCCCCGTGCGGTGCCCAGCGCCCCGGCGCCCAGGGGGGCTCTGCCCTTGAGGGTGCGGGCTGCGAGCGAGGCCGCGGCAGGAAGAGCTGGGCCTGGCCACGCTCCTGGGCTGTCTGAGTCACCATGTCCCGTAACTCCCCTCCAGATGTGGGAGAGCTGCGAGCGGAGCAGCCGGAGCGGCCGGAGCGGCGCGGTGCAGCGGGAAGGCAGGGCCCTGCCGGGAGGGCACCATGCTGTTCGAGCTCTGCTGCTGCTGCTGCGCGCGAGGAGGCAGGTGCCCTGCGAGGCGGGCCCGGTGCCGGGAACAGGCCTGGTGCCAGGAATGGACCCGGTGCAGGGAGCGGGCTGCAGGCCTGCCGGTGCCGCTGTGGCCAGAGCGGGGGGCGTTCCCACGGGGGCTCGCTCCTGCAGCAGCCCTGCTCGCCAGTGGTGCTCGCCCTGTGCGTGCCGGAGGGGCGGTGTGCCGGGCGCCCCGTGCCGCCCTGGCTTCGGGAGCTGCTGGCCACTGCGTGGGGCCGGCGTGCAGCTGTGGGCAGCTGTGCTGCTGCTGGGGTGCCGGTGCGGGGAGGCCCGGGCGATGCTGGCGCCGCTCGCAGGCCCGGCAGCTCTCCGATGAGGTAACTGTAATGGGAGCCAGCCGAACCGTGCCAAGGGCTCCCCTCCGCGTGGGAGCCCCGGGGGGGCTTCCTATAGGGGCTGGCCTGGGTGCTGTGCGTGCGGCCTCGCCGGGGTCCTGCAGGGCATGCGGTGATGCGTGGCGGGGTCACCGAGGTGCCCGCAGCCGTGGGAGCCTGGGCTGGCTGCAGGGGAGCGCTGGGTGCTGGGGCAGCAGGGGCTCCCCGCCTGCCCCGAAAGCTGACTGTGCCTGGAGGGGGGTCGGATGTGTGTGTTTGAGACGTTGGGGTGCCCCTGCAGTGGTGCCCGTTGCACACGCTGCAGGGAATTGGGGCTTGCGCGAGGCTTAGGAAGGTGTGAGCAGGGAAGGGGTGCTGGGACCAGCCCTGCAGGGGGGCGGGAAGGAGGGGGCCGGTGCCCCTGCTTCGTGCAGG
>NW_020451056.1:306539-319298 GCF_003343035.1 Apteryx rowi | reverse complement strand
CCCGGGGGGACGGGCGCGGGGACGCGACGGGACGGGAGCGCACCCGGGGGGACGGGCACGGGGACGGGAGCGCACGCGGGGGGACGAGGACGGGCCGGGCCCGGGGAGCGCGGTGTCGGGGGCCGTACCGAGCCCTGGGGCAGCACCGGGGGACGGGGCCGTGCCCGGGTCGCTGCGGGGACTGTGCTGTCGGGGAGCCGTGCCGTGCCGTGCCGTGCCGCGCGCGGGAAGTGCGCCGTCGGGGGCTGTTTCGTGCCGTGCCCGGGGCTACTGTGCCCGGGGAGTGGGCTCGGGGGGGCCGCGTGGGCTCCCCTGCCGTGGGGGTCCCAGTGCCCCGGGGTGCTGCGCCGGGGCTCGCTCCCCTCGGGCGCGCCGGACACGGCGCTCCCGGCCCGGGCAGCAAAGCGTTAAGGGGCGGGGCCTCCGCGAGAGCTCCGCCCCCGCCGGGCTGGGCCAGGCCAGGCTGGGCCGGATCGGATCGGATCGGATCGGATCGGATCGGATCCCCGTGCTGGGCCCGTGTGCCTGTGTGCCTGGACGTGCATGCATGTGCGTGTTCACTTACGTGTGTGTGCGTGCACATGCCTGCATGCATCTTTGCACGTGCGCCCACGGGTGTCTGTGTTTACCTGCGTGTGTGTGCAAACCCCAGCGCCTGTGGGCACGTGCCCGTGTGCGTGTGTACATGCACGCGTGTGTGTGCATGGCTCCGTGCATGCCCGTGTGTGCATGCCTGTGTGTATATATGCATGCATGTACATATGTGTATGTGCATGCCTGTATGCGTGCATGTTTGTGTGTATGTATGTGTGTGTGCGTGTGTGTGTGTGCGCTTGTGTGCGTGGCTTTCTCCTGTGCCTTGCACAGTGAGGGACGGATGCTGTGCCGTACCTCCCTGGACTGTAGTACTCTGCTCTGCACTGGGGGGGGGGGGAACCCCCCCTCGATCCCCTGGCTCTACGGACACCCCAGCCCTCCCCACCGCTGCCCCATCGGGACCAGCCCCCTGCAAACACCTCCCCGGCACCAGCAGCCTCCCCCGAGCCCGGGTGCCCCTGCTGCCCCGTGGCAGTGACCGGGCCGGTCCTCGCTGCCCGCCCTGCCAGGGCCGCCCTGTCCACGCGCTGCCGCCCCACGTGCGTCTCTGCAGGGTCCAGCCCGCGTGTGCCGTCGCAGGGTCCACGGCCGCAGGGCTGACCCGGCCGGGCGCACTGGGACCCCAGTGCCGGGCGCGCACAGCCCTCGGCATTGCTGCCGGAGGGGCCTTGGGGCATCCCTGGGAAAGACGGCGGCTTTCCGGGCTGGAGAGAAGCTCCTTGCGAGTCCGGCTCTGGGATCCCTCCGCACACCCACGCTGCTCCCGGGAGACGGGGCGGCTCCTTGCGGTGCCCTGCCTCGGGCGGGCGTCGGGAAGCGCCCCGCGGCCGTTTCGCTGCGCTCTCGCTGCCTCTGCGCGTCCGGCCCGTCTGCCCCGGCAGGGAGCGGCGCGTCGGGACGGCCGGGCGTCAGGCTCGCTCCTCCCAGCTCCCCGCGTCGGACGCGCCCTGCGCCTGCAGCCTCGGCGCTGCCGGGCCGGGGCCGGCGGGTGCCTCTGGTCCCGCTCGCCTCCCCGAACCCCCAGGCCCGGCCGGGCCCGCTTGCCCCGGCGGCGGGTGGCTGGGCAGGGCCCTTCCGGCTGCTTTCCAAAATGTGCATTTTGCAAAATTCCTCGATGCCCGCGAGGGGCTCGGCCGCCCGGCAGGGTGCCGGCACCGGGGAGGGGGGACGTCGTCGCCGAGGGGCGAGGTGGGGAGCGGCTCCGGTCGGGCTGGCACGGCCGGGCTGGCGGTTGCTCTGATGGGAGCCCTCCCCGTCCCAAGGGCTCCTCCGGGGCTTCCAGCCCGTCAGGTCTTCAAAGCGCCAGCTCCGTGCCGCCGAGGCGCTCCCACGCGGCCTCCGAGCCCCGGGGGTGCCGCGGGTGCCGGCGGCTCCCTCCTTTGCCGACAGCGTGGGGAAGAGCTGCCGCCTGGTGCCAGCGCGGTGCTGTCCCCCAGGGCCGGCGGCTGCCCGGCGTGGCTGCGGGGTGACCGGTGACTGGGGGGCAGCGGGGCCGGGCTGGCCCAGCCTGTGAGCCCCCGGAGCCGCGGCCACCTCGGGGACGCCGGGTGCCCAGCGGGGTGCCCAGGCGGTGCATAGCAGGGTGCCCAGCCGGGTGCATAGTGGGGTGCCCAGGCGGGTGCATAGCAGGGTGCCCAGGCGGTGCATAGCAGGGTGCCCAGGTGGGTGCATAGCAGGGTGCCCAGGCGGGTGCATAGCAGGGTGCCCAGGTGGGTGCATAGCAGGGTGCCCAGGCGGGTGCATATCGGGGTGCCCAGGTNGGTGCATAGCGGGGTGCCCAGGCGGGTGCATAGCAGGGTGCCCAGGCGGGTGCATAGGAGGTGCCCAGGCGGGTGCATAGCGGGGTGCATAGCGGGGTGCATAGGCTTAGCCTGAGCGGCCCCAGAGCTGCAGGCTGCAAGGGAAGAGGGGTCTACTGCAAGGCTGAGAGCCTGCTGTGCCACGGCAGGGCGACACCGGGCTACATTGACCCTATTGCCCGTGCAGTGGAAGCATGAGCTGGAAAGCGTGCTAGGGTTTAGAAAGCTTCCGAAATTGATGTCTTAAGTTATGATCTCATCATCATCATCATCTGTGTGTACTATAACACTGTGGAGGATGTAGGGCTCTGACAAGCCAAGCACAATCTGGCCTGGCCCAGAAGTCTTTACAAAGGAAAGATCTGAGGTGCACAGCAGGGTGCATATTGGGGTGCCCAGGCGGGTGCATAGCAGGGTGCCCAGGCGGGTGCATAGCAGGGTGCACAGCAGGGTGCCCAGGCAGGTGCACAGCCCCATGCGCTGGGGCGTGCAGGGCAGCAGGGGCGGCAGCAGAGCTGCTGCTGGTGCTGGTATGTGCTGGCTGAGCGAGGGCTGCGGGTCGGGGTCGGCCCTCGTGCCTTGCCGTGCAGGAAGCGCGGGGCTGCGGCGGGTGGGCCGGGGCTGGGGGTGCCGGGGCGGTGCGGGCGCAGCCTTTGCGGGCAGCACGTGCTGCAGCGGCGTCGCGCTGTTCTTGCTCCTCCGCCGTCATGCGCAGTGCCGGGGTCCCAGCGTCGCGCGCTGGAGTTGGGCCGGGGCAGGCTGTGTGCTGGCGGCCGCGGGAGCACCGGGCCGGGATGCAGGGACCCAGCAGGGAGAGCTGTTGTCTGCGCCGCGCACGCCGTCCGGCAGCGCCGTGCAAGCGCTGCGATCCCTCCGGAGCCCGGGCCGGCATGTCCTTCTCCGGGGGCGGAGGCAGAGCCAGCTCGCGGTCCCGCGGCGTGCTGGTGAGCGCGGTCCGTGCCCCGGCCCCGCGGTGCCGGCGCCCCGGGCGAAGGCGAGGTGCAGGTGGAGGAGCGTGAGGAAGCGAAACTCGCCCTCAGCTCGGCAGCAGTGCCGCTGTGCGCCTGCGCTGGGCCTGGCCGCGCCGCGGCCGGCGGGACAGCGGGGACGGAGCAGGGCGACGGCTCCCCCGGCCCCGCACCAGCACTGCCGCTTCAGCCCCTTCCTTGCTCTCGCTTCCTGCCCCCCTCATTGCCCCAGCGTGGGTGCAATCGCCCCCGTCCCCTCCCTGCCCCCCATTGCCCCAGCGTGGGTGCAATCGCCCCCGTCCCCTCCCTGACCGGCATTGCCCCAACGTGGGTGCAATCGCCCCCGTCCCCTCCCTGACCCGCATTGCCCCAGCGTGGGTGCAATCGCCCCCGTCCCCTCCCTGCCCCCCATTGCCCCAACGTGGGTGCAATCGCCCCCGTCCCCTCCCTGACCGGCATTGCCCCAGCGTGGGTGCAATCGCCCCCGTCCCCTCCCTGCCCCCCATTGCCCCAACGTGGGTGCAATCGCCCCCGTCCCCTCCCTGACCGGCATTGCCCCAACGTGGGTGCAATCGCCCCCATCCCCTCCCTGACCGGCATTGCCCCAGCGTGGGTGCAATCGCCCCCGTCCCCTCCCCTGCCCCCCATTGCCCCAGCGTGGGTGCAATCGCCCCCGTCCCCTCCCTGCCCCCCATTGCCCCAGCGTGGGTGCAATCGCCCCCGTCCCCTCCCTGCCCCGCGTGGCCCCGGGCAGAGGTGCAGTCTCCTCCTGCCCCGGGCAGCGGCGCGGTGGCCCCGGTCCCGTCTCCCGCCCCGGCAGCCCGCACGGCTGCGGTCGACGTGAGTTGTAGCTCAGGTATGTCCCTGCCCCGTGACGCGCGTTGGCGTCGGCCGGGCTCCCGCAGCTGTAGCTCGTCGCTCCAGATGTGCTGCCGGCGGAAAATATGCGCGCTTGGAGCCTGCTGCCGCGCGCATTCCTCCTTGCCTGGCCCTGGCCCCGGCCCAGCCGGGTGCCGGAGCGGGAGAGCGGCCCCGCTCGGAGCTGGGCTGGATCCTTCCCGGCAGCGTCGCCACTCCGGCCCTTCCCCTGCCGCTCGGGTCCCCGGGATGGTCCGCGCCGTGCCCCGCGCTTGGGGAGCCGCGTGCCCCCCGGCAGCCGCGGGCTGCCTGTTCCCTGCCGGAGCCGGGAAGGAGAGCGGCTGTCCTGCCCAGAAAGCAAACACCGGGGGGGGGGGGTCTGCTGCGTCAGCAGCCTCCGGCCGCCGCGGGAGCAAGGCCTCCCTGCAGCTGCTCCGGCTCCCCGCACCGCTGCCTCTCCCGGCGCAGGCAGCGTCCCGGCAGAGCCGCGGCTCCCAGTGGGCCGGGAAGGGCTGAGCCCCCCGGGGAGCCGGGAGCCCCCGCGGCTCCTTCCGGCCGGTGGGCGCTGCCGGGTGGATTGAGGCGCCGGGCGCGTCCGCCGGAGCCGTGAGTCACGGCAGGACCGTGCGGCATCCTCGTCCCTTGGACTCCGGGCAAGGGTCGGGCTGCGCCCCGCGCCGGCGGAGCTGCCCACGGGGCCGGGCCGGCGCTTGGCGCGTCGCACCCGGGCGCTGGCCGTGGCGGGGGGCCGCGCTGCCCTGCGCCTGGGCGCTGCGGGTGCATCCGGGCTTGCATCCCACGCCTGGGCCGTGCATGGTCCCAAACGGGACACGGCACCCGCAGCGGCGCGAGCCCGGCAGCCCCGTGGGAAACCGTGCGCCGGACTGGCCGAAACGCCCCTTGCAGCCCCCCCAGGCGTACGAGGTCACCGGCCCGGACCCCGCCGCCCGGGCGCCCCCGCGGCCTCGCATCCCGCGGCTGCGTGGGAGGGCAGGAGCTTCCCCCCCCCCCCGGGGGTCCCGCGGGAGCGCTGCCCGAGCCCCCCTTATGTGAGCACCCCGTGGGGCCGCGCGGGACCCCGGCGGCTCGGCAGAGCCGGCGTGCAGGGCGCTTTCCCTGCCGGCGGCGAGGCGGCGGGGCAGTGGCCGGGACCGGCCCGGTGCCAGGCGCCGGGGCAGGAGCGCCTGGAATGCGACGCCGGGAGCGCTGGCTCCGGGCCCCGCGCGCGGCGCTGTCGGGGCGGAGGAGCCCACGCCCGGCTCCCTGCAGCCTGCTCCGGGCATGGAAACGCTTCCCACGCCTGCCCGGGAGACGCGGGGCTGAGCCCCCAGGCGTGGGGCTGGGGTCCTGCGGCCCCTGGCTTGGGGTCCTCGGTGCCCCGGGTGCGGGAGGCTGCTGGCCGTGGGGGTCCTGAGCCCCCCGAGTGTGGGGACCGTGGGTCCTGCAGCCCCCTGGCGTGGGGACCAGGGGTCTTGAGACCCCTGCGCTTGGAAACTGAGGTCCCGCAGCCTCTGGGCGTGAGGACTGGGGGTCCTGAGGACCCTGGGCGTGGGGGGCATGGGCCTCCTGGGCTTGCAAATCTGGGGGTCCAAACATCCCCTAAATGTGGGGACTGGGGGTCCTGAGGCTCTGAGGTTTGGGGACCAGGCATACCAAGACCCCTGGGCATGGGGACTGGGGCCCAGAGGCTCTTGGACTTCCAAAGCGGAGCATCTTGAGCCTCCTGGGCTTGGGGATTGGGGGATCCTGAGGCTCCAAGGCTTGCAAATCCAGGGGTCCAAATACCCCTGGGTATAGGGAAAGGGGATCCTGAGGCTCCGAGGTTTGGGGCCTGGGGGTCCCAAGGCTCATGGGCATGGGGACTGGGGGGTCCCGAGGACCCTGGGCACGGGGACCGGGGGTCTGGACCCTCCCGGGCTTACGGCCCTGGGGGTCCCGAGCCCCCCGGGCTTGCGGACCGGGGGCCTTTCGCGTGGCCCCGGCGCCCCCAGGCCGCTGCCCTCGGGCGGCGCGGGGAGGAAACGGTTAAGGAGGGAGGCTGTGGGCTCGGCGCTGAGGTTTCCTGTGGGTAGGAGCCGAGTGCCGGGCAGCAGCAGCAGCAGCAGCGGGGAGGGAGGGGAACCCCAGTCTCCTCCCTGCGGCGGCCCCACCTCGGGCGGCCCGGGCTCGGCTCCGCACCTCGGGAAGGAGGGGTTTGCCGAGGGGCCAGGCCTGGCACCCGCGCCCCACCGCCGGGCAGGGCAGAGCGGGAGGCGAGCCGAGCGCCGCCGGTGCTCAGCGCGGAGCCGCGTTCCCGGGGGGCTGCGCCAGCCCCGAGCCGTGCCGGAGCCCCCGACCCAGCCCGTGGCCACCATGTCGCGGCAGCGTCTCTGGAGCCGCGAGGAGGAGGCTCTCTCCGCGGGGCAGAGGACCAGCTCCGAGGACAACCTCTACCTGGCTGTGCTCAGGGCGTCCGAGGGGAAGAAAGGTAGCGGGCGCGCGGTGCCTCCCCTTTGGCGGTTTGGGCCCCTTCTTGCAGCCGGGGGGCCGGTTCCTGCCCTGCCTGCGCCCGGCGGGACCCCACGCCGGTGCCCGGTCCCCATCCATGCGGGCGCTGCCCAGGAGCCCGGACCGCGGGAACGGAGCGGCACTTCTTCCCGCGCCCGTCCCGGCCCTGCGCCGTGGGGCGGCCCTGCCCGCCGGGCCCCACCTGGGCCGCGGGGGCTTCCCGGTGCTTCTCCCGCTGGGCCTGTGCCGGCAGCGCTCGGCCCCGGAGCGCCGTCCCTGCCTGCAGCGCACGGGCTCTCCGGGCGAGCATGCATTGCACTTCCTTCCTCCGTGCGTGCATGTGCCGGCAGCGGCCGCTCCCTGCGCGTTCGCTTCCCTGCGCATCTCCGACTCTGCCCGCGGAGACGCCCCGTGCCGAAGCAGCGGCTCCCCGGCCGTGCCTGCCCGGCAGCGGGGTCCCGGCAGCGGGGACCGGGGCGCCCCACGGCACCGGGCGCGCGCGGGCAGGGTGGGGCCGTGCGCGCGCCGCCCTGGCACCCGGTGCCGCCTGGGCAGATCCCGGCACGCTCCGGCGGGACGAGACCCGGCACGCGCCACCCGGACCCGCGGGGATCGCCATGGCGCAGGCGGCAAGGGGCGTCTCGGAGGTGCATGGGCGCCCCACGCTCGCCGCCCCTCGGCTCCCGGCACCTCCGGGGGCCCAGGTGTCCGGGGCTCTGCCGTGATGCTCCGCGCTCTGGGGCTGGGAGAGGCCTGGCTGAGGAGGGCCATGAGGCGCCCCGTCTCCTGCAACAGGCTAACGATGCGGGTGCTCGTTAGCAGGGGCGCGGGCGCGGGGCTGGGCTGGGGCAATGCCTGCCGGCTCCGTAATTACAGGGCAGCGGGGCAGGGAGTGCCCGCTGAGTCAGCGTCCTCCCGCCGGGGCAGGACGCCCTTCCCCTCCGGCAGCGGGAGTCCCGGCACCGTCCTCGCGGGCTGTGCATCACCCTTCGGCTCCGCCGGGGTGCGCGGCGATTCGGGGGCCGTGGGGCAGGTGGGGCGAGGCTGCTCCAGGGCTATTGCTCCCGGGAGCCGGTGCCTGCAGGAGCCCCCGGCTGCCCCCATCCCGCAGGGCATCCTGCAGGGCATCGTGCAGGGCCGGCCTGCAGCAGGCTCCTGGGCGTCCGTGCCCGCCCCGTGCACGTATCTCTGGGGCTGTAGGTGCCCTGCTCGGGGCTGCGCCGGTGCAGCCTCCCCTCCCGCGGGCCCGTCCCCACCCCGTACGTGCATTGCTGGGGTTACGTGTGCCCTGCTCAGGGCTGCGCCGGTGCAGCCCCCCCGCGGGCCTGTCCCCTCCCCATGCACGTATCTCTGGGGCTGTACGTGCCCTGCTCGGGGCTGTGTCAGCGCAGCCTCCCCGCGGGCTCGTTCCCATGCCACACGCATATGACTCAGGCTGTACGTGCCCTGCTGGGGGCTGCATTGGCGCAGCCCCCCCGTGGGCTCTTTCCCACCCCGTATACACATTGCTCGGGCTGTACGTGCCCTGCTGGGGGCTGCATTGGCGCAGCCCCCCCGTGGGCTCTTTCCCACCCCATACACACATTGCTCGGGCTGTCCGTGCCCTGCTCGGGGCTGCGCTGGTGCAGCCTCCCCGCGGGCCCGTCTGCAGCCCGTCCGTGGTACATGCATCGCCCCGGGCAGGGCCGGGGCAGCCTCTCCGTGCGTCGTCCCCACCCCACGCAGCATTGCTCGGGGCTGCGCTGGTGCAAGGCATGGCAGGGGCTGATTCACCTTAACTGTTTCCTTCCCGTTGCCATGCCTGGTGACTCACCGTGGTTCCCCATGGCGGTTGGCTCATCGTTTCCTGCCCATGATGAGTTGTGTGAGACTTTGCCTCTGGCGGGGCAACCCTGCCTTTCCTGCTGCGAGGCCTCCAGCTGGGGTGGGATTTCTCCTGGTGCTTCGTGCCCCTCTCAGCCCTGCCCTCTCTTCTCTTGCAGATGAGCGAGACCGGGTCCAGAAGAAAACCTTCACAAAATGGGTCAACAAGCACCTCATCAAGGTACGGGCGTGCGCCTGTGCTACCGACCCCCCCTGCTGCCACCCGGGCCGTCCCCGGCGGAAAGTCCCCAGGAGGCTGCAGGTGGCTGCTCCCAGGCGCCGGAGCGGGGCTCGCTGGGTGCGGGAGCGCTGCCCCGGCCGTGCTGCGGTGTGCGAGCGCAGGGCCGGGAGCGGGACCCCCCCATCCCGGCAGTGGGAAGGGAGCAGCCGAGGCCGCTTTGCCGCCTCCGCACGGGGAGGGCTGCAGAGAGCTGCACGGCGGCGGCGGCGGCGCCGGGATCCCGTGGGCAGGAGCCGCCCGCCCGGCCCCTGCCCATCCCGCGGCGGCAGCCACCGTGCCCGCCGTGCTGCCAGCCCCGGCGCTGGCCGGCTGCCCCCTCCCACGCCGGCCGGGAAGCGCTTCGGCTCTGAAAGGCGGATTGTGCCGTGGCCCCAGGCAGGAAGGGACCTTTCGGGCGGCTTCACCACGGCGGAGCTCAGCGGCTCCGCTGGGATCCCTGCCCGGCCAGCGTCCCCGGCGCACCAGAGGCTTGTTTTGCAGGAGAGCGGTGCCTGCACCCTCGACCCGGGCTGGGCGAGCTCAGGCGCTGCCGAGCACAGGCACCGCTGGCAGCCCCGTCCTCCCCTCTCCCGGCTGTTTTCCTTGCTCCGGTCCGTCCCCCGCGCGCCCAGCCCTGCAGGCTTGTCGGTGCCTGTCCTGCCCGCGGCGCCACGGGCAGAGCCCACGTCAGCGCCTGGCACGCGCGGAGACGTCTCCCGGCCCCCGCGCGCCGTGTCCCCGCAGGCGTGCCGCTGCGCGCTCGGGGCCCGGCCCCGCGGTGCCGTGGGCGATGCCGCGTGCCGTGCCACCGCGTGCCGTGCCACTGGGCACCGTGCCACCGTGCACTGTGCCACCGTGCACCGTGCCGCCAAGCGCCGTGCCGGACACCCCTCTCTGCTGGACACCCAACCTGTCTCCTCTCTTCTGCCTCTCCTAACCGCTCTCTCTTCTCTCTGGCTCTCCTCCCCGCGGCAGCACTGGCGAGCAGAGGTAGGTGGTCTCCCTCCATGCTACCTCTTCTCTCTCCGTGTTGCTTCCCTCCCTCTCCTTGCGCCGGGGCCGAGGTCCCTGCGGCGTCCTGGCACCGGGCTGTGCACGCAGTGGGCAGCGGGTCCGTGACCAGCGCCGCCAAACCCGGTCCCGTCCGGGGCGGGCAGCGTGGGCACGGGGGGCAGCACGGGGATGGGCTGGGGGGTCCCGGCGCTGGGGCCGGGCCACGCTGGAGGGAGGGGGGATGCTGGGGTCCCCCCCGGTGCCCTGCCCACGGCCCCCGTTTCAGGACACGGGAGAAAACGGGGCGGGTTTGCAGCAGACCGGCTGCCGCGAGGTGCCGCCGGCCCGCTCGCTCGCCCCGCTGACGGTGCCTCCCCGTCGCCGCAGGCGCAGCGTCACATCAACGACCTCTACGAAGACCTGCGGGACGGCCACAACCTCATCTCGCTGCTGGAGGTGCTCTCGGGGGACACGCTGGTAGGTGCCGCGCGGATGCGGGCGCGGATGGGGGTGCGGATGCGGGCACGGATGCAGGCGCAGATGCAGGCACAGATGCGGGCGCGGATGCGGCTACAAGCGTGAACGCGGGCGCGGATGCAGGCGCGGATGCAGGTGCAGCGGGATGCTCCTCGCCGCGGCTCTGCCTCCTCCCGTGGCGCTGCGCCCGCGGGCCGGACCCTCTGCTTCCCGCTCCCGCTTGGCCTCTCCCCCGCTTCAGTGCCGGCCCCGGAGAGGTGCCCGGCGGTGGCGTGGCCGGCACCTGGGCCCGCCGGCACGGCCGCCCCACTCCTCCTCCGGGCTCGCTCCAGCATCTCTGCCCATCCCGAGGCTCCCTGCCGGCCCCGCCGCCGCCGCCTCCTTGCCGCGCTCTGGGCCTCTAACACATTAACGTTTCTTTGCTTTGGTGAACTCTGCTTCTTCGTACTCGTCTCCTGTTTGCCGATCTGACCCTGACCTTCTCCCCTCTGGCCTTTGCCTCCTTTCTTTGCACTGCTCTTGCTGGGTAGCCGAGGGAGCGCGACGTGATCAGGAACTTGCGGTTGGTGAGTGGTTCTGCCGTTTGCTCTCCGCATGGCCGAGCGGGGCATGTGCCTGCTGCGGTGCCCCACGCCGGGGGCAGCGGCGTCGCGGGAGCCCCCCCGGCCGGAGCGGAGGCGCCCTCGGGGCCGGCGGCTCGGAGGCCAGAGCCGGGGCTCCGCTGCCCCGTCCAGCCTCTGTCCCGGCGTCGCCCCGGCCCGGCACGCGAGCGGGGTGCTTCGGCGCCGGCCGGGACCGTGCCGCGGGGCTGGGTGACCCGGGGGCTCCCGGCACCGCAGGGCCAGGGCGGGATGTGCCGAAGAGGCACAGGACCGTGGTCCCGGCTCCGGCGGCTGCAGGAGGTGCTGGCGCTTCCCGCGCGTGCAGGGACGGCGCTTCCCGCTGCGGCGTCTGCTCGGCTCTCGCGCGCGGGCCGTGCGTCGCAGCCTGCCCCCGTGGGCGCGCTTCCCTCGCCCCTGCGGCTCCCGCGGGGCGTTCGGGGGCGGAAGAGGACTTCGCTTCGTCTCCTCCGGGCTGCGGGATGCAGCCGGGCTCGGACCAACCCGTGGCCCCGCGAGGCGGAGAGCTGTGCGCGGGGGCCAGGCGGGGGCCTGGGGCACCTCTTGCCCGGGGCAGCGTTGCTGGAGGATCCCCGTCCCGGGGAGCCCGATTCCCGGCTCGGGGAGGCCGGAGGGCGCGCGCTCCGAGTCGGCGTGGGGCTGGCCGCGGCAGCGCCATGGGACCGGCCGAGGAAGTGCGGGGGCAGCAGCCCGGCGGCGAGGCCAGGCCTCGCTCGCCATTGTTCGCTCCGGCAGCGCTTCCTCCCCGCAGCTCCGGCGGGAAAAGCGGGGGATTTCCGGGATGCTCTGTGCTGCCCGGTCCTTCCTGCGCAGGCGGTGCCGGGACGGACGGCGGGCAAGGTGCTGTCGGCAGCCTGGCCCAGCGCGGAGCTGCTCTCCCGGCGGCGGTGCGATGCCCCGGAGCCGTGGGGAGCGTGCAGCCCTGGTCCACGGTGCGCCAGCCGCTTCCCCCGGCGAGGCCGGCCGGGCTCCCCGGAGCCGGCGCTCAGCTCGCCCCCTCGGTCGCCCGGCCGGTGCGAACCCGGCCAGTGCACGAGCGCTACGGCTGCAGTGCAGGTCCCGCGTTTTGGGCTGGTGCTCAGCTGCCTCGGGGCAACGCAGTGCGGGGCAGCGGTCCGGCGAGCCCCGAGGACAGGTGCTGAGGATGCCGTGCAGGAATCCCCGTGCGGTGCAGGGAAGCGGTGCAGGGCTGCCGTGCAGGGATGCCATGCAGAGCTGCCGTGTGGGGATGCCGTGCGGAGATGGGTGCAGGGATGCGGTGCAGGGATGCGGTGCAGGGCTATGGTGCAGGGATGCGGTGCAGGAATGCAGTGCAGGGATGCTATGTGGGGATGCCGTGCATGGATGTGGTGCGGGGATGTGGTGCATGGATGTGGTGTGGGGATGCCGTGCAGGGATGCCGTGCAAGGACGCCATGCACGCCGGGTCCAGCACCCCTCCCTGCAGCGGCTCCGACAGCAAAGCGGCTCCTGCTGCGTGGGTGGCATTTGCCCTCCTGGGAAATCGGGGAAAGGTTTGGGCTCGGCTGCCTGCAAGAGGCGTCGTCCTTGGATGTGCAGGAAGCTCCAGGACAGGGAGAGGCAGGGGCCACCCTGCGGGGACAAAGTGCGGAGGGCGTGTGCCGTCGGCATGTGTCACGCCGGGAAGGGCCGGGTCGGGCCGGGTCGGGCCGGCGTGTGGTGGGACTCGTGGTGCTCATGCCGGGGCCGCCTGCAGCCAGCACATGCACGGGGGGGCCGGGGGCCGTGCCGGCGGCTCAGGCGCCTGCTCCCTCTCTCGGCAGCCCCGGGAGAAGGGGAGGATGCGCTTCCACAAGCTGCAGAACGTGCAGATCGCCCTCAACTACCTGAAGCATCGCCAGGTGAGCGGGGTCCGGC
>NW_020451056.1:304587-306409 GCF_003343035.1 Apteryx rowi | reverse complement strand
TGGGGCGCGGGGACCCGGCGGCCACCGCTCCCCCTGCGACCGCTGCGCTTCGCCTCGGCAGGTGAAGCTGGTCAACATCCGCAACGATGACATTGCCGACGGCAACCCCAAGCTCACGCTGGGCCTCATCTGGACCATCATCCTGCACTTCCAGGTGAGCCGCGGCGCGGCCGGTCCTGCACTCGCGCGGCGCTGCACCGGGCGCTGGGGCTCTCCGCGGAGCCGGCGCCGTGCCCACGCGTCTCCTGGCCTGGCGGGAATGCGGCCGGCCGGCGGGCTGGGGGCAGCAGCAGTGCTGCTGGCCAGCAGCGGGGGCCCAGACGGCCCTGCCACGGCTCCCGGAGCGCCCGGAGTCACGAGCGAGCGGGTTTGCGCACGCCCCATGCTGCGGCCCTGCGGCTGCGGCTGCGTGAGCAAGCGCAACGTGCCGGCGCTGCTCCCTGGCCTGGAGCGGCCTGCGTCTGCTCCCAGACGGCATCCCCGTGCCGGCTGCCGGCTGGGCACGGCGGCGCTGCCTCAGCCTCCAAACCGTGCCGGGGGCGGTGCAACGGGGACGCCTTGCGCGTAGCGGGCTGCTCTGCGGCGCCCCGCGACACCCCCGCCCCGTGCCCAGCAGCTTGGTCCCGTGCAGGGACGGGAGCAGGGCAGCGTCCGGGGGCCGGTGGAGGAGGGCGGGAGCCCCACGGCAATGAGCCTTTCCGCACGGCTCGCCCGGCAGTGGGCACAGCCGCCCTGCGCAGGCCGTGTGCGTGTGTGGGTGTGCATGTGCGTGTGCATGTGCGTGTGTGCATGCGTGTGTGTGCATGTGTGTGTGTGTGCATGCGTGCGTGTGCATTTGCTGGTGTGCATGTGTGTGTGTGTCCATGGGCGTGTGTGTGTGCATGTGTGTGCATTTGCCTGTGTGCGTGTGTGTGCTCACGTGTGCATGTGTGAGCGTGCGTGTGTGCGTGCGCATGTGCGTGCATGTGTGTGCATTTACCTGTGTGTGCACGCGTGTGTGCATGTGTGCGTGCATGCCCATGTGCTGCAGCGGACTCAGGCTGCGGTTTGCACCTCTCTTCCGCCGGGTTTGGCTCCTCGGGCCCCGTGCAGGCGCCTGCGGTGAGCGGCAGAGATTGCTGTGAGGAAGAGCCTCCCGCGCAGGCGGAGGCCACGGCGCAGCAGGAAGCGGCTGCCGCAGAGCGCGCGCGCTCCCGTGCACAGGCTCGCGCGACCCCTGGGCTGCGGGGCAGGGGAATGGGGCAGAGGCAGGGAGATGGGGCTGGGGGCGGGTCTGCTGCAGGGCCGCGGGGCTGGGAGCGGGGCAGCCCCACGGGTCGGGGTCCTGCGCGCGTGACGCGCCGTGTCGCCGCAGATCTCGGACATCCAGGTGACGGGGCAGTCGGAGGACATGACGGCCAAGGAGAAGCTGCTGCTCTGGTCCCAGCGCATGGTGGAGGACTACCAGGGCCTGCGCTGCGACAACTTCACCACCAGCTGGCGGGACGGCCGCCTCTTCAACGCCATCATTCATCGGCACAAGTAGGTCGGGGGGGGGGGGGCAGGCGACCGCCCGGCTCCCTCTTCCCTCATCCGTGCCGGGGCTGCGCGCCGGATCGTTTGGGGAGGTGGGAGCGCGCTGCCCCCCTGGCGGCCACGGAGCTGCCGTCTCCGGCTGGGACCAGGGTCCCCGTCGCCACTGCACGGCTGCACAGCTGCACCGCGGCCCCTGCCCCGTGCTCGGGACTCCGCAGCCCCCCGGGCATGCGGCCGCTCCGGCGCCGCCAGGACTTGGCGCGTTGCACCAGCTCGGGGCGTGCGAGGCCGTGCCGGGGGCCGAGCC
>NW_020451056.1:299171-299752 GCF_003343035.1 Apteryx rowi | reverse complement strand
CGCCGTGGCGGACGGAGCTGCTCCACGCGCACCGAGCCCGCTGGGGCTCAGCGGCCGTGCCCGCATGGAGCGGAGCGGCAGGCAGCGGGCCGGGAAGAAGCGGGGCCGCCGGGGCGCGGGGGGCACCGAGCGGGTGGTCATGGTGTGCGAGGAGGTTCCCGAGGCATCCGAGCTCCGCGACGGGTCCGAGGCCCCCGGCATCAGCGGCTTCCTCTACTCCGTCCACTCCACCCTGCGCCTCAAGGAGCTGTAGGCACCGGGGCTGGGGCAGGGGCGCGAGGGGCAGGGGACCGGGGCGGTTGTGCCCCCCAGCCGGGCTGTGCTGGCGGCTGCCGCCTGCTCGGCAGTGGGGTTCAGGGCAGGGGGAGCTCGGAGATGGGGCTGGGGGAGCTGGGCTGCCCCATGGGGCCGGAGGGCAGCGCTTGGAGCTGCTGCCGCTCCCTGGCTCCGGGTGGAGAGGGGAGACAGGGGGAGGGTGCAGGCGTGGGGGCATCGTGGGTCTGTGCATGGGGTGTGGGGGCATCTCCTGCTCCCCAGGTCTGTGCACGGGGTGTGGGGGCATCTCCTGCTCCCCAGGTCTG
>NW_020451056.1:292812-298585 GCF_003343035.1 Apteryx rowi | reverse complement strand
TGGGGTGTGGGGGCATCTCCTGCTCCCCGGGTCTGTGCATGGGGTGTGGGGGCATCTCCTGCTCCCCGGGTCTGTGCATGGGGTGTGGGGGCATCGGGGGTCTGTGCACGGGGTGTGGGTGGCATCCCCTGCTCCCCTGGCCTGTGCTTGGGGAACGGGGGCATCTCCTGCTGTCCGGGTCTGTGCATGGGGAATGGGGTCATTCCCTGCTCCCCGGGTCTGTACATGGGGAATGGGGGCATCCCTTGCTCCTCCAGTCTGTGCATCAGGTGTGGGGGCATCTCCTGCTCCCCTGGGTCTCTGCATGGGATGTGGGGGCATCCCCTGCTCCTCCAGCCTGTGCATTGGGGCTCCGTCGGCTCCCCGTGCCCACGGTCCCAGCTCAGGGCTCCGTCGGCTCCCCGTGCCCATGGTCCCCGTGCAGGGCTCCGTCGGCTCCCCGTGCCCACGGTCCCCGTGCAGGGCTCCGTCGGCTCCCCGTGCCCGTGCAGCGCAGTGCAAGGCGTGCTTGTCGGCGGGGCAGCCGTGATGAGCGGCTCGGCGGCGGTGCGTGCAGCACCTGGGGAGGGTGGAGCCGCCATCCCCGAGGTTTCTCCAACAGTCGGACGAACATCTGCCAGGAACGTGCGCCGCGGGGCAGGGCGGGAGGCGGGAGCTGCCCGGGCCCCCCAGCAGGCGGGGAGGGGGCCGTGGGGCTCCGCGGCGCGAGGCCGCCCGCTCACGCTGCCCCTCTGCCGCAGGCCCATGCTCATCGACATGAACAAGGTGTACCGCCAGAGCAACCTGGAGAACCTGGACCAGGCCTTCACCGTGGCCGAGCGGGACCTGGGGGTGACGCGCCTCCTGGACCCCGAAGGTACCGCTGCGACGTCCCTGCGTCGCCCGCGTCCTCGTGGGCGCCGCTCCCGCGACACGGACGCCCGGCCGCGCCGCCGTCCTCCTCCGGCGCTGGGCGGCCCCTGACCGCCCTCCCTCCCCCTAGACGTGGACGTGCCCCAGCCGGACGAGAAGTCCATCATCACCTACGTCTCGTCGCTGTACGACGCCATGCCCCGCGTGCCCGACGTGCAGGACGGCGTCAAGGCCAACGTGAGTCGGGGGGCCGGGGGGGGCTGCCGGGCGGCGCGGGGCCGGCGCTCACGGCTCCCCTCCGCCCCAGGAGCTGCAGCTGCGCTGGCAGGAGTACTACGAGGTGGTGACGATGCTGCTGCAGTGGATTCGCCACCACACCGTCCTCTTCGAGGAGCGCAAGTTCCCTGCCAGCTACGAGGAGATCGAGGTGAGGGGGCCGGCGGTGCGCCGGCTGCAGGGGACGGTGCACGGCGGAGTGGGGGGGGAGCCGCCGCAGGGGTCCGGTGTCCGGCCCCGCCGCCCTGAGCAGCGCCGGCAGGGAGGGACCCTCTGAGTCACTTTTTCCAGGCGGGCTCCTCGTGACTCACCGATGGCAAACACGAGCCGCCCGGCCCGGCCCCTTCCTTCCTGCGGGCTCCCGGCGCGGCGGCCGGCGGGGAGGGGGTGCCCGCGCCGCCCCGGCCCCCCCAGGCCACGTGCCACAGCCTGGCCGTGTGTGCACGTGCGCGGAGCCCCCCGGCCGGGTGCGCGCGGTGGGGGTGGGACAGCGGGCACGGGGGTCCGGCACGGCGCCGGGGGCGGCGATGCCGCGGGCCGGGGGAGCCCGTGCCACCCCGCCTGGAGCCGCGCTGCTTTCGGCAGATCCTCTGGCGCCAGTTCCTCAAGTTCAAGGAGACGGAGCTGCCGGCCAAAGAAGCCGACAAGAACCGCTCCAAGGCCATCTTCCAGTCGCTGGAGGTGAGCGGCGGCGGGGGTCCCGCGGCGAGGCTGGGGGCCACCCCGCGCCTCCGCCGTCCCCGTCCCCATCCCCGCGTGGCTCTGCCGGGCGCCGGGATGCAGCGGCCGCGGCCGGGGCTTTCCGGCGTGCGGCCGCCGCGCCGGCAGCTCTGACGCCCCTCGCCGGCTGCAGGGCGCGGTGCAGTCGGGGCAGCTGAAGGTGCCCCCCAGCTACCACCCGCTGGACGTGGAGAAGGAATGGGGCAAGCTGCACGTGGCCATCCTGGAGCGGGAGAAGCTGCTGCGGGCCGAGTTCGAGAGGCGAGTGCCGGGGCGCCGCGGAGGCGCGGGGCTGCCGGCCCGGCTCCCGCTGGCTCCCGCTCCCCCTTTTGCACGGGTCCCGCGGCCCCCCCCGTCCTGCTCTTGATGGGAACCACACGGCGCATGAGTCACCGCCCGCCTCCGGGAAGCGAGCGAACCCGGCGCGCGCAAACCCGACGCGAGCAAACCCGCCAGCCCCGAGCACGGCGCGGCAGCCGGGCGCTGGGGCTGTGCCGCGCCGCCGGCTCCTCGCCCCGTGCTGCCGGGTGGGCTCGCGCCGGAGCGGAGACCGCGGCCGGCGGCGCAGGCAGGCGGAGGGGTGCCGGCCGGGCTGCCGCTGCAGCCGGGAGAGGGCAGCGGGGCCGGGCGAGCGGGCAGGCGTCCAGGGCAGGGTGGGGACTGGATCCCTGCCCGCGGGCGGGAAGGCGGGCGGGAGCTGCGCCGTGTGGGGACGGGAGGCTTGCCAGTGCAGGGAGGGGATCCGTGCCGTGCAGGGACAGGCTCCGTGCTGCTTGAGGATGGGATCTGTCCCAGCCCGCGGAGCCATGGGATCTCTGCTGTGCAGGGATGGAGACTGCTTGGGTGGGGATGGGATCTGGGCGATGCATGGTTGGGATCTGCATCTGTGGAGGGATGGGATCTGTGCAATGCAGGGCTGGGATCCAAGCCTGTGCAGGGATGGGATCTGTGCCATGCAGGGCTGGGGTTTGTGCTGTGCAGGGATGGGATCCATGCAATGCAGAGATGGGATCTGTGCTGTGCAGGGAGGGGATCTGAGCCTGTGCATGGATGACATCCATGCAATGCAGGGATGGGATCTGCATCTGTGCAGGGATGGGATCCATGCAATGCAGGGATGGGGTCTGTGCAATGCAGGGACAGGATCTGTGCTGTGCGGGGCAGGATCTGTGCCGAGCAGGGACGGGAGCCGAGCCTGTGCTCCTTCCCCAACCCTGCCCTCTCCCCGCGCAGGTTGGAGCGGCTGCAGCGCATCGTCAGCAAGCTGCAGATGGAGTCGGGGCTCTGCGAGGAGCAGCTCAACCAGGCAGACACCCTGCTGCAGTCGGTGAGATGCGGCTCCTGCCGCGGGAGGGGTCTCCTGCGGCGCCGGGGCGGAGGGGTCCCCGCGGCTGGCAAAGCGGCAGCGCCCTGAGTGTGCCGTGCCCCACAGGACATCCGGCTGATGAACGCCGGGAAGCCGCCGCAGAAGGCGGCCGAGATCGAGCGGGACCTGGACAAGGCGGATGCCATGATCCGGCTGCTCTTCAACGACGTGCAGACCCTCAAGGACGGGCGGCACCCGCAAGGGGAGCAGATGTACCGCAGGTAGGGCTGCGTGGGGCCGTGCCACGCTCTGCCGCGCCGCGCCGTGGGACCCAGCTGCAGGTTGGGGCCGTGCCGCGTCCCCGCGCCGCGGCGCCCACGTGCCCTCTGCCCGCAGGGTGTACCGCCTGCACGAGCGCCTGGTGGCCATCCGCACCGAGTACAACCTGCGCCTCAAGTCAGGGGCGCCGCAGATGGCCCAGGCCCCGGCGCCCCTGGGCCAGAGGCCCCGGCAGGACCTGGACGACGTCACGCTGCGGTACCTGCAGGACCTGCTGGCCTGGGTGGAGGAGAACCAGCGCCGGCTCAACGCCGCCGAGTGGGGCGTGGACCTGCCCACCGTGGAGTCCCACCTGGGCAGCCACCGCGGCCTCCACCAGTCCGTCGAGGAGTTTCGCGCCAAGATCGAGCGGGCGCGCGCCGACGAGGTGAGCCCGGACGGCGTCCCTGCCCGTCCTGGGGCGGCTCGGTGCTCCGGGGCCGCGCACGCGGGTCCTGGATGCACCGTGTGGAGCACGCCCGGTGCATTGCATGCAAGCCGGTGGTGCCCACTGGGACGCAGGAGATGGAGGTGGACGGGCTCCGGTGATGGTGCTGGGCCCCAGCTCCAGGTGCCCTCCAGAGGGGCTGGAGGTCCTGGAGGCGGCAGCGAGCCGCGACGCTCCCCTCGCTCACAACACGCTCTCCCGCAGGCGCAGCTCTCACCGGGACCCCGCAACGCCTACCGCGAGTGCCTGGGCAAGCTGGACCTGCAGTACGCCAAGCTGCTGGTGAGACGCTGGGCTGCGGGACGGGCGAGGGGACGGGGAGGCGTGCGGGGGCTGCGGGGCCCGGGGACAGGCACATGGGGAGAGGGGTGCAGGAGGCGGGGGGAGATGTCTTGGGATGGAGGTGAGGGACGTGGGGGAGATGTCCTGGGATGGAGGTGCAGAATGTGAGGGAGACGTCCTGGGATGGAGGTGCAGGACGTGGGGGAGACATCCTGGGATGGAGGTGTGGGACATGAGGGGAGATGTTTTGGGATGGAGGTGCAGGACGTGGGGGAGACATCCTGGGTTGGAGGTGTGGGACATGAGGGAGATGTTCTGGGATGGAGGTGTGTGACATGGGGGAGACATCCTGGGATGGAGGTGTGGGACATGAGGGGAGATGTTTTGGGATGGAGGCAGGGGATGTGGAGGCTGATATTCTGGAATGGAAGTGAGGGACATGGGGGAGACATCCTGGGATGGAGATGCAGGACGTGGGGGAGACGTTTTAGCATGGAGGTGCGGGACATGAGGGGGAGATGTTTTGGGGAGCAGGGTGCGGGACGCAGCCCATTCCCGTGTCCCGTCCCCAGAACTCCTCCAAGGCTCGTCTGCGGCACCTGGAGAGCCTGCACGGCTTCGTGAGCGCCGCCACCAAGGAGCTGATGTGGCTCAACGAGAAGGAGGAGGAGGAAGTGAACTTCGACTGGAGCGACCGCAACCCCAACATGGTGGCCAAGAAGGAGAACTACTCGGTACGGAGAGACCCTGGTGCACGGCTGTCCTCGCACGGCCCCGTCCCTGCACACGCCTGTCCTTGCACAGCCCCGTCCCTCCCCATCCCTGCACGCTGATTTTTGGAGGTGCCTCTTGCACCCCGCAGTTGAGGATGCTCTTGGGACCCTCAGCCTCAGTGTCTTGGCTCGTCCCCTCTGCCTTAGGCCGCCCCACTGCTGTGCTGCGCTCTTTGCCGAGCTGTTTGATGGCTCCTGCCCTGCTTTTTATCTCTGATCTGCAAGACTTTAGTCTGTTCTTCCTTTCTTGCTATCGGGTCATCTGAATGAAACCATATCTGCGCCCCGCAGTGCTGAGCACATGCCAGTCCTTTAACCCTTCTTCTGCCCTGCCTTCTGCTGCGCTTGCGCTTGCATTGACATCCACACGTCCTCCAGAGCAGGCTTGGTGTCGTACAGATCCCCGCACCCCCGTCCCACCCCACAGGCTTTGCACACCCCAGCCCCTGTGCCCTCAGTCTCCGTGCGCCCCCATCTCTGCATCCCACCCCAGCAGGCTCCTGTCCTGGCTGCTGGCCCTAGCACCAGCCCTGAGCATCCCCCTCCTCCAAACAGCCCCTGGCAGCTGCTGACTGCCCGGGGGTGGGGGGCAGGAGGGTGCCTCGACCCCCAGCACGTGCCGTGCACTCACACGCATGCATGCATGCACAGTCACACACATGCACACACACTCACAGGCACGCACACATGCACTCACGCACATGCACACTCACTCACATGCACGCATGCACAGTCACACACATGCACACACACACACATGCACACATGCACAGTCACACACATGCACACACACTCACA
>NW_020451056.1:291397-292202 GCF_003343035.1 Apteryx rowi | reverse complement strand
CACATGCACACTCACTCACATGCACACATGCACAGTCACACACATGCACACACACACATGCACTCATGCACAGTCACACACATGCACACACACACATGCACGCACACATGCACTCACGCACATGCACACTCACATGCACACATGCACAGTCACACACATGCACACACACATGCACTCATGCACTGTCACACACATGCACACACACACATGCACACATGCACAGTCACACACATGCACACACACACATGCACTCATGCACAGTCACACACATGCACACACACTCACATGCACGCACACATGCAGTCACGCACATGCACACACATGCACACGCATGCACACACACACATGGGCTGTGCTGGCCCCACTCACAGCCTGGCCGGGGTCCGGGCACTCATCTCTGCTCCCTGCCTCCATGCCAGGGGCTGATGCGGGAGCTGGAGCTGAGGGAGCGGAAAATCAAAGAGATCCAGAGCACCGGGGACCGGCTGCTGCGGGAGGAGCACCCGGGCAGGCAGACAGTGGAGGTGAGCGGGGCGCGCGGGGCAGCTGTGCCGCTGGCCCGGGGGCAGCGGGGCGGTGTGGGCCACGGGGAGGGGTGCAGTGCGTGGGGTCTGCGTGCAGTGCAGAGCTCAGGTGTGGGGTGCAGTGCACAGGGTCTGCATGCAGTGCAGAGCTCAGAGGTGTGGGGGGTGCAGTGCATGGGGGTCTGCGTGCAGTGCAGAGTTCAGGTGTGGGGGGTGCAGTGCATGGGGTCTGCATGCAGTGCAGAGCTCAGGTGTGTGGGGTGCAGTGCATGGGGGTCTGC
>NW_020451056.1:269282-289278 GCF_003343035.1 Apteryx rowi | reverse complement strand
TCAGGTGTGGGGGATGCAGTGCATGGGGTCTGCGTGCAGTGCAGAGCTCAGGTGTGTGGGGTGCAGTGCCTGGGGGCTGCGGGTCCCGGGGGGCAGGATGGGGTGACGCCTCCTGTTCCCAGGCCTTCCAAGCGGCTCTGCAGACCCAGTGGAGCTGGATGCTCCAGCTGTGCTGCTGCATCGAGGCCCACCTGAAGGAGAACACCGCCTACTTCCAGGTGAGGGCCGCGGGCCGCGGCAGCGGGGCGCGCGGGGCTGCACGCCGTCCCTGCGCCCAGCCCCGTCCCCGGGGCGCGCGCCGCTGCTCACCTCCTCTCCCCGGGCTGCTCTAGTTCTTCGCCGACGTGAGGGAGGCTGAGGAGTTCCTGAGGAAGATGCAGGAGAACATGAAGAAGAAATACTCCTGCGACCGCAGCATCACGGTCACGCGCCTGGAGGACCTGCTGCAGGACTCCCTTGTGAGCGTCCCCGCAAGCCTTGTGCAGGGCCCCAGGGGTGACCCCCCCCACGTGCACCCCACTGCAGCACCCCAGGAGTGACCCCCCCATCATGTGCACCCCACTTCATGGCCCCAGGGGTGACCCCCCCCAACATGTGCACCCCACTGCAGGGCCCCAGGGGTGTCCCCCTATGCGTGCACCCCACTGCAATGTCCCAGGGGTGATCCCTCATGTGTGCACCCCATTGCAGGCCCCCAGGGGTGAACCCCCCCCAACACATGCAACCCGCTGCACATCCCCAGGGGTGACCCCCCCCAACACGTGCAACCCACTGCAGGGCCCCAGGGGTGTCCCCCTATGCGTGCACCCCACTGCAATGTCCCAGGGGTGATCACCCATGTGTGCACCCCGCTGCATGGCCCCAGGGATGACCCCCCCATGTGTGCACCCCACTGCAGGGCCCAGGGGTGACCCCCACATGTGCACCCCACTGCATGGTTCCAGGAGTGATCCCCCCATGTGCACCCCACTGCACAGCCCCAAGGATGACCCCCCCACATGTGCATCCCACTGCATGGTTGCAGGGGTGATCCCCCCCACATGTGCTTCCCGTGGGGCGCAGCCCCCGCCAAGGGGACCTGGGCCGGGCCCCCCCCCGCGGGTCCCGTCGCGGAGGCCCCCGCTCACGGGGCGCGTGCCCCCGCAGGACGAGAAGGAGCAGCTGGCCGAGTACCAGGGCCACGTGGCCGGGCTGGCCAAGCGGGCCCGAGGCGTCGTGCAGCTGAAGCCGCGCAGCCCCGCCACCCCGCTCAAGGGCCGGCTGCCCATCCAGGCCGTCTGCGACTACAAGCAAATGGAGGTGCGAGCACCACGTGGGGAGGGACGGGACGGGACGGGACGGGGCTGCCGGGGGGCGGCGGGATCACGGTGCACAAGAGCGACGAGTGCGCCCTGCTCAGCAACGCCCAGCCCTACAAGTGGAAGGTGCTCAGCGCCGCCGGCAGCGAGTCCATCGTGCCCTCCGTGTGCTTCGTCGTGCCCCCGCCCAACCGGGAGGCGCTGGATGCCGTGCACAGGTGAGCGCGTGCAGCCGGGACCGGGCTCGTCCCTGGGCTCCGCTGCCCGGTCCTCGCCTCCCTGCCGCGCTCCTGTGCCGCCGCGGGGTCCTGTGCCCCATCTCCCCGTCCCTCTCCCTGCTCACGCCGCCTCTCCGCAGGCTGGAGGCCACCCATCAGCACCTCCTCACGCTCTGGCACCAGCTGCACGTGGACATGAAGAGCCTCCTGTCCTGGCAGTACCTCATCCGGGACATCCAGCAGATCCAGTCCTGGTCGCACGTCACGGTGAGTCCGGCTCTGCCTGGCGCGGGGCAGCGCGGTGCCTGGAGCGGGTCCCGCGGCGGCGTGCGGCCCCCTGGCACAAGAGCGGGTCCTGCAGCAGAATGCAGCCCCATGGCGCGGGAGCAGGACGCATGGTGGCGTGCAGCTCTGGGGTGCGGGAGCAGGATCCATGGCAGTGTGTGGCCCCGGGGTGCAGGAGTGGGTCCTGCAGTGGGATGCAGCCCCATGGCATGGAAGCAGGACCCACAGCGGCATGCAGCCCCAGGGCATGGGAGCAGGACGCACAGTGGCGTGCAGCCCCGGGGCACAGGAGCAGGACCCACTGTGGGATGCAGCCCCAGGGTGCGGGAGCAGGACCCACTGTGGGATGCAGCTCCAGGGTGCAGGAGCAGGACCCATGGCGGTGTGTGGCCCCAGGGTGCGGGAGCAGGACCCACGGCAGTGTGCAGCCCCACGGCGCGGGAGCGGGTGCTTCGCGTGGGGCTGACGGCACGCCGCCTCCCCAGTTCCGCACCATGCAGGTGGACGAGTACCGGCAGATCCTGCGCAGCCTGGAGACGCACTACCAGGAGTTCATGCGCGACAGCCAGGACTCGCAGAGCTTCCAGCCCGACGACCGGCTGCACATGGAGCGCGAGTACAACGCCTGCACCCAGAAGTACGAGCTGCTGCTGCGCAGCCAGGAGAAAGGTGAGCAGCAGCCCTGCGGTGCCCGAGCCTGCTGCCGCCTGCCGGGGAGCCTCCAGGAGCAGGTCCCCTGCACTGCACACCCTGGGCGTCGGGTGGTAGCGAGTCCCAGACACATCCCGGGCGGTCTGGGGGCCGCAGCTGCGCAGCCAGGGTCTGTCTGTGCCGTGGGCCGGCGGGCGAGCAGGGCTGTGTGCCGAGGCTGCGCTCTGCCCGGGACTGCTGCTGCGGCGGGGCGATGCCCGCGGGACGGGTGGCCCTGCTCACCCCTCTCCTCCCGCGCGGGCTGTGCCCCTGCCCCGTTCCCCGGCGTGGTGAGTCCCGCTCCGGCCCCAGAGACACGGCCGGGGTGACTGGAGCAGCCCGTTGGCAGGGCACTCGCTAACCCGGGCCCTCGTGTCCCTGCAGGAGAGCAGGATGAATCCCTGTGCAAGAACTACATCTCCCAGCTGAAGGACATCCGGCTGCAGCTGGAGAGCTGCGAGACCCGCACCATCCACAAGATTCGCCTGCCCCTTGACAAGGACCCGGTCAAGGAGTGTGCCCAGCGCATCTCCGAGCAGCAGGTATCAGCGCACACACGAACGTGCATGTACAGGCGTGCAACGTGCACACGCAGGGGCTTCTGCACCCGGACCGTGGCTGGTATCTGTCTACCTATGCCTGCACCTGTGGACAGCAAACCCCTTTGCCCTTATCTGCTCAGCTCCTTGTCCTGGGTACTGCGGGGCACCTGGAGACTGCTCACCCCACCGCAGTGGTGTGGTTTGATTTGGAGTCAGCTCTCTGTGATCCCTGCAGCTGGAGCTAGCGAGCTGCTCCCAACAGGCCTGGCTGGCAGGACGTCGCATGTGGCGTGACGTTGACATAGGAGATCAGCCCTGGGCTAGGCCGGGGCGTGCTCAACCCCAAACTGCAGCTGGCTGGAGCCAGGCACAGAGGTTGAGTAGGGCACCATGTGGAGTAATGGACCCTCCTTTCTCTGCAGCAAATCCACCTGGAGCTGGAGGGCATCAAGAAGAACTTGGACAAGGTCAGCGAGAAGACGGAGAAGGTGCTGGCCCAGCCAGAGCAGGCCAGCTCAGCCCCTGTCCTGCGCTCAGAGCTGGAGATCACCCTGCAGAAGATGGACCAGGTGTACAGCCTCTCCAGCATCTACCTGGAGAAGTGAGTGCCCAACCCCTGCGTGGCTCCGTGCTGTGTCCCATGGTTGTCCTGGGTGGGGAAAAAACACTGCATCAACTGGGGTGAACCTGGTGCAACTAGGGGTGGGCTTGAAGGTCTGGAGGCTAGTGGATGTTTCCCGGTGTCTTTCCTTTCCTGCAGATTCCTACCTGCTCCCTTCTCACCCCTCGCATGTTGGGCAGCACCTTGCTGCCTGCCCAAGCTCTGGGCACTGAGTCTTTCTCCTCCCTCCGTAGGCTGAAGACCATCAACCTAGTGATCCGCAGCACGCAGGGGGCAGAGGAGCTGGTCAAGAAGTACGAGGACCAGCTGAAGAACGTGCAGACCGTGCCCTCCGACCTCAAGGAGCTGGAGGCCAGCAAGGCCGAGCTGAAGGTAGCATCTGGGGCTGGGCAGCACCGCACTGGGTGCGTGCCGGGTGGGCAGCCAGGGCTGAGACGGGACCTGGGGCTGACCTGTGCTCTGTGCTGCAGCGCCTGCGCGCGCAGGTGGAGGGGCATCAGCCCCTCTTCAGCACCCTGGAAACCGACCTGAGCAAGGCCAAGGAAGTCAACGAGCGGATGGTGAGGGGCCACAGCGAGCGAGACGTGGACCTGGACCGCTACCGGGAGAGAGTCCACCAGCTGCTGGAGCGCTGGCAGGCCATCCTGACCCAGATCGACCTGCGCCAGCGTGAGCTGGACCAGCTGGGCCGCCAGCTGCGGTACTACCGTGAGAGCTGTGACGGGCTGCTCCAGTGGATCCAGGATGCCAAGCAGCGGCAGGAGAAAATCCAGGCGGTGCCCATCACAGACAGCAAGACCGTGCGGGAGCAGCTCCTGCAGGAGAAGGTAGCGCTCACAGCAGGGCGAGGACGGGCCGGCGTGGCTGGTGCTGTGGCAGGGAGGTGGCGAGTGTGGGGCTACAGCTCACTGCCTGTGTGTTTCCCCAGAAACTCCTGGAAGAGTGCGATCTCAATAAGGAGAAGGTGGAGGAGTGCCAGCGCTATGCCAAGCAGTACATAGATGCCATCAAGGTGTGCCCGCTCGCTGCGTGTGCCTGCCTGGGGCTGGCCCCCCCGGGTAGCAGCCTGGGGAGAGCTGGGGCAGGTGTGGGGCTGGGGAGAGGCAGCCCGGTGCCAGGCACGTGCCAAAGGGCGTGGGGACCTTGCTGGGTCTGGGGGTGGGAAGGGGGCAAGAATGGGCCCCAGATCGCCTGCGTGCCACGGCTTGCTGATGACGCCTCTCCCCGGCAGGATTATGAGCTGCAGCTGGTGACCTTCAAGGCGCAGGTGGAGCCAGTGGCATCTCCTGCCAAGAAGCCCAAAGTGCAGTCTGCGTCTGACAGCATCATCCAGGAGGTGAGGCGGGGGACCCCCGAGCACATGGGCCTGGGCTTCCCCAGGCAGGTCCCGGGCAGAGTCCCTTGAGGCGGCTGAGCCTGGGGAGCTCACCTGCATTAGGAGCAGCGCGCCGCAGCTCTTCCCCAGAGGGGTGGGCTTGCAGGGGGGCTGCCGTGCTGGCTTGCCCTCACGCTGGCCGTACCAGTGCCCGGGTGCCAGGAGGCAACTGGGCTGGGTGCTGGCAACCAGCAGGTGGAGAGGGGGTGGCTGCAGGCATGCTCCTCTGCTGACCCATGCCATTTCCAGAAGGAAAAACTTCTTTACTCTAAGGGTAACAGAGCACTGGAGCAGGTTGCCCAGAGAGGTTGTGGAGTCTCCATCCTTGGAGATATTCAAAAGCCACCTGGACAAGGTCCTGGGCAATCTGTTGTAGGTGACCCTGCTTGAGTAGGGGGGTTGGACTAGATGATCTCCAGAGGTCCTTTCCAACCTCAACCGTTTTGTGATTCTCTGATTGCGACGACAGTACGTGGACTTGCGGACGCGGTACAGCGAGCTGACCACGCTCACCAGCCAGTACATCAAGTTCATCACGGAGACCCTGCGGCGGCTGGAGGAGGAGGAGGTAGGGGAGCGGCGTGGGGGCACACGGGGTGGCATGACTCCGGCTGCATTTTTCTCTTCTTCATAACAACGGGAAGCATTGTTCATGATGACTGCCAGTCCCCCATCACTAACGCTGGCCCACGGCCTCTAACCCCGCTCTGGTCTGGGCTTCCGGGACCGAAGCTTTTGGCTTTGGGCGCAGCAAATTTTCAAGCAGAGAGGGCTGTCTGGGCCCAGCTGGGGTGGTACGCAGAGCTGGCTCCCAGGAGCTGCCCGGGCCACCCGGGCTCTGGTGTGACTGGTGTTAGGAGGCACTTCCCAGATACACGTAGGGCAGTCAGCATCTGCCTTCAGCATGAAGCTGTGCTCGGGCGCCGCGGGACCTGGACTCCTCGGTTGTTCTGTCTTGGTAACCTTTCTAACTCTTGGTTTCTGCCCTTGGAAGTCAAGCTGCTTTGCCAGTGCTTTGTCTTGGGGGATGTTTGTGTTGGTGGGGATCTAATGGAGGGTAAAAAACCAGGATGACTCTGGCATTCCTGCACCAGGTACTCACTCCGCGCATGCCCCCCCTTCTCACAGCACCCCTCCGCCTCACCACATGGCCGCAAGCAGCCTGCGCGCCCAGCACCTGCTCACTGCACCCCGTTTCCCTGCCCCAAGCCGGGCGTGCTGTCCCCAGGGCACCCTCCGGCCTCACCTCGCCTCTCTTCTCCTCTCCTGGCCTTTGCTGCACCTTTTCGGGTGGCACGAGGGGACTGTCAGTCCAGTGGGGCAGGGATCGAGCTCACCCCACACGTGTGCTGTCTGTTGGTGCCCAAAGCCTCTGGAAGCACCTCGGGGGCTTCCCGAGCCAGGGCCCTGCATGGGGTGTGCACCCGCCTTGCTTGTGGTGCATGTGATGCAACTGCTCTGCGACACGGGCCAGCGGGAGGCTGTGGCCGCTTCCTCTGCTCCTTGGAGAGATGCATGAGCAATGTCAGTTGCTCAGTCTGCTGGTTCTGCAGAGAGCTGGGGCAGGGAGGCATTCACAGTGGCCCCAAGACATCCCTGCTCCTGGCTGCAGACAGCCAGCTCGCCTGGGTTGTCTGGAGCTGGACAGTGAGGGATTTGGACCCAGCCAGGGCAGCACGGGTCAGAGCTTGGATTGCTCTCCGCATCGTCAAGGCTTTCCCAGCAGGGAAAGGTCCACCTGGCACCTCCCCTGCCACCTGCTCTTTTCTGTCCTGTTGCATCTTGGTGCTCTGGCTGGGTTTCTCGTGTCCCCCACGGTGATGGCTCTCTGCACTGGCCCCTCTTGCACAGGGAACCCTGGAGAGAGCAAGATAAGGCTCCCTTTTGCGGGAAGTCGTGTGCACGGGGCTGGGGCAGGAGCTCTCCCCAGACTGCAGTGGGCATGGTGGTGGTGTGCAAGCTGCTAGCATCCATCTCCATCGCCTCGGCCTTTGCTCGCACTCCATTCCTTGTTCGTGGTACGTGGGTCATCCTGCTTCTTGCACTGCTGTCTTGGTCCCATCACCTGTCTCCCTGCGCTGTGCTAAGTGAGATACAGTAGTTGTGCGTCCCCTGTCTGCCATACGTCTTCTGGAAGCTGGCGTCACCACCTCTAGCTCGTGGGGAGACCCAGGGACCCGAAGCCATTCCATGCACATCCTCCAGCCCCTCTGCCCTGGATCATCCCGTGTCTCGGTGGTGTGTGGTTGTGGTTGGCGTTTACGCCATAGCTCGGTTGTGTTCGTTGTGATTTCTCTCTCTCCCTTCTCTGTTTTCTCTGCACTCTCTTTCCCCTCCAGAAAGCAGCCGAGAAGCTGAAGGAGGAGGAGAGAAAGCGGCTGGCGGAGGTGGAGGCCCAGCTGGAGAAGCAGAGGCAGCTGGCTGAGGCCCACGCCAAAGCCAAGGCGCAGGCAGAGGCAGAGGCACGGGAGCTGCAGCTCCGCATGCAGGAGGAGGTCACCCGGCGGGAGGTGGTGGCCGTGGATGCCGAGCAGCAGAAGCAGAACATCCAGCAGGAGCTGATGCAGCTGCGGCAGAACTCTGACCACCAGATCAAGTCCAAGGTCAAACTCATTGAGGAGGCTGAGTATAACCGCAAGAAGGTGGAGGAGGAAATCCGTCTCATCCGCCTCCAGCTGGAGAGCACGGAAAAGCAGCGGGCCAGCGCTGAGACAGAGCTGCAGGAGCTGCGGGCACGTGCTGAGGAGGCCGAGCAGCAGAAGAAGCAGGCACAGGAGGAGGCCGAGCGGCTGCGCCGGCAGGTCAAGGACGAGAGCCAGAAGAAGCGGGAGGCGGAGGAAGAGCTGAAGCAGAAGGTGCAGGCTGAGAAGGATGCAGCCCGGGAGAAGCAGAAGGCGATGGCGGACCTGGAGAAGCTGCGGCTGCAGGCAGAGGAGGCTGAGCGGCGGATGCGGCAGGCAGAGCTGGAGAAGGAGCGGCAGATCCAGGTGGCACAGGAGGTGGCCCAGCGGAGCGCCGAGGCCGAGCTGCAGAGCAAGCGGCTGTCCTTTGCGGAGAAGACGGCACAGCTGGAGCTGTCCCTGCAGCAGGAGCACATCACGGTGGCCCACCTGCAGGAGGAGGCCGAGCGGCTGAAGAAGCAGCAGCTGGAGGCCGAGCAGTTGCGGGAGGAGGCCGAGAAGGAGCTGGAGCGCTGGCGGCAGAAAGCCAACGAGGCGCTGCGGCTGCGGCTGCAGGCCGAGGAGGTGGCCCACAAGAAAACGCTGGCCCAGGAGGAGGCAGAGAAGCAGAAGGAGGATGCGGAGCGGGAGGCCCGCAAGCGCGCCAAGGCCGAGGAGTCAGCTCTGCGGCAGAAGGATCTGGCGGAGGAGGAGCTGGAGAAGCAGCGGCAGCTGGCAGAGGGCACGGCCCAGCAGAAGTTCGCGGCGGAGCAGGAGCTGATCCGCCTGAAGGCGGAGATGGAGAATGGGGAGCAACAGCGCCTACTCCTCGAGGAGGAGCTCTTCCGGCTGAAGAACGAGGTGAGCGAGGCCATCCAGAAGAGGAAGGAGGTGGAGGAGGAGCTGGCCAAGCTGCGGGCCGAGATGGAGATCCTGCTGGAGAGCAAGGCCAAGACGGAGGAGGAATCGCGGTCCACCAGCGAGAAGTCCAAGCAGCGTCTGGAGGCCGAGGCCAGCAAGCTGCGGGAGCTGGCCGAGGAGGCCGCCCGGCTGCGGGCCCTCTCGGAGGAGGCCAAGAGGCAGCGGCAGCTGGCAGAGGAGGAGGCCAGCCGGCAGCGGGCCGAGGCCGAGCGGATCCTCAAGGAGAAGCTGGCGGCCATCAACGAGGCGTCACGTCTGAAGGCGGAGGCAGAGATTGCCCTGAAGGAGAAGGAGGCGGAGAACGAGCGGCTGCGACGGCTGGCAGAGGACGAGGCCTACCAGCGCAAGCTGCTGGAGGAGCAGGCCACCCAGCACAAGCAGGACATCGAGGAGAAGATCGCCCTGCTGAAGCGGTCGTCGGAGAGCGAGCTGGAGCGGCAGAAGGGCATCGTGGACGACACGCTGAAGCAGCGGCGCCTTATCGAGGAGGAGATCCGCATGCTGAAGATCAACTTCGAGAAGGCGTCGGTGGGCAAGGCGGACCTGGAGCAGGAGCTGAGCCGCATCCGCGGCGAGGCAGAGGAGGTCCAGCGCATCCGGGAGCAGGCCGAGCGGGAGGCCGAGCGGCAGCGGGCCCTGGCACTGGAGGAGGAGGGCCGCCGGAAGGAGGCCGAGGAGAAGGTGCGGAACATCCTGGCGGCCGAGCAGGAGGCTGCGCGGCAGCGGCGTCTGGCCCTGGAGGAGGTGGAGCGCCTGAAGGCCACGGTGGAGGAGGCCAAGCGGCAGAAGGAGCTGGCGGAGAAGGAGTCGGAGCGGCAGATCCAGCTGGCGCAGGAGGCGGCCCAGAAGCGCATCGCAGCGGAGGAGAAGGCCCACCTGGCCGCCGTGCAGCAGAAGGAGCAGGAGCTGCTGCAGACGCGGCGCC
This sequence comes from Apteryx rowi, assembly GCF_003343035.1. Lineage (NCBI taxonomy): Eukaryota > Metazoa > Chordata > Aves > Apterygiformes > Apterygidae > Apteryx > Apteryx rowi. Next base: position 279,742 of record NW_020451056.1, on the reverse strand, counting down.
AGGAGCAGAGCGTGCTCGACCGGCTGCGGGAGGAGGCCGAGAGGGCCAAGCGGGCCGCGGAGGAGGCCGAGTTCGCGCGCAGCAAGGCTGAGCAGGACGCCAGCCTCTCCCGGCAGCGGGTGGAGGAGGCCGAGCGGCTGAAGCAGAGGGCGGAGGAGGAGGCACAGGCCAAGGCACAGGCCCAGGAGGATGCGGAGAAGCTACGCAAGGAGGCCGAGCTGGAGGCGGCGAAGCGGGCCCAGGCGGAGCAGGCAGCCCTGCGACAGAAGCAGCTGGCAGATGCGGAGATGGAGAAGCACAAGAAGTTTGCGGAGCAGACGCTGCGGCAGAAGGCACAGGTGGAGCAGGAGCTGACCAAGGTGAAGCTGCAGCTGGAGGAGACGGACCACCAGAAGGGCATCCTGGACGAGGAGCTGCAGCGGCTGAAGGAGGAGGTGACGGACGCCATCCGGCAGAAGGCCCAGGTGGAGGAGGAGCTCTTCAAAGTCCGAGTGCAGATGGAGGAGCTGGCAAAGCTGAAGAGCCGGATTGAGGAAGAAAACAAAGCACTGATCCTCAAGGACAAGGACAACACACAGAAGTTCTTGGCAGAGGAGGCCGAGAAGATGAAGCAGGTGGCAGAGGAGGCTGCACGGCTCAGTGTGGAGGCCCAGGAGGCTGCCCGCATGCGGAAGCTGGCTGAGGACGACCTGGCACAGCAGCGGGCGCTGGCAGAGAAGATGCTGAAGGAGAAGATGCAAGCGGTGCAGGAGGCCACACGGCTGAAGGCTGAGGCGGAGGTGCTGCAGAAGCAGAAGGACCTGGCGCAAGAGCACGCCAAACGGCTGCAGGAGGACAAGGAGCAGATGCAGCAGCGCCTGGCCGAGGAGACGGAGGGCTTCCAGAAAACCCTGGAGGCTGAACGTCGACGGCAGCTGGAGATCACTGCCGAGGCCGAGCGCCTCAAGCTGCACGTGGCGGAGATGAGCATGGCCCAGGCCAAGGCCGAGGAGGAGGCCAAGCGGTTCAAGAAGCAGGCAGAGGAGATCAGCGGGAGGCTGCACGAGACCGAGCTGGCCACACAGGAGAAGATGACACTGGTGCACACCCTGGAGATACAGCGACAGCAGAGCGACCAGGATGCAGAGAAGCTGCGGAGGGCCATCGCTGACCTGGAGCAGGAGAAGGAGAAGCTGAAACAGGAGGCGGCCTTGCTGCAGCAGAAGGCGGAGGAGGTACTGGGTTATGGGTCCCCCTTAGTGGTGATGGTATGCAGGGAGACCTTTCCTCCTCCCAGCAGCCATGTGGGCAGCTGGCCAGGCTCACACAAGGCTGGCCAGGGTCCAGGAGCCGCACTGGGCATTCACTGACGACCATCACTGCAACGCAGGCTGGTGCCTCTGTCCCTGAGCGTGTGCACAGCACTGGAGGCAAGTGCTGCATCTTGCGGACGTGGGCAAGGAGTGGGCTGCTGGCACTGCCCAGGAGATGGAGGCATCACTGAGGCTCCCCGCCCCAGTGTCTGGCCCCCCCTTGGTGGTCACAGTGAGCGGCTGCTCATGGAGCAGGACCCACTCATGCAGGTCACGGATGTGCGCAGAGCCAGCATCTAGGTGCAGCGAGGCAAACCCAACAGGGAGGTGCTGAAGCGGGACCTCCCACCCTGTGCCCTCTCCTGCTGCCTCCAGCTGCTCCTGCTCTGGAGAGGCGATCCCCACCACATGTGCCAGCTTTTTGGCCGTGTGGGATGTCCTACCTTATTCCTCTCCACAAACAAGAGCCCTCCCCAGCTCCTGGCCTCAGTAGCTGGGCAGGGAGTCCCTCACCCCAGCAGAAGAGCTTGTGTCTTTTCTCTGCTCGTTTCACCCATGTGTTGTTTGCTATAGCTCCCTAACCCCAGCTCTACCCCATTAACTTTTAACCTACGTAGTAGAGTGGTTGGGCGACTCATCCCACTAATGCACATGCCGATACCAGCCAGGTAACACCCCGCTGCCTCTCCTCCCAGTCCTGCCCGCTCCCCACCGCCCCGGCAGCACTGCCATCCCTGGCAGAGGGTGCTGTCTGACCAACACTCTCCTCTTTTCCACCCCAGATGCAGGTGGCCCAGCAGGCGCAGCTCCGCCAGGAGACGCAGATCCTTCAGCAGACCTTCCTGACAGAGAAGGATGTCCTGCTCCAAAAGGAGAAGTTCATCGAGGAGGAGAAAACCAAGCTGGAGAAGCTCTTCCAGGATGAGGTGAATAAAGCCAAGAATCTAAAGGCAGAACAAGAACGGCAGCAGAAGGAGATGGAGCAGGAAAAGCAGCAGCTTAAAGCCATGCTGGACGAAGCCAAGAAGCATCAGAAAGAAGCAGAGGAAAATGTCCGGCACAAGCAGGAGGAGCTGCAGCAGCTGGAGAGACAGCGGCAGCAGCAGGAAAAGCTCCTTGAAGAGGAGAACAAGAAGCTCAGGGAGAGGCTTGAGCAGATGCAGGAAGAGCACAAGGCTGCCCTGGCCCAGACACGAGAGATCATGATCCAGACAGATGACCTGCCTGAGGAGGTTGTGGTAACGACAACGCAGCTGATGGACATCAAAGCTGTGCCCAATGGCAGAGACGTGGTGGATGGCATAGCACAGAATGGGGAGCCGGAGTTTGCTTTCGATGGCATCCGCCAGAAGGTGTCTGCAGAGAAGCTGGCTGAGGCTGGCATCTTGAGCAAGGAGAGCTTAGACAAGTTGGCAAAGGGTGTCGTGAGTGTTGGCGAGCTCTCACAGAGGGAAGACATCAAGAAGTATCTGCAGGGCAAGAGCAGCATTGCTGGTTTGTTAATCAAACCCACCAATCAAAAGATGAGCATTTATGAAGCCATGAAGAAAAAGCTGCTCACCCCGGGCACTGCGCTGGTCCTCCTGGAAGCGCAGGCTGCCTCTGGCTTCATAATTGACCCTGTGCAAAACGTGAGGCTGTCAGTGAACGAAGCAGTGAGAGAAGGAGTGATTGGGCCAGAACTGCACAATAAAATGCTGTCTGCTGAACGGGCAGTAACAGGCTACAAAGATCCTTACACAGGAGACAAGATCTCCCTTTTCCAGGCCATGTCAAAGGAGCTTATCGTCAGGGACCATGGCATCCGCCTGCTCGAGGCCCAAATCGCCACCGGTGGCATCATTGACCCTGTCAACAGTCACCGCCTCCCCATTGAAGCTGCCTACAAGCGAGGCTACTTCAATGAGGAGATGAACAAAGTTCTCTCTGACCCTACAGATGACACCAAGGGCTTCTTCGACCCCAACACACAAGAGAACCTCACCTACCTGCAGCTCATGGAGCGTTGTGTGACTGACCCGTCCACGGGGCTGTGCCTTCTACCACTCACTGACCAGGCAGCCAAAGCAAGGGAGCTGCTCTATACTGACAAAGAAGCCAAGGATGTCTTTAAGAAGGCTACAGTGATGGCACCATTTGGCAAGTTCCAAGGGAAGACTGTGACCATCTGGGAGATCATCAACTCTGAATACTTCACTGAGGACCAAAGGCGGGACCTGATCCAGCAATACAGGACTGGCAAGATCACGGTGGAGAAGATCATTAAGATCATCATCATGGTTGTGGAGGAAAGCGAGAAAAAGAGCCAGATGTTATTCGAGGGGCTCCGGGCCCCCGTGCCTGCTGCTGAGCTGCTGGAAAGCAAAATCATCAACAAGGACCTCTACAACCAGCTGCACCAGGGCAAAAAGTCTGTGCAGGATGTGGCAGAGATGGAGTCTGTGAGGCAGTACCTGAAAGGCACAGATGCCATTGCTGGCATCCTAGTGGAGTCAACCGGCCAGAAGTTCACCTTCTATGATGCCTTGAAGAGAAACCTGCTGAAGCCAGAGATTGCCCTGTCCCTGCTGGAGGCACAGGCTGCCACAGGCTATATCATCGACCCTGTGAAGAACAAGCTCTATTCTGTTGATGAGGCAGTGAAGGCTGAGACCGTGGGGCCAGAGTTTCATGAGAAGCTGCTGTCTGCGGAGAAGGCTGTGACTGGCTACAAGGATCCCTACACGGGCCAGACGGTTTCCCTCTTCCAAGCGCTCAAGAAGGGCCTCATCCCCACCGACACTGGGGTCCGTCTGCTGGATGTCCAGCTAGCCACTGGTGGCATCATCGATCCTGTGAACAGCCACCGGCTCCCACTTGAGGTTGCCTACAAGCGGGGCTACTTTGACCCAGAGATGAACTCAGCTCTGTCTGCACTCCTAGAGGAGGCCAGAATTTTCTATTGTCCCAACACTCAGGAGAACCTCACCTATGCCCAACTGCAGAAGAACTGCCACCGCGACAAGCAGACTGGCCTCTACCTGCTGCCCCTCTCAGACAAAGCCATCCAGTCACAGCAGGAGGAGATCTACACAGACAGCCAGGCGAAGGAGTGCTTTGAGAAGGCAACCGTAGAGGTCCCATCAGGCAGCCTGAAGGGCCAGACGGTGACCATATGGGAGCTGATCCACTCAGAGTACTTCACGGAGGAACACAGGCGGGAGCTCCTCCGGCAGTACAAGACTGGCAAGGTGACCATTGAGAAGATCATCAAGATCATGATCACCATCATTGAGGAGACAGAGACCAAGAAGCAGGAGAAGCTGACGTTCAGTGGTCTCCGGGCACCTGTGTCTGCCAGCGAGCTGGTGGAATCCTGCATCATCAGCAAAGCCCAGTACGAACAGCTGAAGGAAGGCAAGAAATCAGTGAAGGACCTCTCTGAGACAGATTCAGTCAAGAGATACCTGCGGGGGAGTGACTGCATTGCAGGAGTCTATGTGGAGGCAACCAAAGAGAAGCTAAACATCTACGAGGCCATGAAGAGGAACCTGTTGAGGCCCAGCACTGCCATGGTTCTCCTGGAGGCCCAGGCTGCAACTGGATTCTTGGTTGATCCCGTGAAGAACCGAAGGCTGTACGTCAACGAGGCAGTGAAGGCTGGCATTGTTGGCCCTGAGCTGCATGAGAAGCTCCTGTCTGCTGAGAAGGCGGTCACTGGATACAAGGATCCTTACTCAGGAAACACCATCTCCCTCTTCGAGGCTATGAAGAAAGGACTCATCGTCAAGGAGCACGGCGTCCGCCTGCTTGAGGCCCAAATTGCCACAGGCGGCATCATTGACCCTGTGCACAGTCACCGTGTCCCTGTGGAGGTGGCCTACAAGCGGGGCTACTTTGATGAGGAAATGAACCGGATCCTCTCTGACCCCACAGATGACACCAAGGGCTTCTTCGACCCCAACACACATGAGAACCTCACCTACATGCAGCTGAAGGAGAAGTGCATTGAGGACCCTGAGACGGGCCTGTACTTGCTGCCCTTGCAGGAGCCAGAAAAACCTACAGTGGTGGAGACCACCCAGGTGTACACAGAGGCAGAGACACGGAAGGTGTTTGAGGAGACACAGGTGGACATCCCCGTGGGCAGCAGGGCAGGCTCCTCCATGTCGCTGTGGGAGATCATGAACTCGGACCTGCTGCCTGAGGAGCAGCGGAAGCATCTCATGGAGGAGTTCCAGTCGGGCCGCGTGTCCAAGGAGCGCATGATCATCATCATCATCGAGATCATTGAGAGGACTGAGATCATCCGGCAGCAGAACCTCACCTCCTACGACTACGTCCGGCGCCGCATCACGGCTGAGGACCTCTACGAGGCCACGATCATCTCCCTGGACATCTACAACCTGCTGAAGCAGGGCTCCAAGACCATCCGGGAGCTCTTGGACATAGAGACTGTCTGGAAACACCTCTATGGGTCAGGCTGTGTTGCCGGCATCTACATCCCCTCCTCCAAGCAGAAGCTCAGTATCTACCAGGCACTGAAGAAGGGGCTGATCAGCTCTGAAGTGGCCCGCTCCCTCTTGGAAGCCCAGGCTGCAACTGGTTTCATGATTGATCCTATAAAGAACGAGAGGCTGACAGTTGATGAAGCAGTCAGGAAAGGCGTAGTTGGGCCAGAAATCCATGACCGGCTCCTGTCTGCAGAGAGGGCTGTGACTGGTTACAGAGATCCATACAGTGAGCAGAAGATTTCCCTCTTCCAGGCCATGAAGAAAGACCTCATTCCCAGTGAAGAGGCCCTGAAACTTCTGGATGCCCAAATAGCCACTGGCGGTGTCATTGACCCACACCTTGGCTTCCACCTTCCCCTGGAGGTGGCCTACCAGAGGGGCTTCATCAACAAGGACACATACGACATGCTCTCCGAGCCCAGTGAGGTGCGGAGTTATGTGGACCCCTCCACGGAGGAGAAGCTCAGCTACACGCAGCTCCTGAAGCGGTGCCGGAAGGACGAGAACAGTGGGCTCCTGCTGCTCCCACTCTGCGACACAAGGAAGCTCACCTTCCGGGGGCTGCGGAAGCAGATCACCGTGGAGGAGCTGGTCCGCTCGCAGGTAATGGATGAAGCCACAGCCCAGCGCCTCCAGGAGGGCCTCACCTCCATTGAGGAGGTCTCCAAGAACCTGAAGAAGTTCCTGGAGGGCACCAGCTGCATTGCTGGTGTCTTTGTGGACTCCACAAAGGAGCGGCTATCCGTATACCAGGCCATGAAGAAGGGTATCATTAGGCCAGGCACCGCATTTGAGCTCCTGGAGGCGCAGGCAGCCACAGGGTATGTGATTGACCCTATCAAGGGCCTCAAACTGACTGTGGAGGAGGCCGTGCGGATGGGCATTGTGGGCCCTGAGTTCAAGGACAAGCTGCTCTCTGCTGAGAGGGCAGTAACTGGCTACCGTGATCCCTACACCGGAAAGCTCATCTCCCTCTTCCAAGCCATGAAGAAGGGGCTGATCCTGAAGGACCATGGGATCCGCTTGCTGGAGGCCCAGATTGCAACAGGAGGCATCATCGATCCTGAGGAGAGCCACCGCCTACCCGTGGAGATGGCCTACAAGAGGGGCCTCTTTGATGAGGAGATGAATGAGATCCTGCTGGATCCCAGCGATGACACCAAGGGCTTCTTTGACCCCAACACAGAGGAGAACCTAACCTATCTGCAGCTCATGGAGCGGTGCATCACTGATCCAGAAACCGGTCTCTGCCTCCTACCCCTGAAGGAGAAGAAGCGGGAGAGGAAGACCTCCTCCAAGTCCTCTGTCCGCAAGCGCAGGGTGGTGATCGTCGACCCAGAAACTGGCAAGGAGATGTCGGTGTATGAAGCCTACCGCAAGGGCCTCATTGATCACCAGACCTACCTGGAGCTGTCGGAGCAGGAGTGTGAGTGGGAGGAGATCACCACCTCCTCCTCTGATGGTGTGGTCAAGTCCATGATCATCGACAGGCGCTCAGGGCGCCAGTACGACATTGATGATGCCATTGGCAAGGGCCTGATAGACCAATCGGCTCTGGACCAGTACCGCTCAGGCACCCTCTCCATCACCGAGTTTGCAGACATGCTCTCTGGCAACATGAGTGGCTTCCGGTCACGGTCATCCTCTGTGGGGTCATCTTCCTCCTACACTGTCAGCCCAGCCCCCACGCGAACGCAGATATCGATGTGGAGTGACCCAACCGAGGAGACTGGGCCAGTTGCTGGCATCCTGGACACAGACACTCTGGAGAAGGTGTCCATCACGGAGGCGATGCGCCGCAACCTCGTAGACAACATCACGGGGCAGAGGCTGCTGGAAGCCCAGGCCTGCACTGGGGGCATCATCGACCCCAACACTGGGGATAAATGCTCTGTCGCCGATGCAGTGAACAAGGGCCTGGTGGACAAAATCATGGTGGACCGCATCAACCTTGCTCAGAAGGCCTTCTACGGCTTTGAGGACCCAAGAACCAAGACGAAGATGTCAGCAGCCCAGGCACTGAAGAAGGGCTGGCTGTACTATGAGGCTGGGCAGCGCTTTCTGGAGGTGCAGTACCTGACGGGAGGGCTGATCGAGCCCGACGTTGAAGGCCGTGTCTCCTTGGACGACGCACTGCAGAAGGGCACCATTGACACGCGCACGGCCCAGAAGCTGCGGGATGTGAACACCTACTCCAAGTATCTCACCTGCCCCAAAACCAAGCTCAAGATCTCCTACAAGGACGCGATGGACCGGAGCATGATTGAGGACGGGACAGGCCTGCGACTGCTGGAAGCCTCCTCCCAATCCAGCAAAGGCTACTACAGCCCTTACAACGTTAGCAGCGCTGGCTCCACCTCTGGCTCGCGGTCAGGCTCCCGGACGGGGTCCAGAGCGGGCTCAAGGCGTGGGAGCTTTGATGCCACCGGCTCCGGCTTCTCCATGACCTTCTCGTCCTCCTCCTACTCTTCCTCAAGCTTTGGGCGCAGATATGCGTTGGGTCCCCAGAGTGCCGTGGATGCAGGAGACCTTGCGCTCGCCTTGTCCCACCTGAGCAGGAGCTGCGGATGGGAGGCAGGCGGGAAGCGCTCTGAACTGCACGGGCCACCGCTCAGCGTGGCGTAAACCCCCCTCCCTGCCCCTTCCCATGTACTGAGGAACCTGCCCACCTCTCCTGCTCTGCATGTGGTAAAGCTGCTGGCTAATCACTCTATTATTTTTTTAATTTTTAAACTCCATTTTTCTTCCAAAGCAGTGCCTAAAGTTTAACCAAAAAGACTAGACTAATATATTAATATATACGATTGTTCTGACAGTATTTGTATATTAAGAGATGAGAGAGAAAACACACTACCCTCCCGAGATCTGCAGTCCCAGGAGCTTGCTGCCGTTCGCGCCCTCTGCAGAGCAGATCCCACCCAGCCGGTCCCGCCGCCGCTCGGACACCACGAGGCAGAACCTGAAAACAGTTTCGTGTTTTTGATCTAACCACTCAGTGACTCTTTTGTAATTAACTCCACCGGCTTCATCCCCCCCCCCTCCGCACCCCAAAGGAGGAGACAGTGCTGTGCCCGCGCCAGCCCCGCGCCCCCGCGAGTGGCACAGCACCGTGCCAGGGGCATCCCGCGCCTCCGGGCAGACCTCTGCACGCCGGCTCCGGAGCTGTCGCCTGGACCCTTGTCCCCGAGCCCTGGCGAGGCGAGGCGGGGGCGCGCGCCCCCCGCTCCCGCGCCGCCCCGCACGCCCTGGCTCTGCCTCCTAGGACGTCCCCGCGGAGCCGGCGCCGACCGTAAGTGCGCGCGGGCGCTGCCCCCTGCTTCCGCAGAGCCGCTGCCGCGGGGAGCGACCCGCCTGCCTGCCTGCCTGCCGCCGTGCCGTGCCGTGCCGTGCCGTGCCGCGCCGCGCCGTGCCGTTCCGCGGCTTCGCCTCCGAGAGGTGTCGCCTCCTCCGCCAGCCCGCTCGCTCGCTCCCTCCCTCCGGCGCGTCCCGCTGCGCTTCGCTTTCCCCGCCCGGCCGCCCGGCCTCGCGCCGCTCTCCGCTGGCGCCCGCATGCGTCTGTCCGTCCGTCCGTCGCTCCGTGTATCTGGGAAGTGCTCCGTACTAGGCTGAGTTCCTAAAACTGGGTTAGCGTAGCGAAGCGGCGGGTGCTCGTCGGCGCCTGCGCGACGGCTCTGCTGACCGCCCGTTCCTGGACCAGCCGGGGTCCGCGCGCGCCCGGCTCCCAGCGCGCCGCTCCGCCGCTCGCGGGGTCTCGCCAGCCTCCCCGGCGGACGCGGAGGCGGCGACGGGCCGCGGCACCCTGCAGCAGCCTGGAGGCGCTCCCGTGCTCTCCGAAACCGGACTCTCCTTTCCTTCCTCCTGGTTATCCTCCTCCTCTTGGTTCTTCTCGCCGTTTCTTCACCTGCAATAATGTTCTCTCTCTCTGTCAGACGTCTTTTTGCAGTCCCACCAAAGACATCCCTTCGCCCCTGGGCGAGCTCCTTAGCTGGGTCTCTGACGTTAGCAAGTCCTGGATCAGTGCAAGGGGAGCCCTGGACTCAGCAGCTCCTCGGCCGTGCTCGTCCGCACAGGTAATGCCGACCTTTCCCGAGTCTCTCTCTCTCTTTGGAGATGGGTCTTACGTGACTCCCGTGGCACGCGGGGCCGGTGCTGGGGTTTCGGCTGGGTGCTGTGTGCGTCAGGCTCTGTCCGGGCGAAACGTCCGGTTACGCTGGCGCAGAGTTTGGGGTGCACTGCTCCCAGGCGCGTGGGTGTGGATGTTGTTCTGCTCCAAGCGTGCTTCGGGGTAAAACAGTCCCCGGTGCAGGTTTTCCGGCTGTGGCTGGGACGTTCCCGGGCTGGAGAGCGCTGGGGGGAGCCGGCGGCCGCACGGGCGGGTGAGCGGTGCGCACGCGCGGGTTGGCATCGTCGGCGCTGTCTGATGGCTTCATCGCATGAACCAGTCTTCCTGTCTCATCCCATCTTTTTTTTGTTTTGTTTTGTTCGCTTTGTTTTAGTGTTGCTGGATGTCCATTCCAACTCCCCCCACCGCTGCCGCGGAGCCCGTACCCCGGCGCGGGGGGACGTGGGACAGCGCTCGAGGACTCTGAGAAACGCTCCCTCTCCCTTTGCACTTGCCGGAGAGGCCCGAGTCCGTGACTCGCGCGGGGCGGCGGGGCCCGGCCGGGGCTGCGGG
>NW_020451056.1:252309-269117 GCF_003343035.1 Apteryx rowi | reverse complement strand
CCCGGACCTTCCCCGGGCACAGCCTCCGCGAGCGGTGCCGCCGCGCGCCGCCGGCCGCCAGCGCCCCTCTCCTCCTTCCCTCCTGCTCTCATCTGCCACATGTAAATGGAGTCATGTTATTCCTCAGCATTTGTTGTTATTATTCTCATTATCCAGTTTTGCTTTTGCATGACATACTAACGTGGGCGACTGTCACATATCCCAGCCTGCGCCGGGGCTCCCGCTCCTTCGGGGCCCTGCGCGCCCCCCATTTCCCACTCATTTCTCGGCAGGGCAGCAGGGGCTGATCAATAATCCCAAAGCATCTCTTTCTGGGGGCAAAACACTAAAACCTGACTTGTATATACCGTGAAGTGTTTGTAAAACATGCAGTATGGACCCATGGCGCTCCCCAGCGAGGTCAGTAAAGCAGATTCTATGAAACCAGCCGGCCGCTCCGCGTCGTCTGTTCGCCCTGGCTGTCCCCGTGCCGCCGCGGCGCTGAGCCGTCCCGAGCGCGGGTCGTGCCCGCGGGGCGCCTGCCTGCCGGCGGCGGCGGTGGGCATCCAGCCTGCACGGGGCGGGTGGACGTCCGTGCCCTGTGCAGGGGACGGAAAGGCGCAGGTCGTCCTGGGATCCGCCGCGGGCTCCGGCCGGCAGCTCGGCCACCCGGCGCTCTCGGGGCTGGGTTTGCAGCGCCTGGTGCAGCGGGGCCGCAGTCTCCGCCGGTGCAGGCTCCCGGCCGGCGGCTCCCCGGGGCCACGCGCCCGATGTTGGGGAGCAGCAGCCAGCGGGCGCTGCAGGCGGAGGGACAACGCCGTCCCTCGGCACGGCCGGGCGCCTGCGTGCCGATGGCAGCGTGCCGCGGCTGCGGGGATGGGTCCCGTGGCCGGCCGGCGGTGCGCGGGCTGGGGCTCTGCGTGCCGCTGCCCGGGCTGCAAGGAGCAGGCGCCTGCGGGATGGAGGAGACGAGGCGAGTTTAACCTAGCGAAATAGCAGCTGTCGCGGCGGCCGGGAAAGCCCTGTGTAACGTCGGGGACGGAGCCGGCGTGGGAGGAGATGGGCAGGCTGGCCAGGGCGTGCGCCGGCAGGGAGAGGGCGGCTGGGCAGCGAGGTTTGTTAGGAGCAGCCTGGACAAAGCCAGAGAGACTTTGGCGTGATCCAGCCACGGCGTTTGCTTGCGTGGCATGGGAAATGCCTGGGGCCGGGACCACCGGGGCCACCAAGCCGGGGTGCCGCGTGCGAAGGCTGTGGGGCCGGCGGGGTCTGCCCGGGTGCAGCCGTGCGTGCCGACCCCCGTGGCAGCACCCAGCTGCAGAGCCCGGACAGATGGCAGCAGCCTGGGAGCACCGTAATCACGCTGTGCGTCTGCAATTAGGAGCCGCGTCCCTCCCTCCCTCCCTCTGTGCAGCGGGGTGAGCACGGGCTGCTCCTGCCAGACGCCCTCGCCGCTGCCCCAGCAGCCGGGACGCTGGGGGGCACCGTGGGCTGGTGCTCTGGCTCCCCCGGTGCTGCCCCACATCCACCTCGCTCCAGCCCCCAGTGCTGCTCCAAGTCCACCTCGCTCCAGCCCCCTGGTGCTGCCCCCAGAGCCGGCAGCGCTCACGCAGGGCAGGGAGCGAGGTTATGCAGGAACGCTTGGATCAGGATGGATTTAGCCGTCAGCAGGACAGACTGCGGCGCTCAGGTGGGGCTCGGCTGAGCAAACGAACTGCTCGACCGCGACCGGCCCCTTTCCTCCCCCTGCTCTCTATTCGCCCCCTTCGTTCCTTTGCAGGTTTCACATGGTCCCGCAGGCCCCCTCTTATCTAAAACCCCTCGTGTTTGTCTTGTTTCCTCCTCGCTATCGGTTACAAAGTCCGGGTTGGCCATGCCTGCCTTTTCTTAATTGCCCATAGCTTCCTGATGGAAGAGTTTGCTTTCTGTCGTTGCCTTCGCTGCGGCTCCTCCGCCAGGCTTGCGCCTCTGGGTCTTGTTTATTGCCCCCGCTTTGCTTATCGCCTCCCGTGCACGGAAGGGTCCTTGAACCGATCACCTGCGTCGTGCGGATGCTCCCCCGCTCCCCAAGCCCTTCGGCATGGGGGGGGTTGCGGCAGGACGCGGCCGAGCCCTGGCAGCAGCGATGCCCGGCGGCTGCAGCCATGCGGTGCAGATGGGGCCATGCCGGGCTCGTCCCCAGCCGGCGCTGCATGCGGGTGCCGGAGCCGCCGGGGAGCTGCGGCGATGCCCGGGAGCAGTGCGGTGCCGTGGCCCAGGCAGCTGAGGAAGCTCGGGCGCCCGCGCGAGGGAGCCCTGGGGCTGGCAGCCGGGCCGGCGGCGGCGCAGCGCAGCAGCAGCTCAGCCCTGAGCGGCGTCAGCTGCCTCCGAGCCGCACCGTGCGCCGGGAACGGCCGAGCGAGTGTGTAATTGGGCCAGGCTAATTATGATGGATAACTCTATTATATTCCCGTTTTTAATGCACTGCAGCTTAGCTCGCCCTGCTGACGTGCAGGCCAGAGTTCACTCCTTTCAGGCCTTCCGAGTAAACTGTCGCGCAGCGTTAAAACCTCAGGGCGGTGGTATGCAAAATGCTGAATGTCGCGCTAATAATAGCTGTCAGTCAGCCCTGGGAAGTATACGTTTGCCTACTGAGTGAGCCCGCGGTATGCACACAAACATTTGCAAACAGCCTGTGACCAACTTACACAAAACACTAGCTGCAACCATAACGATCTCGTTAGACGAACCCGCCGCTCCGCACACTCAGGTGCGCGGCTGCCGAGCTGGTCTGCATCCAGACGGCCGTGCTGCCCGGCCCCTCCGCCCTGCGCACGGACACGATTGCTGCAAGTGCAGGGGTGCTTGTGCATCGCTGGGGCTTCCCACAGCCGACAGCACATGGTGGCCCCAGGACCACCAGCTGCAGGGCCACGTCCCATACCGGCTGCAGTCCGGAGTGTGGCTGGGACCTGCAGTGTGCATCCCGAGCAGCGTGCATCCCAAGGAAGTGCATCCTAAGCAGCATGCACCCCAAGCGGTGTGCATCCCAAGGCAGTGTGCATCCTGAGTGGCGTGCATCCTGAGTGGCGTGCATCCTGAGCAGTGTGCATCCCAAGAAGTGTGCATCCTGAGTGGCATGTATCCCTAGCAGTGTGCATCCCAAGAAGTGTGCATCCCAAGCAGCGTGCATCCCGAGCAGCATGCATCCCGAGTGGCGTGCATCCCAAGCAGTGTGCATCCCAAGTGACGTGCGTCCCGAGCGGCGGTGGCGCAGGGCCCCGGGCAGCCGGCTCGGCCGCTGGCACAGAGCAGCTGCCAACCCTGCGAGCCGGTGGCCCCGGGCTCTGCCTGGCGCTGCGCTCCAAGCCCGTGTTTGGAGCCGCTCGCTGCTGCGGGAACTTTCTGTACAGTTTCGCAAGCAGGGACAAAGCACGGCCGGTCTCTCCCACGCCCCCCCTTCGCCAGGGCGCTGAACTTTTCTTTAAGGCGATAAGCTGCCCAGCTCTGCTTCCCGCGCACGTGCGGAGACCCGGAGACACCGCCCCCCCCCCCGGGGCCGTGTTTCGCGGTTGCCTCTGCACGCTCGCTGCCCGAGGCAAAAACCCATTGCTTGCTGCCGGGTTGGCACGTGGGGCCCTGCCTCCACTGCTTAAATACTGAAGTGCGTTGGCCAAGGACAGCTTGGGGGGGGGGGGGGTCACAGGAACGCGCCTGCGTCTCTGTGCCGACACGTAGTGCAGAGCTGACCGTGCTCACCGTCCTCCGCCAAGGGAGCGGTGGGAGCAGGGCCCCGCGCCGCTCTCCCAAGGCACCGGCGTCGCCGCTGTCAGGCAGCTCTAAATCCGTTTGTTCTGCTTGTCATGTCCGGGGACGTAGCCGGCGCAGCCCGCTGTGCCTGTTGTCCGTCCCCAGCCAGCAGCCGATCCGGTGCTGGTTGTTGCTCTGCTGCGCACACACTCCCCCCCCGCCCCCCCCCCCCCCCCCGCGTGCCGGGGGAGGCAGCGGCTGCATGCAGGGATCTGCACGGCTGCAGGGATCCGCGCGTTGGTCCCGCTGCGGAGGTGCTCAGCACCGGTTTCCTAGTGCACGCGCTGGGTCGGGTCTGCTGCTCCTCGTCTCCCTATCGGCACGTCTCCGGGACACGAGGGCCAGGTCCGGCCGGTGCAGGCGTGACTCCACACCATGTTTGGGGCAGACTCTCCATCAGCGACAGCCAGGGCTTTATCCTCCGCGCCGCAGCGAGCCCGTGCTGGACACAGCCCGGCGTCTCACGGGTTTTAGGCGCTGTCACTCGCGGAGCGTTTCCCACTGGCATGTGGGGCTGGGGGCGACGGGGAGGAGCAGGGGCACCGCGGACCCACTGCCCCGCAGACAGCTCTACCTGCGCTGCCCGTGGCTGTGCTCATAGACCCTGCGTCAGACCGACCCGTGCTTGTGCAAAGAGCCGGGATATGCCCCCCGCCTGCTGTGGCGTCCTCCAGGCAGGCCACCCCCAGAAATGGGAACGAACCGCAGGGCTCAGGCAGTGCTTTCCCACGCCAGGGATGGCGTGCATCGCCATCGCATCGCCATCGCATCGCTATCACAGCAGCATTTTCATAATGTAGTTCTGGATGCGGCTCTGCGCCCTTGTCAAGTGCTCGTCCACTTTGGGCAAAAATGGGCCCTGGGCTCTGCACAAGCTGCACGGTCTGTGGACCCCGTAGTTGTGTTTTGGCAGCAGGGCTGGTGCGCTGCTGGCAGCGTGCTCCTGCCCGGGGACAAGGACGTGCCTGCAAAGCACGTGGGGCCAGCGACCAGGGCACGGCGCAGGAGGGCCTGGAGCCGCTGTGCTGCGGGGCCGCGGGTGCTGCTGATTGCACCAGCCTGTGCTGGAGCCGCCACGATCCCGCGCCCCGACCGTGCCATCCTGCTCCCTCCCTCGCGCCAGCACCAATGCCTGGCCCCAGGGGGAGGACGCAGCCGGGATGCACCTCGTGGCTTGGCCAGCTCACGCAGGACACCAGCGCGGGCTCCAAGCAGAGCCGGGCTGCACGGCTGGCGCTGCAGGGAGTGTGGGGCCGCAGCCTCCCACCGGCGCACATGCTGCTGCAGGCAGTGTCGCATGCACAGCGCCTCCAGCGAGCACACGTGCCAAGGAGCCTCCCTCTGCCATGCCCAAGCCATGCTGCCGCGTCCACCGAGAAGACACTGCTACTTGCTCACTTTCAAAAAAGACAGTGGAAGCTGGTCCTTTTTTTCTGTATTTATTCAGTTTTGGGGTGTGAACAAACATCTATTGCTTCCTGATACTCTTGGTGAGTGCCCCCAGCTCCTGGTGCATTTTAACTCCTGAGGAGCGCATCCTTTCCAGATCTTTCTGCCCCGGTGGCACCTTTCTCAGGTGGATTTGTTCAGCTCTGAACTCTGCCTCCCTGAGGACAAACCTTGTGACTTGGATCCCTCCACGTTTACCCAGTGACCCCACTGCTGTCCCTTCTGCCCACACATTGCTCACGTCTTCCCCATCCGGTCCTGGCAGTGGGTCTCGCTCCCACCCCGCGAAGCCGCTCAGTGCCTACGGAAGTCCAAACATGCAGCCTTGCACCCCAGCCCTGTGCAGACTGTTGCAGCCTGGGAAGGTCCCTTCCCGCCCGGCTGAGGGTGCACGGACCCGGGGCAGGGGGGATGGATTCACTTGTCCCAGGGACCCTGGCTGGGCTCGGATGGGACCTGTCACCAATGCAAGAGCCCACTCAGGGTAAGGGTTTATTCCAGCCAGGCGCTGCCGCTCGTGCACTGCAGAGTGCATAAAGCAAATTGCTTGGTTATGCACAGCCACGAAGGAGCCCCGGTGCTGCTCTGCAGCCCTAACCCAAACCCTTATGCCTTGCCGAGGCTGCCCTCTGCACACCAGCACAGGGGCACGCAGCCCGGCATCTTGGAAACCTCTCCATGTGCAGGGAAACCTTGGCCGGGGCAGTCTGCTGGGCGCACAGCACCAACCTGCCTCCATTTCCCCTTTTCTGACCAACGTTGTTGACCAGACCTCCGTCCGCGGTTCCTTTTCTCAGCAGCTGCACCAGCCTTCGCTTCCTCCCAGCGACCCCCCACGACGCTGCCCTGCCTCTGCTCCATCCGGACCCGCAGGCAGCCCCAGGCCGGCGAAGGCAGCACCGTCAGGACTCATCCAACAGGAGCTCTGTGCCGGTGCCCAGGTCTAGCTCTGTCCCCAGGGCTGTGCACCCCTGCAGCAGCCTGACCGCTGCCTGGCCTGGTACCGGGCTCGGTTGGCCCTGGGCACCCTGTGGCACGCTCCCCGTTTTCTCCCAAGCTTTACACCTGCTGCCGGTCCCGCACAGATGCATTATTGATGTCTTGTCTGGAGCTGCTGCCGTGGCTGGTCGGGTCCTCCTGGGCATTGCAGCATCACTGTATCGCTTCATGAATCAAACTGCATTCTCTGTCTCCCTGTTTACTGAGCCCGTGGTCCCCCGCCTATTCCCATTGCAGGCAGAGCCGATGCACGACGTTGACAGACTGTTATCAGGGCCACCCACCAGCCCTTGCTCCCCTCCTTGTGATCAGATTTAATTTCATCACGCTCCTCAGGGCATCGCCGTAAGCCACGTTTAGGCTTTGCCTCCTGCAGCCTTTCTCGCAGCAATCACGCTCTCATTTCTGCATCTCAGCAGCTGCTCTCGCTGCACCCCGGTGCAAACGAACCAACGGTCCATGTGCTTTTGTGCTCGGGGCCCCTTGCTCCTCTGACAAATGCCTCAGATCTGGCTGTCATCTCCTCTTCCTCCTCCCTGTGCACGTTTGCAGGCTTTTGTGCTGGATGCAGCCCCTTTGCTGGAAGGCTGGAGCCTGAGGACCACAGCTTCTGGCACCTCTTGCTTTCCTGCTGCACACTCTCCTGTTTGGGATTCCCAGTAATACCCACAGCCTCGCGTGCTGCTCGCCTTCATTGTGTTTGGCCAGGTGTCCTTGCCTTGGCAAAGCCTTACCAGGGCTAATTACAGGTTAATTGCAAGTCTCCTAGGACCATGCAGGAGTGTGTGCATCTCAGCTTTCGGGTACCAGCACGGTGCGACATCTCCTGCAGACAGCTCCCCACTGTGGGCTTAGGGCAGCCGCTGGCATCCCCGTGGTCTCCCTTTTTCCATATCCCTGCAGGAAGATGCATTGCTTGCGGGCTCATTTTTAACCTGGTGTCTTCTTCTGGTTGTGTTGCGGCAGACTGGCTGCTCACGGCGCCTGAGCTCACAGCACCTGAGCCTGAGCAAGCTGGAGGCTGTGAGCAAGATCAGCAGGCTCAGCACCAGCTGATGGCAGAGACACGGCCCTGTCTGGTGCCCTCAGCGGCAGCACCCGGGGCTCACGGCCGCTCGTGACCTGCTTTAACCCCCTCCGCCAGTCCGTACCATTCCCAGAGGGTTTCGGCTGTGGTGCCAATTCTGAGGCTCTGCTTTTCCATCCCGGTGATGCTCTTGGGCTGTCTCAGCCCTTCCCAGCGATGCCGAGCCATCGCTCGCAGCCAGGCGCTGCCGAGCGCGGCCAGGCCGGAGCCGTGCGTGCAGAGCGCCGTGCCGCACGCTGAGCCTGGGCTCCGGCCGGCTCGTCTCCGCGGGAGGTGCAGCCATGTGGCCTTGGGGACATCCCTTGCAGACAGGTTTGTGTACACTCTGTCCGGTGCCTCTCCCCACAGCGCCGTGACTGGCGGCAAGATAAGGGCTTTTATGGCTAGTAGTGTGTTATCTTTATGATTATTGCCTTGCCACCCCGGCTCTTCTGGTTCCGGCACAGTAGCAAAGGACGATCCCGGCTTGGAGGCGGTGGTCCCAGCCGGAGCTCGAGGCGAGGGGCAGAGGGGCAGGGTATGCAGCACGGGGCTGCGGGCAGCGGTGCGCTGGGGGACGCAGGGAGGGCGGCCGCGTGCAGCTCCGAGGGTGCCGTGGGAGCTGCTCCTGGCCCGCGGGGCGGCTGTGCCTCCGTGCCGGCTCACCCGCGCCATGGCCGGAGCTTCCCGGGGTGCGGGCGCAGCTTTGCTGGGGTCCCAGCCCAAAGCGGGTTGTCCCGCTCCCGGGGCACTTGCTGCACCCAGCCTGGCGGCTCCAGCTCACCCCCAGCTCCTTCCCCGGCACGGCCCGTCTGACCGGTGTAACGTGCACAGCCGGCAGCGCGGGAGCTCTGCCCTGCTGCAGGGGGTCCCGGGGGGCCGGGGCTCAGCTGCCCCCGGCGCAGCTGGACGCGCTCGCCAGCCCCTGTAAATCCCTGCGAGCAGCAAGGGAGTTAGGAAGGGCCGTGGGGACCAGGGACAGCCCTGCGTTCCCGCAGGCCGAGCGCGCAGCCGCGCTGCTGCCAGGTGCCCAAGGCTCCGTTAACGACAGAGCTGCTGTTTAACGGCCGCCCATGCAGGAGCAAAGCGGTGCATTGCCCACAGACACACACACACACACACACACACACACACACACACACACCCCGAACACCCTGCGGAGCCCCGGCGCCGTGCGCTGCACACGCACAACCGCGTGCAAGGTGCAGCCCGCTCTGTGCCCGCAGCGCGCGTGGCAGCAGGGCTGCAAGCGCCGTGCCAAGGCGCTCGCCAGGGCCCTTCAGGAGGCGCTTCCCATCCCCGTGCACCGCCGTCTTGTCGGAGGCGCCGCTGCTTTGCGCCTCCACCTTCGGCCGGCTCCACCGTGCGAGGTGCTCTGAGGATATGTAGGCTGCTGGCAACTGATTCGGGTTTGGCTTGCAATGCTGGAAAAGCCTCAAAAACAGGACGATCCTCTCCCGCCTCCCCCCGGTCCCGCCTGCCGGAGGAGACCGGCTGCCTCTGGCTGCTCCGAGCGGAGGCACCAGCTGTCGGCACGAGGGTGGGGGGGTCCGGACCGTGTGTGTGGGGCTGGGGAAGGGGTATGCGGAGATGCAGGGCAAGAATAAACCAGGGAGGGAATCGGGGTGTTTCCGGGGCTGGTGGGAGCACCGTCAGCCCAAGGAACCATGTAGGAGGGGTGGGAAAGCAGCTCCGCAGCGGCGGCAGGGACGAGGGAGGGGGGAGCTGGGGCTGCGATCGCGAGAGCAGCGTCCCAGGGGAACCGGGGCTCAGGGCAGAAATCGCAGCCCGTTGTCTTTGCCCCAGTGCCAGCCAAGCCGCTCCAGCGCATGATCCCAGCACCTCTCCTGGGGTCCAGCACGGGAGTCGGATGAGCCCATTCCCATGGCCGAGACCCCAGCTCTGAGCATGGGGCGCCTGTGGGAAGGAGCTGGCCGAATCGGGCCCTCGGGGCACGTGGGGAGCCACTCCACTGGAGCAGGACAGGGACGCAGCGGGATGCAGAGCCGGCAGGCAGCGCGCAGCCTGTGCGGGCACGGGCCGATGGGCCGACAGGCCATGTACCTGGCGGCTACCAGGCAGGAGCAGCCGGCACAGGGAGCTGCATGCAGGCACATGGGACTGGGCAGAGCGGGGCCAAGCCAGGCCACGTCCTCCGGCTGAGGATGAGTGGGGACAGGTGGATGCAGCAAGGATGGAGCAGGAGGGACATGGAGTGGAGGGCCAGGCTGGGATGACCTCCAAGAGAAATGAAGGAGCTGATGCGCGGAGCAGAGCTCAGCTCTCTCTCTCAGGGATGAACTCGTTACCAAATACGATGAAGGTGCTGGGAAGGGACCCAGTGAGCGAAGGGAATTTGCTTGCGGGACCTCAGATGCTGAGCAGGCTGGCAAGAGCCAACAGAGGCTGGAGGAGGTGGTGGGATGCCAGCGGAGGATGGGTCTGTGCCAGGATGAGGCAAGCCTGGCTCAGGGGAGAGGCCGAAAGGCAGGAGAGGAGCAGGCAGAGCTACCTGGGCTGAGCAGGGGCAGGGAGGTTTGCACATGCCCGCTCTGATGGTCACTCCAGCAGCTGGTATTAGCTGCTCAGCCTTTCCAGGAGTTGGCCCCTAGACCTCCTGTTTCCTCCAGCTGCTGGCATCTGGACCTGTGAGGTTTGCTGTCCCGCTCCAGTGGGTCCAACGTGCTTGCTGGTGCTCAGACCTCTTCTCCTGCTTGATGGCTAGTCCAGCTTGAAGTTTGCTTCACGCACACAATCAGAATGGAGAGTACATCCACACAGAAGATAGTTAGAAATGGGATTTAATGAGACTCTGAGATAGACTGTGGTGGTCAGTGCCAGGCTCCGACCAGCGTACTGGCCAACTCCCTGTTTATACTCACCCAGCCCCTTTATCTGCTTTCTCCTCTGTTCTCCCATGCTTCCTCCCCAATCCACGCTGATCCCTCCTTTTCCCCACCTTTGATCCTGCCCCTAACCACCCCACAATAATTCTTGTAGGTTCCCACCATACCCCTAAAACATCCCACGCTAAGTTCTGCACAGTGCCCAGATGCTCTGCATCCTGCAGTGAGTCCCGTATCCTTTCAGACAATAACCCCTTCATTTTGCAAGGTGTTTCGGAGAGAGAGAGAGAGAGAGAGACTCACCTTGTTGGGTTCTGCTCTGGGGCCAAGGATCTGATCATTCTCCTTGGACAACCACGGGGAGTAGCAGAGTCGGTGCACTCCCCTTTCACCGCTTAGGTTGTTCCCCTGCCCCTCGCAGGGTCTTTGTGTTGGACTGCCTGACACCTGGCCAGTCTGGTGACAAGAGGACCTGGTGAGGAAGCATTCAAGCAAGCTTCCGAGGAGGGCATGTCCCTCTGTGGCCGTTTCATAACAGGATGCTTAGGTCTCCTCTGGCTTAGGGAAGCTCCAGTCTGGACTAAGTGGGGCAAAAGCATCTTTGCAAACAGACAGCCGACCTGGTGAGAAGGGCTTTAAACTAGGAATGGCAGAGAGGGAGCAAATGACCAACTGCCAAGTGAGGAAGTGGCGGACAGGGTTGGCAAGCAAAAGGTGCAGGGTGATGCGGACAAGAGAGACTTCGTAATCAGCAATACGGGGCTGAAGGAGACCACCTCAAGCATGTGCACATAAACAAGGAACTACCCACGGGATGCATCCGCAAGTGCTGATGGAGCTGGCCAATGTCATTGCAAGGCCATTCTTGATTAGCTTTGAAAGGTCAGGGCGTTCAAGAGAGATTCCTGGGGCCTGGAAGAGAGCAAATGTCACTCCTAACTTCAAAAAGGGCAAGAATGAGGATCTGCAGAACTACAGGCTGGTCAGCCTCACCGCGATCCCTGGGAAGGTGATGGAGTGAATCCCCCTGGAGACTGTTTCCAAACATATGAAGGACAAGAAGGTGATTGGGAGTAATCAGCATGGATTTATGAAAGGGAAATCGTGTTGAGCAACCTGATAGTCTTCTATGATGAAATTACTAACTCCGTGGATGAAGATGTTGTGTCAGCACTGGCTTTTGACACTGTCTCCCATCACATCCTCATAGACTTGCTGATGAAGAGGGGGTTAGATAAGTGGTCAAAGAGGTGGACTGGAAACTGGCTGAACTGCTGGGCTCAGAGGGTTGTGATCAGCTGGAGGCCAACCAGCTGGAAAGCAGCTCAGTAGAAAAGGACTTGGGGGTCCTGGTGGACAACAAGTGGACCATGAACCAGCAACATGTCCTCATGGCAAAGAAGGCCAATGACATCCTGTGCTGTATTAGGAGGAGTGTTGCCAGCAGGTTGAGGGTGATCTTTCCCCTCTACTCTGCAGTGGTGAGGCCACATCTGGAGCACTGCGTCCAGTGCTGTGCTCCCCAGTACAAGAGAGACACGGAGCTACTGGAGTGAGTCCAGTGAGGGGTCATGAAGGTGATTAAGGCATTGGAGCATCTGACATATAAGGAGAAGCTCAGAGAGCTGGGACTGCAACCTGGAGAAGGGAAGGCTCAGGGGGTCTTATCAATGGGTATAAATATCTGATGAAAGGATGTAAAGAAGATGGAGCCAGACTCTTCTCAGTGGTGCCCAGTGAAAAGACAAGAGGCAATGGTCAGGAAATTCTGTTTAAACAGGAAATTCCACTTAAACATCAGAAAAGACTTTTTTACTGTGATGGTGACTGAGCACTGGAAGAGGTTGTCCAGAGAGGCTGTGAAGTCTCCATCCTTGGAGAAATTCAAAATCTGACTGGACACGGCCCTGAGGAACCTGCGCTTGTTGGCCCTGTTTGAGCAGGGGATGGACCAGACGATCTCCAGAGGCCCCTGCCGGCCTCAGCCATTCTGTGGTTCTCTTTCTGACTGCTGGGAGCCAGAGGTGTCACCAGATCGTGCTGTTCCCAACCTCTTCCCCTGCACTTCCCAAAGCACCAGCTGCTGGCAAGCTGGGCAAACCCATCTCACCAGTCTCATGGTGCACCTGCCTCCAGTTTCCCCTAATTGGTTCTCACTCATTTCTGCTAGATAAAAGCCTTTAGAGGCAATCAGGGTGTTCCTTACTTGCTGCAACTCAACCTCTTCTTGACTTCCCTGATAACTTAAGTGGGTCACTTCAAGCCTCTCATGATAAGGCATTTTCCTTGGTTCTCTGCTCACCTGCATGGCCTTTTCTCATCCAGCTCCTGCAGCATTACCAGTGCTCCAGCCCTGGGGCCTGGGGGGTTTGCTGCTCCCAGGTGAGTCGGGTATTTGGGGGCTTTCACACCCCTGTGTACCAGTGTCCTGCTCGCTCCTTCGTGTGGCAACGCAGCGCAGTGAGCCTGCCTCCCTGCAGCCCGGGCTATGCCCTGCCCCAGGCAGCTTTTCTGCCGCAAGGCAAACTTTGCTCAGCCTGGAAGAGCCGGCGATGGGGTCTTCAGCCGGCCCAGCCAGGCTCGCCTGGCGCATCCTGCCTGGTCTCCGCTAGTGTGAGATCTCGAATGGATTTCGGGGTGCGGAGCAGTCCCCAGCCCTGCTCCTCCTCAACATCTTGATGCTTTTGTCTCTCTCCAGCCTGGCGTAGAGCCAGGCTTTGGCACCAGCTTGCGGAGGACTGTGCCGGTGGGAGGGAAAGCACTGTGGGTTGATTCACCATGGCTGGGTTTGGTCTCAGCCAGGTGCTGGGACAGCAGCAGGGTCTGTAGCTCGTGGCCTGGCCAAGGGCAGATGTAGTGAAATGGCGTGGACCAGCCACTGAAAACAGCAGAAGGGGCCGGCAGGTGTAGCTAGGAGCAGGTGAGAATTTCTCCAGATAAAAAAGGGTCAGGAAATTTGTGAGCGCTGTGGGAGCTGCCGAGCTGAGCAGCGCTCAGCCTGGCGAAGGAGATCAAGATGTGCAGAGCCAAAAACTCGCAGGTAATGCTGGTGGCTGGTGGGAGAGGACAGAGATCGGGGTCCCAGGCAGCCCCGTCGGAAGGGATGCTTCGCCCTGATGTGCGGTGAGGACGGGCACGGCAGCCACCTCGTGTGTGGGAGGGACATCCCGGTGGCAGCAGCACCACCGGAGACCCCCCCCCCCCCACTTCCCAGGCTGCAGGTCCAGCCCCAGCGAGGCGGTGGGGCTGGGCCCCCCGTGCCACCCACCTCAACGCTGCCCCTGTGGCTCCGTGCGCATCCATGTGCCTCCGACGAGCCCGTGTACCACCCTGCTCCAGCTGTGCTGTCTGCCAGGTACTGACACCCCTGTGCCAACCGCAGCCAGAAAAGCTCATTCCCCACCCTTTCCTTCTGCTCTCTTTGCAGAAGCTTTTTGCTGTGGACGATGCTGGTCTCCCTGGAAAGAGCGTGGAGGGGTTGTTGCCAGATGCAGAGGAGATGGAGAGGTATGGATCTCTGCTGGGCACAGCGAGATGAGCAAAGACTTCTTTACTGGGTGCAGATCAGGGCCTGCAGCCTGCACGTGTGTGCATGTGCGTCTGGGTGATGAGAGGAGCTGGGGGGAATCCCACCGTGCTGGGATCAGCCATCGGGAAAGACCCAGCGTGGGTAGGCATGTGCACAGCTGGAATTGCATTAAATGCAGGTGTTCATTTTGTCCCACGCAGAGCGAGAGCAGGGATGTGGGTCAGGAGCACTGTGCCGGGGCAGAGGTGCAGGCCTGAGCCCTGGGTGCAGACATGGGAGCTCAGGGCCATGGGAACGGCATAGGGGTTTATCTCGCAGGTCCTGCAGAGTTGGGAAGAGGCTGGACCGATGCCGCGGGCACTGGCGTGCCCCTTTGCAGGGCGCCCGCTGCCAAGAGGCTCTGTGGGCTCAGCAGCTGCTCAGGGGCTGCTTTTGGGGCACCTCTTGCAGCTGCTGGGCGCTGCCTGCTGCACATGCACGCCCCGATGTGCGGCAAGGCAGGGGCAGATGTGGCTGAAGAGGCACCTGCAGCCAGCCCCGGCAAGAGCAGCGGCTGTGCAGGCCAGGCCGGAGGGCTGGGCTGTGAGGCTGGTTTTGGGGAGCGAAGTTGGTGAGGGGGTTGTTCGGAGCACGTGCTGGGAGCGGAGCCGCTGAGCCGTGCAGAGCTGGCTGGCAGCGGGGAGAGGCAACGCGTGCCTGCTGCAGGAATGCAGCAGTGACGCCTGTGCCTGCCCCTCGCATCAGCCGCGCGGTGCCAGCCTGCCCTCGGCATCCCTGCGGGCCGGGCAGCCGGAGTTTCCTGGCCTGTTAGCACAGCCGAGCCGATTCCCTGTCGGTGTGCGTGCTGGCGTGGGGCACTGCTCCCCCTTCCCTGCAGCGGTGGGGGCACCTGAGTGCCGCCCCTGCCTTGCAGCGCCCTGGAGGTGTGAACACCCGGGGGGGCGTCCGTGGGGCCGGGCGGGCGGTGTGCAGGCTCTGTGGGTCAGCCCCATGCTGCCTGCAACCCCGGGCTCTGCCCGCACTGTGCGGGGTTGGCCAGGCCCCAGGGGCAGGCTGTGCCCACGTCTCACCCCGCAGGCTCGGGGACCTGCGCCCTCCTCTCTCCCGCGCCAGGTTCCTGCGTAGGGGCTCCTCCAGGAAGGAGGAGGAGGGTGCAGAGCGCAGTGGAAGCACCTTTGCCCAGCCCCTGGGGCTGCTCTCTGAGGGCCCCCAAAGCAGCGCAGCGAGAGGTGTGGGCTGCGGGCGGAGAGGTGCAGGCAGCCCCAGGCACAGGCGGTTTCATCCCTCCCCCGGGCAAGAGCAGCCGCGGGGGTCCGGGGCTGGGCAGCCTGCACAGGACGCGGCTCGGCAGTGGGTGCCCGGGGAGGGAAGCCTGCAGACATTGCGTCCCCACAGCCTCTTGTGTCCTGCGCTTTGTCCCCAGAGCGTGGCAGAGGAGCGAGTGGAAGGAGTGGAGGCTGGAAGTGCACGAGCAGCTGCTGGCCCTGCGGCACTGGCTGGACGCCGTGGAGAAGAGGCTGCCTGCCCTGCCGGAGCAAGGACTGGCCCTGCAGGTAACCAGCTTGTCCTTGGGTGGATGGCAGCCTGCAGACCTGCTCAGAGCCAGGCAGGACCCGGCCCAGGTGTTCGCTGAGGCTGGCGAAGAGGGAGGATGGAGCCTGGCCCCAGCCAGCTGGGAGACCCATAGGCATGGCCCCAGAAACCTCACCTGGTTGCACTGTGTGCCAGGCAGTGTCCCGTATCCCTGGCTCCCCCTCCCCAGCCTGACAGTGCTCTCCCAGACCTGCCTGTGGCTGAATGCGCCTCCGTCCCCTGCTGCCACGCTGTGGGCTTGGGGCCCCCGCCTGCAGCCAGGCCCTGCTAGCACCCTGCGGCATCGCCACCTCGGAGCCCTGCTCGCAGCAGGGCCACCTGCAGCTGTGGGCTCAGCCCTGTGCCGCGGCAGCTCTGTCCAGGTGTTGTGCACGGCAGTGCATGGTGAGGCAGGTGCAGCCGTGTCCCCCTGCACAGGTGAGGCACGTGCAGCCGTGTCCCCCTGCATGGGTGAGGTGTGTGCAGACATGCACGGTCAGACATGTTCAGCGGTGTCCCCCTGTCCAGACCTCGTGTGCCCCTCTGCTCGCAGCCCCCCGGCCTGGAGATCCGGAGGGCGTTGATGTGTCCTGCCCCCAGTCCCCCGGCTGACGCAGGCTGCCAGTTCCCGCCAGCCCAGGCTGTGCGGAGCGGCAGCGGGGAGCACCAGGCTGGCCGGGGCTGCCCTGGCCAGCCCCTCCTCGCAGCCCTGCGAACAGTCCCTCGCTGGCTCCTTTTGTTCTGGGCCTGGCCAGCACACGGGCTCCCTCCGCACACATGACAGCACAAACTGAAAGGGCCATTCATCCCGGCCCCGGCGCAGACAAAGCCGAGGCCGAGGAGAAACCCACCCAGCTCCTGGGATCTGAGGCTGCGGATTCCAGCCGACTGCTCTCCGCTTGGTGCCCCGTGTTGGGCTCCCCCTGCCCGGGGCGCCTACGCCACCCCGAGCACGGTACCTGGGGCTGCAGAGCGTGCCGGGCAGGCTCCCGAGAGGCACCCAGCACGGGGGGGCAGCGAATCGCTCCCGGCGAGGGAGCCAAGCCCGTCGCCCCATACCCAGCCCATTTCATGCAGGGCCTGGCTGTGTGCTGGGGGCGTCAGAGCTGAGTGCTCGGCGCAGCTGGAGCAGGGGGGCCCGAGGCTCATGCGAGCTCTCCCTTTGGTGCAGAGGCAACCTGGGGTGCTCAGCACCGTCGTCCAAGCCCCTGTTTGGCCTGGTTGAGTCGGGGATGCCTGGGGAGGGATGCACGGGGAAGCCTGTCCGTGGGCAGGGAGCCGGGGCACGCTCCAGCGCTGGTGCTGAGCTCCCCGCGCCCGGCAGCGGGAGCAGAGCGCGGCAGGAGGCGGCAGCCGCAGGAGCGCCGGGATGCGCTAATCAGCGGCCGCACAGACAAAGCCCCCGGGCGGCCTCTGCCCGCGGAGCCCGAGGGAGCCCCGTGCACCCACCCGGCCGCTCCTCGGGGTGGCCGCTGCCCTGTGCGGGGCAGGAGCCCGGCCCGGGGCGCTCCCGTCCCCGCGGGGCTGCGGCTCGCACGGGGGCCGCGGCCGGGAGCCGACCCGACCCCCCGGCTCGGCGGCT
>NW_020451056.1:234234-251474 GCF_003343035.1 Apteryx rowi | reverse complement strand
GGGTGCGGGAGCCGGCCAAGCGCCTTTGAAGTGGCACAAAAGGCCTCGCTCCCCGGCAGAGGCCGGCCGGGCGCGCCGCGGCATGTCGCGGCTGCGGTAGCTCCAGCCCCGGGCCCCGCCGGCGCCTCTGCTCCGCCGCGGCACACGCGGGACACGGGCCGGCAGCGGCAGCGGGGCGAGCGCCGGGACACTCCCCGGAGCCGGCGTCCCCGACGTCCCCAGCATCCCCGGCCGCCGGCCGCGATGGCCCGGCCGCTGGCCAGCTAGCCCGGGCGAAGGCGAGACGGCTGCGGCAGCCTCCCTGCAGCCCCTCGCAGGCTGCGTTGCTCGGAGCAGCCCTTCGCTCCCCGGTGACGATGCCCCCGCTTTAGCCCTCGCGCTGCCCATGGACCCCGGCGTGCTCCACGGAGGGGTAAGTGTCACCGTCCCCTCGCCCAGCCCGAGCAGCGACAGAGCGCGGGAGGGGGGCGGCTGGCCCCTCGCCCTCCGGCGTGACAGCGTGTGGGGTGAGCACCCGGCCGGGGGATGCACAGCCAAGCGCAGGGGCGAGGGTCCACGGCGCAGGGGCACGCAGGGCCCCTGCACGGGGGGAGCTCGCAGGGCATGGGGGGGCCTGGGCATGGGGCAGGGCCCGGCCGGAGCGGGGTGCTGGGGTGTGGGCGATGCTGCCGCGAGCGCGTGGGCTCTGGGCACAGGGTGTCGGGCAGAGCGGGCGCAGGGTCCGGCCGGACCAGCGTGGCTCATTGGTGGGTGTAGCTGCGTGTGCGCAGGGACCGTGTCCCTGCGGTCCTGTGTGTCTGGAGGCGTGAGAGAGGCGTGGATGGTAACGTGTGCGTGTGCCGCAGGCGGGGTCCCTGCATCACCCCTCATCTCCCCGCCGCAGTGGGTCCTGGGGTGGCCTTCCGCCCACACTGCACAGGGGGAGCCCATCCGTGCAATGCCCAGCAGGGCGGCTGCAGGACACGTGGGGAGGTGTGTGTGGGGGGGACACGCTGCTGTGGGGCGAGTGATGCTGTGCATGTGTGTGTGCATGGGGTGTGCACTGCCTCCTGGGGTGAGTGTGCCAGGGTGCAGCCGTGAAAGGTGCAGCCGTGTGTGTGTGTGCATGGGGTGTGCACTGCCTCCTGGGGTGAGCGTGCCAGGGTGCAGCCGTGAAAGGTGCAGCCGTGTGTGTGTGTGCATGGGGTGTGCACTGCCTCCTGGGGTGAGCGTGCCAGGGCCCAGCCACGAGAGGTGCAGCCGTGTGCCAGTGTGTGCACAGCTACCCATGTGCGTGGGGCTGTGATGCCGTGGGGACTGCGCACCCATGGAGCGTGCAAAGGTTGCGTGTGGAGGACCTCGGTGCGTGCGTGCACGTCTCTGCAGGGTGTCACTCGGAAGCGCTCTGTCCACGGAGGAATGTGCACGCCTGGGATGCACTATTGCTACGGATGTGCACGTGCGTGGAGCGCGCCGGCCCTGCGGGAATGTGCGCGCTCCTGTTGCGTGTGTGCACAGCTGATGTGGGCATGCTTGCGCGAGTCTGTGTAGAGCTGTTGATGTATGCACGTGTGGAGTGCAGTGCTGCTGTGGAGTCTGTGTTGCTCCATGTGGGGGGGGGTGTGAGGCAGTGCAGGGTGTGAATTACAGGGTGTGTGTGTGTGTGTGTGCGCATGTGCAGAATACAGTCCTGCTGTGGGCGTGTGCTCCCGTGGAGCAGGTCCTGCTAGAGGTGTGCGCGGCGGCGTGCAGCGCTCAGCCCACCTGTGGGTGCGCGCGCTTGCTGCGTGGTCCTGCAGCGGGCGTGCGCAGCGCCCAGGCCGGCTGGCCGGCCGGGGGGTGTTGCACAGCGGAGGGGGGCAGCCCGGGGTGCGTGCAGGGGGGCCGCGGTATAAGCGTGCACGCAGGGCTCCAGCCAGCTGCGGGGATGCGAGCGCCTGTGCGCCGACCCGGCGCGCGTCCCACGGGTGTGCGCACATGTGCACACGGGTGTGTGCCAGCGCAGGCTGGGTGTGTGCGTGCGTGCGTGTGCATGCACAGGCGTGTGCGTGTGCATCGGGACGCGCAGGGTGCCTGCCCTGTGCCGGGCGGGAAGGCCGCGGCACGGGCGTGCCGAGCGAGCCGGTAGCGCTGCCGGCTGCGGAAGGCTCCAGCCAAGCGCGGAGGCCGGCGTGGGAGGGTCCTGGCGGGCGGCGGGGGGGATTTATGGCCGCGGCGAGCGGGGAGGGGAGGGGAGGCGGGCGGGTGGGTGCTCCCAGGCGGAGGGCCCCCGCCCCGCTGCCCCCGTGCCGCTCCCCGGGGCCGCCTTTGTGAGGGCCCCGCAGACAGATGGCTCTTTTCTCCCGGCTCCGCTTGCCTCGGAGTTAATCTAATGGCACAAAGCGGTGCGGGTTGGGAGCATCTGCCTGTCTGCCGGGTGCCCCGCGCTGCCTCCCGGTGCCCTTCATTTGCATTCCCGGCTAAGGAGACGCGCCGCGGCGGAGCGGTGCCACGGGCACCAGTCCCCCGGGTCCCCCCCCCGTGCCCAGCCCCGCTCCTGCCTCCTGCCCCCCCTTGCCAGCACCCCGCTCGGGGGTCCGGGCTTCGCCCCCGCTGCACGGAGCCGGGGCGGGCGGGCGGGCGGCCACGCGGCCGCTCTGACGCTGCCGTCCCCCCCGGCTCGTTCCAGGCGGGGATCTGATCCGGGGGCCGGCGCTGCGCCCCGCACCATGGGGAACTCGGTGAGCAGGCCCAGCTGCCTGGGGGAGAAGAGCCGCCGGCCGGAGGAGCTCCCGCGGGAGCCGCCGCTCCGGGACTGCGGGCCGGACGCGGAGGCCAAGCCGGTGCCGCCGCCGGTGCCGGTACTGCCGGCGGTGATGGAGAACGGCTGGAGCGCGGCGGGCGGCGGCAGTGCCCGGAGCCGGCCCGGCAGCCCCCCGCCGCTGAAGCGCAGCAGCTCGGAGGCGGCGGTGCAGAACGGCAGCGCGGCGTGCGTGCCGCTCGCGGGCCCGGGAGAGGCGGGGGGCGGTGGCAGCGCCGCCTGGACCCCCCCCCGGGCCGGCGCCCCCAGGGCCACCTGGTCCTGGAAGCCCCTCACCACCCGCGAGGTGACGGAGGTGACGGAGGTGACGGAGACCATCGTGACGGAGATCGTGGAGGTGACCGAGTACCCGGCCGGCGAGCCCCCGGTCACCCGGACGGTGACGGCGCTGACGGAGCGCGCGGGGGACCCGGCCGCTGCCGGCCATCCCAACCCCGACCCCGGCCCTGATCCCGGCCCCGATCCCGGCCCCGACCCTGCCGAGGTGACTGCGGGAGCCGCAGGGGTGCGGAGCGTCCGCTTCGGGGCGGCGCCGTGTCCCCGGGCCCTGAGGAGCGCGCCAGTCTCGGAGAGCCCTTCTCCGGCACGGGGACCACGGCACGGGCGCCCCCCGGCTCCTCGGCGCCCGCCCGGCCCCACGGCCACCCCACGGCCCGGCTCTCGCTCGGGCGGCGCTGGCCCGGGCGGCTCAGCCGCGTCTCCCTTGCAGGTGGCCCCGCGGGCCGTGCCCGTCCCGGAGGAGGCGCCGGGCACCGAGCGAGCCCAGGACACGCCGGAGAGCCTGCTGGCCTGGGTGGCGGACATGGAGGAGCTGGTGAGCAACCAGAAGCCGCCCTCCTCCGAGGTGAAGGTGGCCAAGGCCCAGCTGGAAGAGCAGAAGGTGAGCGAATCCCCAAATCCCCCAGGGATTACGGGCCCGGGGAGCCGGCGGCGAGGGCTCTCCGCGCGGTCTGTGCCGGAAGCGGTGCGGGAGCGCCGGGACCTCCCGGGCCCCTTGCAGCCCGTATCCCGCCCTGGCTCCGGTCCTCTCCGCGCTGGGGGGTTTCGGATGCTCCCCGGTGCTCGCAGGGGCTCGGTGCCGTGGGGCCAGCGACGCCGTCGGCTCCTCGAAGCATCCGCGGGACAGCGCTGGGCCCAGCCCACGTCCCACCTCTCTTGCAGCTCCTGAAACGGCTCCTGGAGGAGCGTCGGCCGCGAGTGGAGCACGTCCTGCAGGACAGACCACCCCCTCCGGCGCACGGCACCGGGACAGAGGCGCTGGAGGAGGGCAGCAGCCTTTCCAGCCTCGCGGAGAAGTGGGGCAAGCTGATGCAGGAGGCCGAAGCCAGGTGGGTCCGCAGCACCCCGTCCCCGTGCCAGAGCTGCTCCGTGCCCGGTGGGCCGCGCTGCCGCTAGGAAAGGAGGCTGCGGCATGCAGGGCCGTGCCCGCGGCCTCTGCCCGAGGCTTGGAAGGGGGCGGCAGGCTCCGTGCTGCACTGGGATGCTCCAGCGCTGCCTGGGACCGAGCGGGAGGCGCCACGCTTGCCTCCCTCGGATGCAGGGGTGGGACGCTTTGGCGGGGAGTTGAACACCGCGCCGGGACGCCGGGGCCGGGGAGGTTTTTCCGGGCAGGCTTCGGCCGTGCCCGGCCCCCGGGACGCCCGGGAAGGGGCGCGTTTCGCTCACCGGCCGCCCCGGCAGGCACGGCTGCCTGGAGCGCATCCTGCCGGCTGCCCAGGGCTTCCAGGAGGCTGTGGACCCCTTCCAGGAGTGGCTCGGCGCCACGGAGCGGCAGCTGGCCCAGCTCTGGAGAGCCGACGGCTGCGTCAGCCGCCTGCAGGACGCCCACCGGCAAATCCAGGTAGGGGCCGGGCTGGGATCAGGGCAGGATCAGGCACCCCGGCAGGGCGAGCGCTCCCCGCGGGGCCCCGGAGAGGTGGGGAGCGCCGGGAGCTCGGGCACGGAGCAGCCCGGGAAGGGCGTCCACTGGCGCAGGATGGAGGAGGGATGGGGCGCGCGGCGCCTGCGGCAGCCGCTGCCACAGGACCCTCTCGCGCAGGGCCTCTGCGAGGAGATCCGCGCCCGGCTGGGAGAGCTGGAAGGGGCCCTGGAGAGCGGGCAGCGGGTCCTGGAGATGGTGACAGGCAAGTGGCAAAACGGCGCGGGGAAGCCTCGGCCCCGCGGGGAGCGCTCGCCCTCTGCCCCGGCACCGCCGGCTCTGGACCGGGGCTGCGAGCATCCCGGCCAGGGCTGGGACCGGGGATACGGGAGAGGATGAGCACGGAGCGCCGTCCCGGCGGCACCAGCACCCAGACGTGTCCCGGGAGCAGGACTGGGCGCTGATGCCGACTGCCTGCCATGCCGCCGCAGGGGAGGAGGCCCAGCTGGCGCAGGAGAAGATGGAGTCCCTGAGGATGCGGTACCTCATCGTGGGCCAGAGCAGCGCCGACACCATGCACCGGCTGGAGCAGACGCTGGAGGCCTCGTCCCGCGTGGGCACGGCCCAGGAGGACCTGGCCCTTTGGCTGGGCCGCATGGAGAAGGAGCTGGCCTCCTGGGACAGCCAGCACGGCGACCAGGCGCTCCTGGTCAGCGCAAGCGACAGAGAAAAGGTGCAGGACGGGGGGGGACCTGGGGACCGTCCCCCTGTGCCACCCCCCGGACCGCATGACTTGGGGCCTTGCCACCTGCGTGGTGGGGGAGACACGGGGGAGAAGGGGACGCTGCCAGGTGGGGTCCGTGCCCACCCTGGGGAGGAAGGTCCTGCTGGGAGCAGCAGCAGATGCACCGAGGAGGCTGTGCCCTGCGGAGGCATCCCCGGTGCGCGTACCGTGTCTCCCGGCCGGGCTGACGGCTCTCGTCCCCATCGCAGTTCGAGCAGATCCTGGACTCCGAACTCGCCCGCTTGGCTGGGCTCGGTGGGCGGCTGGAGGAGGTCAGCCGGGTGCAGCTGGACGCGCAGGCCCTCCACGCGCAGCTCTCCGACCAGAAGGTGGGTGAGCAGAGCGGCCCTGGGGCGCAGCGGGCTGCCGGGGGTGCACCCTGCAGGTGACCCGCACCTCCGGCAACGCAGGGGTGCCCAGAAAGCACCAGGGATGCCAGGTTCATGTCCCCACCGTGCTGCACTCCCGCTGTGCATGCATGGACCGAGTCACGCTTGTGCGTGGACGTGCTGGCATCCTCCCCTTGCCTGCATCCTTCTGCGCCGTCCCAGCCCCTGTGTGCCCCAGCGCCCACCATGCGCACCAACCTTGCCCGCACGCACCCAGATTCCCGTGCACCAGTGGCCCTCCCTCAGACTCCCACTCCACATCTCATGTCAAAAATCCATGCAAAGTGGGGTGCTCAGCCCAGCTTGGCCACAAGAGGGAAAGCCCTGGGGGCAGCTCTTTGGTGCAGGGAGCAGCAAGTGAAGCTACCAGGCTTGGCAGCGCCCATCCTTGGGCCTGGCCCGCGCGTGTGCTCCCCGAGCTGCACCTGCCTGGACAGGAGCACTTGCCGGGGATCGGGGTATGGAGAGCGGCTGGGGTTTGGCTGCTCGTCCCCTCGCAGAGGGATGTCTGCGCTGGTCAGAGGATCGGCCGGCCGATGGGTCTCTCGCGGTGTCTGCGCTCCTGGGCGCGGGTGCACGTGGCACCGGCAGAGCCCTGCTTCTGCTGAGCTCCCCGGCAGCTGCGCGCGCCGCTCCCCGGCCGGGGCAGCAGGACCTGGCGCCCACTTGCCTCTGTCCCCCAGCTGCTCTCTGCTGAGATCCTGCACCACCGGGGACTGGCGGAGCGTCTGCTGGGGATCTCGGACCCGCTGCTCCAGTCCTGCCCCGAGCCCCTGCAGCAGCACCTCCAGGTGAGCAGCCCTCCGGGCACGGGCGCTGCGCAGCCGAGGGCTCCTCCGCTCCACAGGGCGCCAGCCCGCGTGGAGGAGCTGGCCAGGACCAGCCGGCCCGGGACGTGCGTCCGGAGCTGCGCAAGCGCTGGGCGCGATGTTCCGGTTTGAGCCAGGGTGCCTGCTGGGGAAGGGCCGTGGCCGCGTCCTCAGCCCAGCCGCAGCGGGACGCCCCGGCGCGCCAGCCCCAGGTGAGCCGCGTGTCTCCGCAGCCCTCCGTGCAGGCGCTGCGGGAGCGCGCGGAGCAGCTCTTCCTGCGGAGCGGGGCCTGCACCGTGCAGCTGGAGCACACCCAGTCCTTGCTGGCCCAGTTCTCCGAGGCCCACGACGAGCTGTCGCCCTGGCTGGAGGAGACGCAGGTCATAGGGGTGCAGCTTTCCCCGAATGCCATCAGCTACGAGGCCTTCAAGGAACAGCAAGCGCTGCTGCAGGTGAGCGGCTGGGACGGCCCCAGCCCGGGCACGGGAAGGCGAAGGCAAAGGGGATGGGGAAGGCGAAGGCGAAGGCAAGAAGAAGGGGAAGGGGGACAGGCAGGGGAGGTCCTGGTTAGCGGGCGCAGAGGGGATGCAGGAGACCCCGGTGCAGGGAGGAGCAGCCCGGTGGGAGCCGGAGGGGCGAAGAGCAGGGAGCACTGCTGCAGCACCGCAGGGCTGGGGGAACCTGGCACCTAGCACCATCCATCGGGAGCAGAACCACGGCACGGGCAGCACCGGGGTGTGCCGGGACACGTCCATGCACGCGCCGGCCCTGGGCTCTGCTCCCACTGCCCTCCCTCTGCCCTCAGTGCCTGCGGGAGGCGATTGCCGAGCACCGGCCGCTGATGGGGAAGCTGCAGCGCATCTCGGCCCAGCTGCTGGAGCTGAGCCCGGAGCAGGGCGCCCCGTTCCAGCGGCGCTACCAGGAGGCCGAGGAGCAGTACGGCCGCATCCGCGAGCGCGTGCGCCAGGCAGCCGCGTTGCTGGAAGACGCCCTCCCGCGTTACAGCCAGGTGCGGGGCCGGCGCCGGGGAGCTAGCGTCCCCCAGGGCTTTCCCTCAAGTGACCGGGCTGCTCCTTCGGCAGCTGACCGAGCGCATGGACCTGCTGCTGGAGTGCCTGGAGCGGCTGCAGAGCCGCCTGCAGACCCCGCTGCCCGTCCGCGGCGATGCGGCCCACCTGCGGGAGCAGATCCGTGAGAACAGCCTGGCCCTGGCGGAGCTGGAGAAGCTGGGGGTGGCGCTGGAGAGCGTCCAGGCGCAGGGCACCGAGCTGCTGGCCAGCATGCAGGCAGCAAACTCCGACGCCGCGGCGAGAGGTACCCGCACCCCCAGCCCCACGGGCGCCTGTGTGTGCGTGCGTGGGAGCGAGTCCCCGTGCCCGGGGCGTGCGGAGCGTCCCGGCGGGGCCGTGCCCTCGAGCGCGGGGCTGGCAGTGCCCGGTCCCTGCCGGCGCCCCAGAGCCCCCCGGGCCCAGCGCCGTCCCCCTCGCGCCCCGCAGTGATCCAGGAGCGCACGGCCCGGCTGCTGTCGCAGTGGGGCTGCCTGCGGCGCCGGTGCGAGGAGCAGGAGCGCTGGCTGCGGGAGCTGCTGGCGCTGGCCGACCGCTTCTGGCACGGCCTCTCCGACCTGGCCCTGACGCTCAGCGACACCCAGCAGCTGGTGCTGGGCCTGGAGGAGGCCGGCGTCGAGCCCGAGTCCGTGCGCACGCGGCTCCGCACCATGCAGGTACCAGGCGGGGAGGGGGCCCACGCTGGCCCCGGAGCGGGGGGGTCAGCGCTGAGCCCCGTCCCGTCCCGTCCCATCCCGTCCCATCCGCAGGCGCTGCGGGAGGAGATCGACTCCCTGCAGGGCGACCTGGACACGCTGGGCATCCTGGGCGTGGAGCTGATGTCCTCCTGCGGGGACCCCGACAAGCCCGACGTCACCAAGAGCCTGGACGATGTGAGTGTCCCGGCGGGGTGGTCTGTCCCGTGCCGGGCGGGTGGGTGTCCGGCAAGCAGCCATGGGATGCTGCTCACGGGCACAGGGCGCGCGAGGATGGGGCATCCCCGAGCTTGGCTGCCCTGCAGATCCAGGGTTGGGGGTCCTGGGTGCCCCCGGGGGCAGCGTCCCGGGGATCCAGGTATGGGGACCCCGGGGAGTCCAGAGTGGGCGTCCCAGGGATCCAGGGTCGGGGGTCCCAGGGAGCCCCCGGGGGCGGGCGTCCCGGGGATCCAGTGGCGGGGGTCCTGGGAATCCAGGGTCAGGGGTCCTGGGGAGCCCCTGGGGTGGGTGTCCTGGGGATCCAGGGTCGGGTGTCCTGGGGAGCCCCTGGGGTGGGCATCCCGGGGATCCAGTGGCGGGTGTCCCGGGGATCCAGGGTTGGGGATCCTGGGGAGCCCCCGGGGGTGGCGTCCTGGGGATCCAGGGTCGGGGGTCCCGGGCAGCCCCCGAGCTTAGCCACCCTGGGGATCCAGGGATGGGGGCCCGGGGAGCCCAGGGGTGGGCATCCTGGGGATCCAGGGGCGGGGGGCCCGGGGAGCCCCTGGGTGGGCATCCTGGGGATCCAGGGTCGGGGGGCCCGGGAAGCCCCTGGGGTGGGCGTCCCGGGCCGGTGTCCTTGCAGGAGGGCCTGCGTGCCGCTGACCCTCGCGCCCTGCCGCAGCTCTACTCCTCCTGGCACAGCCTGAACAAGGTGTGGACGGAGCGGTACGCCCGCCTCGAGGAGCAGCTCCAGGCCTCCCTCAGCTACCAGGAGGCCATGCAGGTGTGGGGCGCTCGGGGCCGGCCCGCGGCACCCCGAGTGTCAGCCCCGCGCCGTGGGGCGGGCGGGGGCGTCCCCGGGCACGGCTGCGTGCGGGAGAGCGGCTGGCGGGGCTGGAAGCCCGGTGGTGGGGCTGGCTGGGCGACGGGGCCGGCTGTG
The DNA here is from genome assembly GCF_003343035.1 of Apteryx rowi. Lineage (NCBI taxonomy): Eukaryota > Metazoa > Chordata > Aves > Apterygiformes > Apterygidae > Apteryx > Apteryx rowi. The sequence goes on along the minus strand of NW_020451056.1, from coordinate 241,955 downwards.
CCGCAGGGCTATGGGGCAGGGGGGCTGGCCGGGCCTGGGGGGGGCCGTGTCGTGGCGCAGGGCGACGTGCCCGCACCGAGGTTCGCTTGCACGGGTGCAGCCCCGCGCTCCAGCCCTCGCTGGGCCCCGCTCGGGTCCAGCCCCACGCCTGGCCGCGGGGCTGCAGAGCGCAGGGGCGAGCGTGCCGCGGCGCCGGCTGCCCCCGAGGGTCGCAGCAATGCAGAGGGGCCGGCGCGTCCGGCACGGGCTGGGGACAGGGTGCGGGTGTGGGACCCCCCTGACCCCGCGGCCCCCTCCGTCGCAGCGGCTGTTTGAGTGGCTGGACGCGGCCGAGCTGCGCATCGCGGAGGAGTTCCTCGTCGGCGGCGACCTCGACATGGTGCAGCAGCAGCTGGCGGAGCTCAAGGTGGGTCGTGCAGCAGGATGCAGCCCCCAGCCTGGGGGGCGGCGCGGGGCGGCCCGGAGGGGCCTTTCCCAGCAGCGGGGCGAGAAGGTGCCCCAGCGCTGGACGGCGCTGGTGCCCCCAGGGCCCCTGCTCATGGTCGGCGCGGGGTGGCTGAGCCCCTGCTCACCTGCATGGACACCAGGGTGGGGGGCTGCCCCAAAGCTGCCCCAGACAAGCAGGGCCCCGCGCTCTCCACGAGGAGGAGCTGCGGGCCCAGGAGAGGGCAGGTACGCCGTGCCGGGCTGTGCGGTGCCAAGCCACGAGGAGCTGTGCCAGGTGGTGCCGTGCCATGCTGTGCTGTGCCATGCCATGCTGCACCCAGCTCTGCCATGCATGCCGTGCTGTGCAAAGCCACGTTGTGCTATGCAAAGCCGTGCCATGCAGTGCCATGCCATGCTATGCTGTACCCAGCTCTGCCATGCATGCTGTGCCGTGCAAAGCCATGCCATGCTGTGCCATGCTGTGGCACATCTTGCTGTGTCAAGCTGTGCCATGCCAAGCCATGCCAAGCCATGCCATGCTGTGCCATGTTGTGCCGTGCCAAGTCAAGCCATGTCAGGCCATGCTATTCCATGTCATGCTGTACCCAGCTCTACCATGCGCGCCATGCTGTGGCACATCTTGCTGTGCAAAGCCATGCCGTGCTGTGCCATGTTGTGCAAAGCCATGCCAAGCTGTGCCATGCCATGCCGTGCCGTGCCGTGCTGTAGCCAGCTCTGCCATACGTGCCATGCTGTGCCATGTTGCACCATGCCAAGTCAAGCCATGCCCTGCCTGGGGGCGCAGCAGGCCCCGGGCTCGTGCACGGGGCTGCGGCTTGCGAGCGGCCCTGCTCACAGCTGTCCCCGGCAGGAGTTCAAGAGGGAGCTCTACCAGTGCAAGGTGGACGTGGAGAGCCTGCGGCACCAGGCTGGCCCGGGCAGCGCCGGGCACGGAGACCCCCCAGCGCCGCTCAGCGACTTCCGCCAGCGCTGGGACCACCTCGAGGAGGAGATAGTCAGTCGCCAGGTGGGCGAGGGGCCTCGGCCGCTGTGGGGTCGCTCCTGGCATGGCCCGTGCTGGGGTGGGCACTGCTCGCACGGGTATGGGGGTGATCAGGGGTCTCTGGGAGGTGATGATGGGGCCTGAGCTGTTTGTCTCGGTTCTGCCACGGGCATGAGGCGAGAGCCAGAGCAAAGTGGGTGCGTGGTGCTGCACAGGCACTGGGTGCATGGTGCTGGGCGCTGGGTGCATGGTGCTGCACAGGTGCTGGGTGCACGGTGCTGGGCACTGGGTGCATGTTGCCATGCAGGTGCTGGGTGCGTGGTGCTGGGCACTGGGTGCATGTTGCCATGCAAGTGCATGGTGCCTGGGCAGGGCTGGCAGTGTCCCATGCCGATCCTGCCCCTTCCCTCCCGCAGCACCAGCTGGAGGCGGCTCTGCTGGGCCTGGGGCAGTTCCAGCACCAGCTGGAGGAGCTGCTGCAGTGGCTGTCGCGCACCTCCGAGCAGCTGCAGGGCCCGACCCTGCTGCGCCTCGACCTGCAGAGCTGCGAGATCGAGCTGGCCAAGCACAAGGTGAGGGCGGCAGCTGCCGGGGCTGCCTGCACGCCGTGTCCTGGCAGCGCCCTGCCTGCTGGCCCCGGCCGTCGGCCGCGTGGGGGCCGGGGGCTGGTGGCAGCGGGCAGGACACGGCCTCGGTCCCCCGGGCCCTGCCTGTAGGACGCAGCCCAGCCCCACTGCACAGCCCAGCCCCATTGCACACCCATTGCACGCTCATTGCACGCTGTGGTCCTCCTGCCCCACGGCCCCACTCCTGCCCCCCACCTGCAGGCGCTGCCCTGCCCCACGGCGAGCCAGCGCGTCCCTGGGGTGACGGCGCTGCGGTTCGGGGCGGGCAGCGTGAGAACGCGTCTCCTCCCGCGGTGACAGCATGGAAGGAATGAGTCGTCTGCGCGTCTGCGGGGAGGCAACGAGGGCTGCAGCCGGCCCCGCTCTGCCTCCCCGTGCCCGGGCACGCTCGCACACGGTCTGACGCAGGCAGCGCCGCGCTGCACGGTGCTGCGGGCGCACGAGCGTGCCCCAGCGCCTCGCCTGCCGGTCCCCTCCTCTGCCCTGTCCTCCCGGCATGCTGCTCCCCGAAGGGAGCCTGCACGTGCCGTGCCGTCCCCTGCTGCAAGAGGGGCCCCGTGGGTGCCGTGGGGCGGGCAGGGCGGTGGGCTGGTGCGTGACCGGGCAGCGCGTGTCCCCGCAGGTGCTGAGGAACGACGTGATGTCCCACGCCCGCACGGTGCAGTCCGTCAACGAGGCCGGGCAGGGCTTGCTGCTCTCCAGCCTGGGGGAGAGCGTGGAGGGGCTCCAGCGCAGCCTGCAGCAGCTCAACCAGCGCTGGGACGCGGTGCAGAGCGAGACCGAGAGCCGCCAGCTGGAGCTGGAGAACAACCTCAGCCAGGTTTGGGGGCTCCGCGGCCGCCGTGCGCCGGCGCTCGTGGGGCGCCCCGAGCCCCAGCCTTCGCCTCCCGCCAGGTGCAGGACATCACGCTGGAGATCACGGAGCTGCTGCAGTGGCTGGAGCATGTGGAGCTGCAGCTCTTCTTCTCCAAGCCGGCCTGGGGCCACCCGGACGCCACCAAAGAGAAGCTCGCCGAGCACCTGGTGAGCCCCGGGGGCTGTGCCGGCCGCCCCGCGCTCCCCCGGGCTGCAGAGCCCTCCCGCGCCCCGGCTCGCTGGGAGACCCTCTCCCCTGCCCCATGCCGACTGCTGGGGCAGAGCCGGAGCCCCCCCGGGGCGGCAGCGCCCGGCGGTAACGCCCCGGGTCTCCCCCCGCGGCCTCTCGGCAGGAGCTGTGCAAGGAGATGGAGTCGAAGCAGCACGCGTACAACGGCGTGCGGGACCGGCTGCAGCGCCTGCTGGCCTCCTGCCGCGCCGCCCGGCCCTGCAGCACCGAGCACAGCCTCCGCATCCTGGAGCAGAAGTGGGAGAGCGTCTACGCCGAGGCGCAGGAGAGGAAGGTGTGCGGGCAGGGGCTCCGTGCCGCCCGCCCGGGGGCCGGCACCCGGCTCCGGGGGCTGCGGGCGTCGCGCCGCCCTCTCCGCCAGCGCCTGCCTCTGCTCGCAGGAGTGCCTGGCGGAGGGGCTGACGGCCGCCACCGAGTTTCACGGCGCCATGCAGGACCTGCTGCGCTGGATGGGGCGCGCGGAGGAGATCCTCGGCTCCCCCGTGCCGCCCAGCTTTGTGCTGGACACCGTCACCGCGCAGATCCAGGAGCACAAGGTGAGCCCGCGGGGATGGGAACTGCCCGGAGCGCCCGCAGGAACAGCCTGGAGCGGGCGGCGAGCCCTCTGCCCCACACCGGCATCTCCCAGGGATGTCTCCGTGCAGCCGCACTGGGACTCGGCTCCATGCCCCCGGCCCCATGCCCCCGGCCCCGGTCTGGGCTGTGCTCCCTGCATCCCACCCTGCCCTCGGAGGCTTTCCCTGCCCCGGTCCCTCTGCACGCCCCAGCTCCGCCTGGCTCTCCTGCAGGCCCTGGTGAAGGAGGCACACGCTCACGGGGAGAAGCTCAGCAGCCTGGAGGCTGTTGCGTCTCGCCTGAAGGATTTCAGCCGGAAGCAGGACGGCGCTGTGATCCAGAACCTCGTGCTGACGGCCAAGGAGCGGCTGGCCAAGGTGCTTCAGCGGACCTCGGAGCGAGGAGCGGCGCTGGAGGAGGCCCGCAAGCGCACCAAGCAGGTACCCGGCAGCAGTGCCACGGCACCCAGGTTTTGCAGGGAGCTGCTCCGGAGCATGGGCCGTGCTTCTCCGGTCCGTGGTCCGTCCTGCCCCGGGGTGGGGGCCAGGCTGCTCCAGTGCCAGGGCCATGCTTCTCCACCCTCTGAGCGGTCCTGCTGCAGCAGGATCGTGCTGCTCCAGCACGTGCGCCTGGCGTGTGGGACACGGTGCTCCGGTGCGTGCACTGTGTGCCCCTGCCCGTGGTCCGCACTGCAGCGGCGCACGGGCCACGCTGCCCCGGCTCGTAGCCCGGGCTGCTCCGGTGCAACGCGCGTCCGTTCCCGTCACACACCTCTCCCCTTCATTTCAGTTCAGCGAGTCCCGGCGGCTGCTCCTGGACTGGATGGACGAGGTGGAGCAGACCTTGGAGGTGCCCCACGACACTGCCACCAGCCAGGAGGAGATCAAGTGCCAGCTGGCTGAGCACAAGGTGAGCTGCCCGCCCTGGCTCCCCCGGCCCCTGCCACCGTGTCCAGCGGGATGCGGGGCCTCGGCTGCACCCGGAGCCGCAGCTGCACGCCGGCGTGCTGTGACGCCTTTCCAGAGCCATGGGAGGCAGGAGTCGGCGCCGGGGCCGGCCGCGTCCCGGCCGCTGGGCTGTCTGACCCCTCTGCCCGCAGGCTTTCCAGAAGGTGCTGCGCTCCAAGCGGCCCGTGTACGAGGCCACGCTGCGGAGCGGGCGGGCGCTGCGGGAGCGAGCCCAGCTCCCCGAGGACCTGCAGCCGCTGGAGGAGCTGCTGGGGGAGCTGAAGGAGCGCTGGGACGCCCTGTGCAGCCGGGCTGTCGAGAGGTGAGGCGACTCCTGCGCTCCGCTTGCACGGCGCGGCGCGGCCCGTCCTCCCTGGGCGTCCATCTCCCTGCTTTGGGCACCCCTGCAGGGTGCAGCCAGGATCCGTCCCTGGCCAGGGGCGAGCGCAGGCACGCGGTGCCGCGATGCTGCGCGGGCCTTTCCCTGCATCCGCACGTGCACCCGTGCCTGGGGCACCAGGGATTGCCGCAGGGATTGACCATGGGCCATTGCCTTCCAGGCAGCACAAGCTGGAGGAGAACCTGCTCTTCTCGGGCAAGTTCACGGACGCGCTGCAGGCTCTCATGGACTGGCTGTACCGGGCTGAGCCGCAGCTCAGCGAGGACGTGCCCGTCGGAGGGGACCGGGACCTGGTCAGCGACCTCATGGACAAGCACAAGGTCGGCGTCGCAGGGCCGCGCGCTGCTGCGCGGGGAGGACCCTGCGCTGGGAGCGACGGCAGCGCGGCCCCAGGGTGCTGCTCGCAGCCCGGTGCGCCCCAGGCTCCGCGCCAGTCCTGCCCGTCCCGCGTCCCGGTGCAGGACCGGAGCCGCGTGCTCCTGTCCCACCACGCGCAGGAGTCCCAGCACGGGCCCTTCCCGCACCCAGATCTGCCCCTGCTTCACCGGAGCCTGCGCGCCCGGTGCCGGGGCAGTGCCCTTGGGGAGCAGGCAGGGCGGCTGTGGCCCCCGGCGCCTCCCACCCGCTCCCTGCCCCGTCCTTCCCCAGGTTTTCCAGAAGGAGCTGGGCAAGCGAGCCAGCTGCATCAAGATGCTGAAGCGCTCGGTGCGAGACCTGACCCGCGGCAGCAGCAGCGTGGACTCGCAGTGGCTGCAGAGGCAGATGGAGGAGCTGAGCACCCGCTGGGACCTGGTCTGCAAGCTCTCCGTCTCCAAGCAGGCCCGGCTGGAGGCGTCGCTCCGGCAGGTGAGAGCGGCGGTGCCGGCGGGGAGGCTGCAGCACGTGGCCTGCGCGGCGGTGCCGGCGCCCAGGGCGCCGCGTGCGGTCCCAGGCTCCGCGTGCGGCCGGGTATTGCAAGGCGCCCGTGTGGGGTGCGCGGGGCAGGGTGCCGCGCTGGCGCCCGGGGCTGCGGGGTGCTCGCTGCGCTGGGTGCCCGAGGCGGCGCAGGACGGTGTGTCGCAAGGCGCCGCTGCGGGTGGCCGTGTTGCAAGCTGCTGCAGCTGCACACGTGCACGCATCTTCCCTGCCCGCCGGGGTTGGGGCCGGGCGGCGAGCAGCTCTCCCGGGGGGTCCGGAGCTGCGCAGCGAGTCGCCCCGTCGGGAGCAGGGGCTGGGGGACCGGCGCACGGGGAGCAGCTGCCAGGCGGGTGCTGAGCGGGTCCCCGCTGTCCCCGGCCGTCCCCAGGCAGAGGAGTTTCACACCCTGGTGCACGCCTTCCTGGGGCGCCTCTCCGAGTCGGAGAAAACCCTCAAGTACGGCGTGTTCCCCGAGGAGGAGGCGGCGGTGCAGGAGTGCCAGCGCCAGCTGCAGGTCAGCGCACGTCCCTCGAGGGCCGGCCCCGTCCTCGCCCCGAGCCGTCCCGCGGCCTCCCGTCCCGCCGCAGGCTGGGCAAACCCCGTCCCCGTCCCCCTGCTCTTAGCCCCCCTGCTCGCCCTGACCGCGTTTCGAGGCTGATCTCCAGCCGTGGGGCTTTCCTGCCCACCCCCCCCACGGCCTCCCTGCCGGGCGCAGGTGGGTCCTTCGGCCGCGGGTGCTCGGGGGGGGCTGCGACCCCCGGCACCCAGGTCCCGCGCTCCCCCCAGGAGCTGATGAAGTCCCTGCAGTGCCAGCAGCTGGAGCTGGAGTGCATCACGTCGCTGGGGGAGGAGATCCTCGCCACCTGCCACCCCGACTCCGTCATCACCATCAAGTCCTGGGTCACGGTGGCCAAGAGCCGCTTCCAAGAGGTGAGCTGGGCGCCCCCGCTCCGTCCCCCCGGCAAAGAGGCACCGGCGTCTGGATGAGCACGGCCCTGCGCGCTTCCCATCACAGGGACCTCTTGGGAGCAGCCCTCCGACTGGCACCTTTCCGGGAGCAGGGGGACACTCGGCCCCTTCCTCGGCTGGCTCTGAGGCCGGACGGGTCCTCACTCCCTGCATCCCCTCGCTCCCACCCTGTCCCTGCCCTGGTGCCACCCAAGGGTTGTCTCCGGTGGCAGCGGCAGCCAGGGCCTCTCCTGTCCCGCTCAGCCGGTGGTGGCTCGTTCCCAGAGCCGAGCATGTGCAGGATGCCAGCAGGGCATCCCCGGAGGGAGAGCAGCGCTCAGGGATTCCCGGGATTCCCACCCGGCTCAAGAATGCCTCGCGCCCCCGGGAGGGAGCCGAGCCGGCAGAGCATTCCCAGCTCTCCCTGAACGGGTCTGACGGGTTCTGGCCGATCCCTCCTCTTTGTCTGCACAAAGCAATTAGTTTGCACACCTAATCGGGATCGGGATCTGCGCGGAGGCACGGAGCCGCCGCCACCGTGCCACCCTCGGGGCTGCCCCCCCCCCCCAGCGCCGCTGCAGGAGGCAGCGAGCACGTCCGCGGCCGCACGGTCCCCGGACCCAGCACAATGGTCGCTGCCTGCAGGGACAGGCACAGGGCTGCTGCTCGGAGCACGGCTGGGTGCAGGGACCCTGTGGCACGCGTGGAGCAGAGCCCTCAGCCCTGCCCGGCTGGACAGCATGCATCTGCCTGGGGTCCGTGTTCCCATCCCGCGTGCAGGCGTGCATCCGCCTGGGTTCCGTGTTCCCATCCC
>NW_020451056.1:229218-233859 GCF_003343035.1 Apteryx rowi | reverse complement strand
CCATGGGCAGGTGTGCATCCGCCTGGGGTCCGTGTTCCCATCCCGTGTGCAGGCGTGCATCTGCCTGGGGTCCGTGTTCCCATCCCATGGGCAGGCGTGCACCCGGCCAGGGTCCCCGTTCCCGTCCCGTTGCAGGGGGGCCGTGGATCCCCCTGGGCAACACTGGCTGTTCCCTGGAGCGAGGGCCCCTTGGCGGCCAGTCGCAGCCGTGCCACTGCGGACGCCGGCGGTCGGCAGCGCTGCAGCGGCCCCGTGGCCCTGCCACCAGCCCGTGCCACCCATCCCCGTCCCCCCTGCTCGCAGGTGCTGAGCTGGGCCCAGCAGCAGGGCGAGCGGCTGCAGGCGCAGACGGCCAGCCTCGCTGCCGAGCGCGAAGAGATGGCCCAGCTCATCGACTGGATCACGGCCGCCGAGGAGGCGCTGAGCCTGCGGGACCAGGAGCCGCTGCCCGAGGACGCCGAGCAGCTGGAGGAGCTCAACGCCCAGCACGTGGTACGGGACCCTGGGCCCCGCTCCCTGCCCGGACGGGGCCACCCCATCCCCCTCCGTCCCCCCATCGCCCCACCTGGCACGTGGGGCAGCGCTTGACCCGGCCTGCAGCTGCGCAGCCCTTCTGCATTGCCGGTCGGCCACGGTGTCCCCGAGTGCTTTCGGGTGCACCAGGATCATGCCAGCAGCCGCAGCCCGGACCCGGCGGGGGTCGCGATGCAGGAGCATCCCGGGCAGGATGCTCGCCTGCCCCGGCCGGGTGTCTGGGCACTCGGGGACCGCCGGCATGGCCGGGGCGCTCACCGCCGGCACTCTCGCCGCAGGTGTTCGTGGAGGAGCTGAACCGCAAGCAGCCCGATGTGGAGAAGGTCACCAAGAGCTGCAAGCGGAAGCTGGCCGCGGAGCTGGGCCCCCCGGCTACCCGCCGGCTGGCCACGCGTAAGGACCCCCCGGCTCCCCGCCTGCACCGCGCCGTGCCCGGCGCCCCGCGCCCTGCCCTCACTCCTCTCTCCGGGTGCCGCAGGGCGCCGCAGCGCGGGGAAGGCGCAGGGCACCCCGGCGGTGCCGCTCGGCGGGCTGGAGCCCCAGACGCCCCTCATGGCCCAGCTCCTGCACCGCTGGCAGCAGCTCTGGCTCCTGGCCCTGGACCGGCAGTACCGGCTGGAGACGGCCCTGCAGCGCCTGCGAGAGGTAGCGGCGGCCCCGGCGCCGCGGGGATGCTGGGGCAGCTCGTTGGGGTTGCTGCAACGGGAGCCCCCGGACCGGGCCGGATGCAGCCGGAGAGCTGTCCCAGAGCCTGTCCCCATGCATCCATCCGGGTGGGAGCAGGCAGAACCCGTCCCTGTGTGCCCCTCTGGGCAGATCCCATCCCTGGGCATCCGTCAAGGCAGGAGTGGCTGGATCTGTCCCCGTGCATCCCTCCAGGCAGGAGCAGCCGGATCCGTCCCCGTGCATCCCTCTGGGTGGGAGCAAGCAGATCTGGTCCCCATGTGCCCCTCTGGGCAGGTCCCATCCCTGGGCGTTCTTCTGGGCAGGAGCAGCCAGATCCCATCCCTGCATGTCCTTCTGGGTGGGAGCAGGCAGATCCCGTCCCCATGTGTCCTTCCAGATAGGAGCGGGCAGATCCCGTCCCCGCGTGCCCCTCTGGGCAGATCCCATCCCTGGGCATCCCTCCGGGCAGGAGCAGCTGGATCCGTCCCCGTGCATCCCTCCGGGCAGGAGCAGCTGAATCCCATCCCTGCGTGTCCTTCTGGGTGGGAGTGGGCAGATCCCATCCCTGCAGACCCCAGGCGGCTGAGAGCCAGCGTTGCTGCCGGCCACCTCGGCAGGTCGGTGCCGGGAGCGCTCCGGCCGCACGGCCTCACGGCCAAGCCTGGACACGGTCCCGTGGGGCGAAGCGCGCGACCCACGGCAGCAGGCGGGGGGTGTGCGGGGCCCTTCCTGCTGGGGTGTTCATTCCCGCCCGTGCCTCTCCGAGCTGGAGGAGTTCGCTCACTTCGACTTCGGGGTCTGGCGGAAGCGTTACATGCAGTGGATCGGCCAAATGAAGTCCCGCGTCCTGGACGTTTTCCGGGGCATCGACAGGGACCAGGATGGGCGCATCAGCCAGCGGGAGTTCATCGAGAGCGTCCTCGCCTCCAGTGAGCGCGCCCGGGCGCCGCGGCGGCATGGGGGGACGTGGGGCCGAGGTCCGGGCTCGGGGGGCTGGCGCACCCCACGGCGCTTCTCCCCACGTCCCGGCTTTCCCAGGAGCATGGGATACCGCTCTTTCGGCAGAGGTGTGGGCTGCGCTGGGAAAGGTGGGGAGAGACGGGGCTGGCAGCTGGGGATCCCCCTCGGAGGAGTCCAGGGCTCAGTGCTGGTGCTGGCGAGGCTTGGACCGGCCGGCAGGGATGGGGTGCGTCCCCTTCCCGGCGGGGCTGAACGTCCTCCATCCCCACCAGAGTTCCCCACCAACCTCCTGGAGATGAAGGCCGTGGCGAGCATCTTTGACTTGAACGGCGACGGCTTCATCGACTACTACGAGTTCGTCAGCGCCCTGCACCCCAACCGGGACCCGCTGCGCAGGACCGCCGACGCGGACCAGATCCAGGACGAGGTGCGGCCGGGGGTGCCGCGGAGGCGAGGGGCGGCTGGGCCGGGGGCCGGCGGGACCCCGCGGGTCTGACCCGGGCGGGCTGTTTTCCAGGTGAACAGGCAGGTGGCCCAGTGCAACTGTGCCAAACGCTTCCAGGTGGAGCAGATCAGTGCCAACAGGTACCGGGTAAGTGCTGCCCCGCGCTGCCTCCACCTCCCGCCCCGCTGCTGGGGCTGCGCCCTCGCCCTGGGGGCTGCTCCGACCCCCTGAACGCAGCCTGTGCCGTGCAGGATCCTCGCTCCCCCGTTCCCTCACCCCGGGGGCTCCTCCGACCCCGTGCACACAGCCTGCACTGTGCAGGATCCTCACTACCCTATTCCCTCGTCCTGGGGGCTGCTCCGACCCCGTGCACACAGCCTGTGCTGTGCGGGATCCTCACTACCCTATTCCCTCATCCTGGGGGCTGCTCCGACCCCGTGCACACAGCCTGTGCTGTGCGGGATCCTCACTACCCTATTCCCTTGCCCCGGGGGCTCCTCCAACCCCGTGCACACAGCCTGCACTGTGCAGGATCCTCACTACCCTATTCCCTCATCCTGGGGGCTGCTCCGACCCCGTGCACACAGCCTGCGCTGTGCAGGATCCTCACTACCCTATTCCCTCATCCTGGGGGCTGCTCCAACCCCATGCACACAGCCTGTGCTGTGCGGGATCCCCGCTTCCCTGTTCCCTCATCCCGGGGCTGCTCCGACCCCGTGCACGCAGCCTGCGCCGTGCGGGATCCCCGCTCCCCCCGTTCCCTTGCCCCGGGGGCTCCTCCGACCCCATGCACGCAGCCTGTGCTGTGCAGCATCCCTGCTCCCCCGTTCCCTTGCCCCGGGGGCTCCTCCGACCCTGTGCACGCAGCCTGCACCATGCAGGGTCTCTGCTCCCCTGTGCTCGGGGCTCCCTGCTCCCAGCCCTTCTGCAGCAGCAAGGACAGGGCACGTCCCTGCGTCCTGCGTGCACATGGGATCCCTGGCTCTGGGTGGCCACAGGAGTTGCCTGGCCAGCCTGAGCGACCGCTCTCGTTTCCATATCCTCCGGTGCAAAAGCACCCCCTTCTCCATCCCACCGACTCCGGAGCTCCTTTCCTGCGTGCCACGATGGCACAGAGCCCTGCCCTGCCCCGCACGCCCCCTCGCCTGCCCCCAGCCCTGCGCCGCGCTCACGGCCGGCTCCTCCGCAGTTCGGGGAGTCGCAGCAGCTGCGGATGGTGCGGATCCTGCGCAGCACCCTCATGGTGCGGGTGGGCGGCGGCTGGATCGCGCTGGACGAGTTCCTGGTGAAGAACGACCCTTGCAGAGGTGGGCACGGCTCGCACGGCGCGGCGTCCCGCGGCCGGGCACCTGGGGGCTGGGGATGCCCAAGGGAGAGGTGCCCCGGGCACCCCCCGGATCGCACCCCCTGGCTCCGGGCTCCGGCATCGCGGGACCCCCAGCACCGGCCCCGCTCACGGCCTCCATCGTCCCCAGTGAAGGGAAGAACCAACCTGAAGATCAATGAGAAGTACCTGTCCCCAGATGCCTTCGGGGCCGCCGCGGCCAAGTGCGCGGGGAACCAGTCGGCCCCCTCCTCCAAAGTGCTGTCGCCGAGCCGCTCCAACTCCAGCCTCAGCCTCTACAGCAGCGCCTCGGCCCCCAGCAGCCCCCTGGCCAGGAAGGTGAGGTTGGGGGCCGAGCCCCCCCCCGAGCCCGCTGGTGCCGGGGGCCGGCAGCCGCTGACCCCTCTGCCTCCGCAGTCCGTGCTGCGGCGGACGCGCTCCGGAGACCGGTGCCCCCGCTCCCGCGGCTCCCTGCTGCCCGACGGGGCCGAGCTGCAGTTCGCGGCGGCCGAGGAGAGCCTGGACGCGGCACCGCCAGGTGAGGGCTGCGCCGCCGCGGGGGGCTGCCCCCCGCCACGGCCGGGACGGACGCACGCGTGCCGGCGCCGCTGAGCGCTCTGCCGCATCCGCCTGCTTCCTTCCAGAGCCGCCCGACGGGTCCCCGCCGGAGCGCTGCAGCCCCTGCCGCTGAGCACCCTGCGGCTGCCCGGCC
>NW_020451056.1:221914-228963 GCF_003343035.1 Apteryx rowi | reverse complement strand
CCCGGCGCGGCGCCCGCGCGCAAGGGCTGCGCTGTCTGTCCGTCACCTGTCCCGCTGGGCCTGGCCCCAGCTTATATGCAAGCCCCCCCCCATCCCTGACACACACCAAACTGCCCCCAGGCTCTGGCTGGCATGGCCCCGGCCCCGCTCCGGCCAGGTGGCACCTGCAGGGGCCCCGTGCAGCGCTGCCCCGGTGCATGCAGGGGCCCCGTGCAGCGCCGTCCTGGTGCACGCAGGGACCCTGTGCAGTGCTGCCCTGATGTGCGCGGGGACCCTGTGCAGCGCCGCCCCGGTGCGCACAGGGGGCCCATGCAGTGCTGCCCCAGTGCACGCAGGGACCCTGTGCAGTGCCATCCTGGTGCACGCAGGGGCCCCGTGCAGCACTGCTGAGCACCCTGCAGCCACGGGGCGAGCCAGGGCTGCCGCAGCCTGGACGGCCCGGACAGGCCCTGCCCGCTCCCCCGCGCAGTCACGGCTGCTGCCAGTGCCCCCGGCGCTGGCGCTCGCTGGCTGGGAGCCCCCAGCCCACAGCCGGCGCCCCGAGGCGGAGTGGCGGGGCTCTGCAGCTGGGCGCCGGGGCCCCTCGCCGGATGCAGAGCCCCATTTCTGGTGCTAACCCTCACCCCTTCGGCCTTCGGTGCGCGCGCCCGGGGCCCCGGCGCCCGGCTGCCCCCCGCCCTGGGGGGCCCCGCGGCCGGAGCCCCCGTCGCACTGCAGCATCCCTCCGGCAGCAGGGCCCCGCCGACGCATGTTCACCGCCACCCCGCTAACCGGACAGCAGTAGAGCTGAATGTAACCCTGGTGTGGGCACGGCCCCGCCAGCCACAATAAAGAGTAGATTTCTTTTTCTATAAGCACCTGGGGCTCGCTGCGGTCTGTCTGTCCGCGCGCGCTGCCTGCAGCGGGGAGGGAGGGCTGCGGCAGCACAGCGACGCGTCGCTCGAGTGCGGGGCCGGGGCGAAGGGGCGCCGCGGCCGGGTGGTGCAGGGAGGCGCAGCCAGGCTTGGTGCTTTGCAGACCGCCGGAGCCTGCACGCGCTTCCCGGCACGGCGGCACGCGGGGCCGCGGCTCCTCCGCGCCTGCCGGCTCCCCGCCGCCCCACGCTTGCCCCACGGCCGGTGCCACCGGCGGAGACGCGCCCGGCGCCGGAGCAGCGGCTGGCGAGCTCGGCGGGTCGCAGCGGGTGCCAGCAGGCACCGTGCCGTGTTGCCTCCTTTCCGGGGAAGCATTGCTAGGATTCCTGCCGTGCGTCACCCAGCCGGCGCCTCTGCCTGGGGCAGGGGGCCGGGCTGCGTCGCGCCCCGGGCCGGCAGCTCTGCGGAGCCGCGCTGCGTTCGGGCTGCGCTTCTCGGCCCAGCCGCCGGGCACCCGGCAGCGGCCGTGCAGCGGTGCCACCATCCGCACGCCTGGTCCCGCACCGGACCCGCTGGGTGCCGGCTCTGGCGATGCCATTGGGGACAGGGATGCAGGGCACGGGGAGGGAGCAGGGCCTGGTGGTGCCGGAGGGGGGGACACAGGCCAGGCACCGCAGCGGGAGCGCCTGCGGCACGGCCCTCACCCGGCACCGTCCCGTGTCGGGGGACAGGACCAAGGCCCTGTGCACTGCAGTCGCTGTGGCCCTGCCCTGATCCCCTGCCGGGGTTTGGGCTTTTGCCTGGCCGCGTCCTCCCTTGACCGTGTCCTGCTGGCTGGCCGGCTGTGCCTGCCTGGCTTTCGGTCCCATTTCTGCACTGTTGTCCCCTAAAACCACCTCTGCGCTCCTTATTTTTTCCCCTCAACAAATTTCCTCTGCATCAGATTGCAGCCAGAGAGGGGGCAGGTCTGGAAACGTGCCGGAGCCCGCCTGCGCCGGGGCCTTTCCCTGCCAGGCTCAGGCGGAGGAGCCGCTGCAAACGCCCCTCGGTGCCGTAGGCAAGCCGGGGCCACCTCGTCCCTGCGGCTGCCAGCCGCCCCTCGAGGGCCGCGCTGAGCCCTGCCAGTCTGAGCGACGGAGCGGCACATCCGTCAGCACGTCCTGGGACGGTCCCTGCAGCGCTGCCGGCGCGGGCAGGCACCGCCGACACCGATTGCGCTGCGCATTCCTCTCGCCCTTCCCAGCCGGGGGAACACGCCCGGCAAACCCGGCACCAGCCTTTCTCAGCTGCATCCCGAGCCCCAGGCCCTGGAGCCGGCCCAGGAAGCAAAGCCGGGAGGCGCGGGGCGGCCGGGCGCAGAGCCCCGCACGGACATGCCCACGGCGGCAGCTGCAGCCCCCCCAGGGCCGGAGCGGGGGCAGGAGCGGGCAGGCGCTGCGCGGCTCAGTGCGCAGGGACACGGGTCCAAGGCGCGTGGATGCAGGCGTGCGCCAGCGAGGGGGAGGCACGGTGCCACCCCGTTGCCCAGCGCTGTGACACTCGTCCCGCCGGTGGGAACGCGGGAGCAGACCTTGCCCGTCCTGCACAGCCCCACACCGGAGCTGCGCTCCGGTTGCTTAATCCCACCCGACGAGGCGTCTCGCACCACCCGGGGCGGACGGCCGCGCTCCCTCCAGCCCCGGGGTGCACAACCCAGCTCGCGGTGCCGTACCCTGGGGTTTCTTGCTCCCCGCACAGTTGGATCCCCGGGCTGCTCTGGCTCCCGTCGGCAGGCACGGAGGGCTCCCTGCCTGCTGCGTGCGCCCGCGGCCCATGCAATGCCCTTGCCCAACCCGGCCCTCGTCTGCCCCGTGCCCGGCGGAACAGGGCAGGAGCCCCCGGGCTGGGCAGAGCCTCTGCCCAGCTCAGCTCCTCGTCTGCCGGCCCCGATCCCAGCCTGGGTGAAGCATGGGCTGCGGGTGCCTGCGGAGCTGGAGGCAACGGCACGCTGGGGACACGGCTAAGCGGCTGCAGCCCGCTCAGGGCACACGTGGCGGCAGGTCGGCGGCTTTGGTGCCACGCAGATCAGCGTGCATGTACCGTCCCTGCTCTTGTGCTGTTTGGAGCTGGGGTTCGGGGCCAGAGCTGGGCCTCTCGCTGCACCTCTGCATGCCCGTGCATGTGCGCACAGCCACTTGTGTGGCACACGTGTGCACAGCTCTGCTTGTGCGTGAGCACCCATTTTCACCTGAGCGAGAGTGCTTGTTTGTGCATGGGTGGGTGCCGGTATCACACAGCAAAACCCCAGCAGGCGTCTCCCAGCGGTGAGCTCACGTCTGGCCCGAGCCCCAGGCGTGCCATCCCTGCCCGGCTGGCGATGGGCAGCGCTTCCTGCGCCGCCGCCTCCCTTCCCCTTCCTCCGCACACCCAGAGACAAGGGCCGCGCGGCAGTCACGCCGCAGCCTCCTTTTCCTCCTCGCCCTGCCCCAGCTCCCGCTGGACGGTGCCACCAGCGGAGCTCGGATGCGCTCCCGAGGCTCCGGAGCCACGGGGCTGCATGCTTTGCAGCCGGCGCGGGCAGAGCCGGGCTGGCTGGGAAGGGGCTGAGGGCTGGGGGTCACAGCCTGCACCGCGGAGGGTCAAAGCGCGCGGGGCACCGGGGCCTCCGCGGGCCTGGCCGGCTGCAGGGGGGACAGACGGGCGCAGCGCAGGGCGGACATGCAGCGCAGGGAGGACGTGCACACGTGCAGCCAGCACTGCTGTCCTGCGAGGCACTTCCCGCCGATGCCCCGAGGTCACTCACGCAGGGAATCGCTGAGACCGTCTGCACAAGTTCATGGCTGCCAGCCTTTGCACAGCATCCTCTTTCCTGTCTCATTAAGGCTTCTCCCTGCCAATTAAAGCCTAGGTATCACCCGGTGTGGTTGTGGTTTATCTGGACCCAGGCTGCCGATTCCCACACTGATACCGGGCTCTGCTCCCTGCAGTTCGCCGCCCCTCCCACGGGAGCCGGTTTCCTCCCAGCTCATCATCTCGCAGTCGCCACACCAACCCTTTTCCCTGGCACCTATATTTTGGCCGCTGCTTCAGCCCATCCTGCAAACAAAACTTCATCCTGCTCAAACGGAAGCCAAACGCTTCCTGCCCAGGGTGCCCGGTCCAGACCGGTGAACACGGCCACGGGCCACCGCGGTCTGATGCCGAAGAGTGGCCGGGACGTCCCGCGCTGCAGCTGCTCAGCCAAGGGCGTCTCCGCGCTTCCCACCGCTCGTGATTTCCTGTGCAGTCCCTGCAGCCAAGCGTGATTTCCGCGGCAGCGGACCTGCACCCACCAGCCCCTTCCCGCGGTATCTGAGCCATCTGTGAACCACACGATGCTCCCGCCTCCTTCGTGCGTCCTCCAGCTCGAGCTCCCCATGGCTGTTTTCCAGGGCTGCTCCCTCTCTGGCTTTGGCACAGCGTGTCTTGCACAGATGTTATCACACCTTTCTCCAGAGGGATTCCCCACTGTTATGGCTCAGGTCCACTTTGCCAGCTCGGGGTGAGACGTTCCCACCTTGGCCTTCACCTGATAGGACAGACTTTGGCGGGGAACAGCTCCCGCAAAGCACTCCTGCTTTCCATTGCTCAGCCAAAGCCACACTCTTCCTCGCACAGACACAAGTTTTTGCATGCCCAGGCCAGGCCAGCACTCGGTGCAGACTGTCCGGCCAAGGGCGTCCCACAGCCAGGACCATGAGCAGCACCTGCTTTAGCCTCCTCTGTGCTTCCTCCTGCTCATCCCCCCATTCACATTGGCATTGCTTTCTTTAGCAGTTTGATGAGAGGCAGCTTTACTTCTGCACGCTTTAGGATAAAAAGCTCATGGGAAGCTGAAGAGACCCAACAGCGCTGCTCCCCTCAGCAGATCCAGGGGTGCCGGGATTCGGCTGACGCTTTCCACCCGCTACATGTCAGGAGACCTGACATTGCTGAGACGACTCTGCCCGGATAAGGCCTGCGATAAGGACTGAGGAGTCTGCCCACCACCAGCATCTCCCATTCCTCTGACCAGAAGCTGCTGCTCTGCGACGGCAGCAGCTGCTGGGGCCTGGTTTGAGGTCCACCACAGCGCGCTCTTGGCTAAACCTGAGACCAGGTGATTCCTTCCTAGCAATGCACAGCTGAAGCCCCTGTTCTGCAGCCTCTGCCTCTACTCAGGCCAGTGCAGGGCATTAATCTTGTCCCTGGGCCCCCCTGTGCTCCTCAATGCCTCGCTGCTGGGCCTCACTGTGTCCCAGTTCCAGCCTTACCCACCAAATAACGCGGGTTTCCCACTGCCGGACACCTCCTGCAACACTGAGAAATTGCGTCCTGGCGGCTTCCCCCATGCTTTGCTTCACCTGAGCAAGCTGCTCTGCAACCAGCCGGGCCCCCTTCAACCCCGCAACGCCCGACAGGCGGCCAGCATCCCCCAAAACCTCCAGCCAACAGCTGCCACTCGCAAACAGGGGGAGATTCCCAGCCCAGGTGACTCCTTTTAAAAAAATAAGATGTTTTGGTTAAGCTACATGTGGCTAGTTCAAATGCATATGCATGAATTACAGCCTCACGCTATTACTAATTGCTGTAACCAGACCTTTCCTATGCATTTCGGCAACTTGCCAAAAGCAGCAAAAGCAAAACAGCATAGACAGGTGTAGCAGAAGAACAACATGGCCCAGCACAGCCCGGCACAGCCCGGCACAGCCCAGCAGGGTTGTCAGTCCCTGCAGCGAGCACCAACACTGCGCGGGGCAGGAGGCCCCGGTCCCCACGCTTGCACCTCTTCGGCATGGCAGGACCAGGTCCCCCTCGGCCACCCGCGCCAGCTCCCTGGTCCCTGGTGAGCCATGTGCTGCTGACCCGGTGCCTGTGCCGTGATTGCCCCCGTTGCTGCCCTGGGACTGTCCCCGCTGCCCCTCAGCCGCCTGGGACAGCCGATAGCCCCGGCCCTTTTACTCCCCATGTCCCTGCCATGGGCACTGCAGCCCCCCCCCTGCTCGCCTGCACGCCATCATCTCTCCGGACCTCATGGAGCAACTGCTTGTTGCTGCTGGGTTGCATATATATATATATATATATATATACACACACACACATATATACTTGCAGCTGCATATGCCACTGCGACCATAACAGCAGCTTTGTGCTGCACTGCTGCGCAGCGCTGTCCTGCAGCCACCGCGCCACCATCCTGCGTTGTGGCTGTGACCCGCCGGAGGCAGCAGCGGTCATGAGCCAATGGGCCAGGCCCTTCCCTACCGGGAAGCCCCGCGGTGCCGACACTGCTCCGACATGTCCGTGCCAATCCCCTCGCCACGGCAAACCACAATCCTTTCTCCTTTGCACGAATGCTCCCCAGGCGACACTTCCACGGAAGCCGCAGCCTGCGCTCGGGCGGCCCCTCCGCCCAGCCGCGTTGCCGGAGGCGCCCCTGCCCTCGTACGGACCCTGCGGAGGTCCTGCTCGGGCATCGTCCTGCAGTGCCGGTCCTGCAGGGCACAGGGAGCCCTGCCTGGGCTTTCCGTCGTGCCGGTCCCTGGGGGCTGCCCCACATGCACCGTGCCACCGGGGCTCGGTCCCCCCTGCCGGGCCCATCGGGGACGTGTCCCCGCCTCGCCGCGTCCCCGCAGCACCGTGTCCCGCCATGCTGCAGGCTCTGAGGCCAGCGGGCCGCCCCGTGCCAGGTGCCCGGGATCCCGCCTGGATACCGGCACCTCTCCAGACAACACACTCCCACATGCCATAAACATCTTGCCCAAGCGTCGTACACCCCTTCTTCCTCGGCACGTGCCCCGCCGGGCTGGCACCAGGCGGTGGAGCGCCCCGGCGGCGCCCGGGTGCTCCGAAGGGTCCCGTCCCCGGGGGAAGCACTTGCTGCCGGGCTGCACGGGGGTCGGCGGAGCACCCCGGCGCCGGCAGCGGAGCGGAGATGGTGCTGGGGATGGAGCGGGGTGATCAGCGCCCGGAGCCGCCGTGGGTGTGGGGCCGAGCGCGGGGCCGGTGAGAGGCGTGGGGCCGGGTGACAGAGACAGGGCAGGGGCGTTTGGGTGGCGTTGGGCACATTCGGGGCAATACGGGCCCCACCTGCGCATCCAGGTCAGAAAACAGGCTGGGGGCGAGGTCGGGGAGAGCAGGGAAGGGGTCGCCGCGGCCGGGAGACGGGAGGGAGGATGCACCCGGGTGGGGGGGCGG
>NW_020451056.1:188930-221649 GCF_003343035.1 Apteryx rowi | reverse complement strand
GGGGGAGCCGTGGGGCGGCGGCGGGCAGCCGTGGGGCGGCACCTGCGGCGGGGGCTGGGCCGCTGTGTCATCCCGGGGCGGGGAACGGCCGGGTTTTAAACCTGCCGCCGGGCGGGCGGGGAGCAGCGGCGGGAGCAGCGGGGACGCCAGTACCTGCCGGGCTGAGACCGTCCCGCGACCGCCGGCGCAGGTAGGAGGGAGCCGCCGGGCCGGGACTGGGGTCGGGACTGGCGTCGGGGTCGGGGTCAGGGACCGTGGGGCCGCGGCGAGCGCCGGGCCGGGACAAGGGACAGGGACCGCGGGGCCGTGGCCAGGGCTGGGACTGAGGTCGGGACTGGAGTCAGAGTCGTGGCCGGGGCTGGGACTGAGGTCGGGACTGGAGTCAGAGTCGCGGCCAGGACCGGGACCGGTGCCGGTGCGCAAGGACCGACCCCCGCGGCCGGGGCCAGGTGACAGCGGGGCCGTGGGGCACCCGCAGCTGAACGCCGCCGCCGGAGCGATGCTGGAGCCCGAGCCCGGCTCCAGGGAGGGCGCTGCCTGGGGAGACGCTGAAGGGCAGGGGGTGCTGAGGGAGAGGCAGGCGCAGGGCACGGGTGACCCCTGCGAGCCGGGTAGGAGCCCAGGCTGCAGGTCCTGCTCCAGCGGAGGAGCGGCCCCGCTGCAGGCAGCTGCCGAAAGGGCACAGGCGGCAGGAGCCCATCTGCAACCGTTCGTTGCATCCCCTGCGCTGCCGCCCTGCTCGGCGCGGGGCCCGGCCCCGCACGCGCTGCCTCCCCCAAGCACCGCAGCCTTCCTCCCAGTCCCCACGCTCCCACCTGGAGCACGGTCCCTCCCTGCTGCCTGGGGCCTCTCTCGGCCGGCCCGTCCCCAGCAGCCACCCCCCCCTCCCTCCGCAGGAGCCGTGCCCCCCTCCGCTCTGCCCGCGAAGCCTGTGCCTGCTCGCAGCCTCCCACCCCAGCAGCGCCTCCCTCGCCCCGTCCCCACGAGCCTCTCCCTCCCAGCCCGTGTCACGCTTGTTTGTGCCGTGTCCCGGCTGCAGATGTGCCTGTGCGAATGGGGGGGACCCGGGAGCACGCAGGCAGCCGTATTTGGGAAAGCACGCTTATGCGCAGGGCGTATGAGGAAGAACCTCTCGCTGCATGACTCACGGGTGGAAGGAAGGTATGCGCGCAGGTTGTGAGCGGTCCCGTTCGGGTGGGTGTGAAGGGGATGTGCGTGCGCGTGCCGCCGTATGGGGCCCGCCGCTCATGCAAATGTGAACATGCTTCATGACACAGCCAGACACGAAAAATGCAGAACAGCAATTACCCTTCCCAGGGAGAGCGGCCCATGCCTGAGACAGACCGGGGCCCCAGGGAGCACGGCAGGTGCCAGCACCTGAATCTCAGCCAGGAAGTTCCTCACGCAGGGAAAGTCGGTTACTAAAAGTTTCCATGGGGCTGACGCCTTCTGATTAAAGGGAGAAGAATCCTTTCTCTGCCAGCACACCCGCCGCTTCCTCCCGTTGCCAGCCAGCCCCGCAGCTCTGCCCGCTCCAGGGCGAGCGGCCACCAGCTCCGGGGGCTGCCTGGCCCTCTCCGTGGAGGGAGGGAGCAGCTGACGGTCTCCCTGCAGCAGTTCCTGCGCTGAGCCCCGCTCAAGCTCTTTCCCTACCGTGCCCTGCTCCTGATGGGGCTGCGAGAGCTGGAGCCTCCCAGACCAACCCTGGGGGGCTCCTGCCCCTGGCGCACAGCCCCACAGGGAGTCCAGGCTTCAAGTTCCTGCCCTGTTACAGCTGGGAGTGCTCAGATCTCCTCTGCACGCCGGTACCAGCGGCCGGCAGGGTCAGTGACGTGCCCTGGGCAAGGGGGTTTCCCCAGCACAAGCTGACCGACCTGAGCAATCCCTTGGGAGCGCTCCGTGCAGCGCAGCCGCACCGGCACAGCACACCGCAGTGCCTGTGCACGGCCGGGCTTATCCCCGCTCCTCCCGACGCAGCACCGCCTGCACTGTCCAGCCCCCGCAGGCAGGCCGGGCCCCAGGACCTCCCTCCCCACCTCTCGGTGCAAGACAGCAACAGAAATCTTGAACCTGCAAACGTGGGCAGCTTTGCCCCGGCAGATCCAGGCCCACGCGGCACTGTCTGTGCTGGCGCGGCAGGGCAGACGGAGCCGGTGCTTGTGGGGACCTTTCGCCCGGGGATGAGCAAGGCTGGGTCCGGGCACTGCCTGAGCTGGCAGACGAGCCTTTGGCCCCCGGCAGCACGGCAGGGCACGGGGATGTGCTGGAGCGGCACGCACGGCGACAGAGCTGGGTGCACAGAGCCCTGTCCTGCGCCGCCGGCCTCTGCAGCGAGCAGCGGTGTGCGGCAGGCTCCCGGGGCACCGTGCCGGCTCTGCACGGGCACGTTATTTGCTGCTCCCCAATGTGTTTACTCAGGTGGCACAGGCAAAAGATGTGGGTTTGCGAGCAGAGAGGGTGGGATCCGCTCCTCTGTGTTCTGGTTAAGGCCCCAGCGATGCTGCGGAGCGGCGAGACACGGCCAGTCTTCGCCATGCTTGTGCCCAGGCTCTTGCTCAGCAGCCCAGAGGTCCCCGGGGCCGCCCCAGCCCCGACGTACCCACCTGCCTGCGCGCTGGCAGAAGGAGGCAGTGCCGAGGGCTCAGCTTTAAGTGATGGGAGCCACGAGGGGACAAGGGAGCCTCCGCCGCTGCCCCGGAGCGGCAGGGCCAGGCTCCTCTCTCCTCAACCCCATGCGAACGTGGGACCAGCTCCCGGCTCTCCTCAACCCCGCTCTAACCCTGCAGCACAGCGCTGAAGGGTGCAGGGCACGGACGACACGGCAGTGCAGGAGCGAGGGCAGGGAGGCTCCCGCATGGCAGCGTGCACCTCAGTTACGGCCAAGCGGTTGTGACCGAGCCGCAGCGCTCCTGCCCTCTGCGCAGCCCACGCTCGGTCACAAACGCCCTCCAGCCTTCGGGTTTGCATAGCCCAGCGCTCGCCGGCCTAATGCTTCCTGCCAGCACCATTATTTGGTTGTATAATGGCTGCGCTGTGGTCGATCCCCGTGTGCCCGGGAGCTGTTTGAACATGAGTGCGGACAGGTTTCTGTGCGCCTAGTCTGGCCTGCAACAGCTACTCGCTTTTCCTTTGGCTGCTCGCTTTGTCCCGCTCCCTCCTGCTCCTCTTCCCATGCTTTCTGAGCAATGCAAAGAGAGCAGGTACCCCAGCTCAAGTGCGGCTGTGGGCACCAGGCAAAGGACCTTTGGGGCTCCTTCCGGGGACCCACCTGCTCCAGCCTCTGCTGCCAGCCTCTCCCTGACTGGTGCCAACGTGGGGAAGGATGCCAGGGGAATCAGGTCCCGTGAGCTGACAGCCTCTCCCTGGCAGAGGGCAGCAGCCTTTTTGCAATGACTCAGGAGTTGCTCATCCCTATGCCAATGTCAGCAGCACCCCGACTGCTGTGATGGTGACTGAGCACTGGAACAGGTTGCCCAGAGAGGTCATGGAGTCTCCTTCTTTGGAGATATTCAAAAGCCGTCTGGACACGGTCCTGGGCAATGTGCTCTAGGTGACCCTGTTAGAGCAGGGGGGTTGGACTAGATGATCTCTGGAGGTCTCTGCCAACCTCAATCATTCCGTGATTCTGTGACTGAGTACAGGTACTCGGTGTGGGGTGCTGCTCTTGCCTGGTGTTTTGCCCCATGCACAGCCCCCCCGCAGGTTTTTGAAGCACCACACAATGCTTCTGTGCCGAATGCATGCAACAACTCATGGGGACTTGACTCCTCAGAGGAGCCGGGCCCGCCTCAGTGTGCACAGAGCCACATGCAGTCCTGGCCACACCGCTGGTGAGAGAGGCGTGCTCAGTGAGGACTGCTGCAAGCACCTCTCTGGCCCTAACAGCGTGGGGAGGTGTGCACAGGAGGCAGGCCAGCCCCTACGGCCAGCTGGCTCTGTCAGGGTGCTTTGCATCAGCTCCCTACCCCAGCGCATCGCACTGCCCCATGCCCAGCGTGCAGACCTCCCTGCAGGCACTCTGGGAAGCAGCACAGAAGGCACGTTCCCCCCGTTCCCGTGGGTGCTTCTGCTCTGGTCTCTCCTGCATGCTGCAGATGATCTCCCAGAGCGTCTGGCCAGGACAGCCTCTGTAACCCCAGCAGGTCTAGATCGGACAGCAGCTGGTGCCTGCCTCTGGCAGGTCTGGGTCAGCATGCCAGACCTGGGGATATGCACACTGGCCTAGCTCAGCCTCTGCCTGTTACTTCCTGCTGTCTGAGAGGTATTTCTTTTTTTCCCCTATTTAGCATGCAAAACATAGAAAAGTTGATTTCTCACTGAGCTTTCCCATTCTCTCCCCTCTCTGCAGTGACTCCTTCTGGGGCCCAGTTGCCTTCCGCAGGGCAGTGAGGAAGGAAGACAGGTGTCAAAGGCATACGCCGAGCAGCGAGGCAGGGGGGATGGAGGGCAAGTCAGCGGTGAATGGCAATGCTGCCCCCATCGCTCACCATGAAGACATGCCAGGAACAAACCACTTCTGCCAGGACTCACTGACTTCCAAACAGAAACAAGCAGCTGGCAGGGAAGTGACAGGGATGGACACTGCCGGTGAGCCCCTGGAGGTGGCTGGCAGCATTGCTGGAGCATATGTAGAGGCTTCAAAGAAGATAATAAGCTTTTATGATGCCACCAGAGAGCATCTTCTGGGTTTGGATCCAGCGCTCTGTCTCCTCGAGGCCCAGGCAGCCACTGGCTTCATCACCGACCCTGTGAAGAACAGGCATGTGTCTGTAGCAGAAGCAGTGCACCTGGGGCTGGTGGGGCTGGAGCTGAAAGAGAGGCTGCTCTCTGCAGAAAAAGCTGCCACTGGCTTCGTGGACCCTTATACAGAAGAGAAAATCTCCCTGTACCAGGCAATCCAGAAGGACCTGATTGGGAGAGAGCAAGGCATCCGGCTGCTAGAGGCCCAGATCGCAACTGGAGGCATCGTTGTCCCAGCCACTGGCCACCGGGTCCCAGTAGATGTTGCCTGTGAGAAGGGATATTTAGATGAAGAGACAAGCCAGCTCCTCTCTGACCCCAGCAATGAGGACAGCAAAGGGTTCCTTGACCCCAGCACTATGGAGAGGGTCACCTATCTGGAGCTTATAAAGAGGTGTGTCACTGATCCAGCCTCAGGCTTCCTTCTCTTGCCTCTGAAAATCACGTTCCCAGGGTTGGGAGGAAGGGTGAGCAGCAGAGAGCTGCTGGACTCTGGCATCATCAGCTCTGATGTGTTCAGAGGTCTTGAGGAGGGAAGAGTTTCCGTCCAGGAGGTAGCAGAGAATGACTCTGTTCAGCAGTTCCTACATGGGACAAGGAGTGTAGCTGGTGTTGTTGTTCTGCCTTCCAGTGAGCGGAAAAGCCTCTACCAAGCACTGAAAGAGCATCTCCTTGTGCCTGGTGCTGCTCTGATGCTCCTACAAGTCCAGGCCTCCACTGGCAGCCTGACAGACCCCATAAAAAACAGAAGTTTCTCAGTCGATGAGGCTGTCAAGACTGGTCTCATTGGCCCAGAGCTTTACGAGAAACTGTCTTCAGCTGAGAAAGCCATCACTGGGTATAGGGACCCCTACACTGGGGAAATGCTCTCTCTGTTCCAAGCTGTCAGGAAGGGCTTCATCCCCAGGGACTATGGCATTTGCCTTCTGGAGGCTCAGATGGCCACGGGGGGTATCATCGCTCCAGGCAGGCACCTCCGTGTCCCCACAGACACAGCTTGCAAGTGGGGATACCTGGACGAGGCCACGAGGCAGCTCCTCTCCAGTCCTACTGATGACATGAAAGGGTTCTTCGACCCCGGCTCCAAGGAGAAGATGACCTATGCGGAGCTGCTCAAGAGATGTGTCACTGATCCGGATACGGGGCTCCTCCTGCTGCCCCTTTGTGGAGACAGTGGAGAGGAGCCCAAGGGAAACCACCACTTCATTGACCACAGGACCCAAACAGCTCTGGAAAGCACAAAGGTACCCATTGCTTTAGGTAAATTCAAGGGAAAGTCGGTTTCTCTCTGGAAGCTCCTCTTCTCAGACTACATGCCAAGTGAGCAAAGAGCCACTCTCACCCGGCAGTACTGTGCAGGAGCACTCTCCATGCAAGAACTGGCTAAGACGGTCAGTGCCACTATTGAGGAAATGGCTTCCACCGCTAATGTCACCTTTGAAGGCCTAAGGGACAGGGTTACAGCTGACCAGCTCCTGAGCTCTGAAATTATCAACAAAGATTTATTTAAGAAACTGAAGCAGGGAGAAACATCAGCCAAAGAAGTTGTCAGCATGGACACAGTCAAGAAATACCTGGAAGGGACAGGCAGCATTGGTGGGCTACTGCTTCCTGACTCCCAGGAGAAGATCAGCATCTACCAGGCAAAGAGGAAAGGGCTTTTAAGGCCGGGAACATCACTGATCCTCCTGGAGGCACAGGCTGCCACTGGATTTATCATTGATCCAGCTGCCAACAAAAGGTATTCTGTGGATGAGGCTTTAAGAGCAAATGTCATTGGCCCAGATGTTTATGACAAGCTGCTGACTGCCGAGAAATCAGTCACTGGCTACAGAGATCCTTACTCAGGGAACAAGATCTCCCTCTTCCAGGCCATGAAGAAAGAGTTCATCGTGAAAGAGCACGCTATCCGTCTGCTTGAGGCCCAGATTGCCACCGGCGGCATCATCGACCCTGTCAACAGCCACCGCATCCCTGTGGAGGTGGCCTACAAGCGGGGCTACTTTGACAAGAAGATGAACTTGATCCTTTCTGACCCCAGTGATGACACCAAGGGCTTCTTCGACCCCAACACGCACGAGAACCTCACCTACCTGCAGCTGAAGGAGAAGTGCATCATGGAGCCGTCTACGGGGCTCTGCCTCCTCCCTCTGAACAGCAAGAAGCGTCAGTTCATCGATGAAGCCACCAAACAGGTGTTCAGGAACTCCTGGCTGCGTGTTAGGTTTGGGCGGTTACGGGGTGAGAGAGTTTCTGTGTGGGTCCTGCTGAACTCCGAGTACTTCAGCGAGGGGAGGCGTCGAGAAATATTCAATCACTATCAGCTGAGAAAGCTCACACTGGAGCAAATCAGGACCTTGTTAGAGGAGGAAATGAAAAAATGGGCCCCCATCAAATTCCCAGCGATGAGAGGCAGCGTCAGTGCTTATCACCTGATGGAAACAGGTGTCATCAACAGGGCCCTGTTTGAGAAGGTGTTGGAGGGATCCGTCACGCCAGAGGAAGTCCTGCACATGGACTCGGTCAGAAAGTACCTCTATGGCTCTGGCAGCATCGGGGGGATTGTACTCCAGCCATCAAACCAGAGGATAAGCATTTATGAGGCCATGAAACAGAACCTCATGGTGCCAGGAATAGCCCTGCCATTGCTGGAGGCCCAGGCTGCCACAGGCTTCATCATTGACCCAGTGAACAACCAGAAATTCTGCGTAGATGATGCCATAAAAAAGGGAATAATTGGGCCAGAAGTCCACGAGAAGCTGCAGCATGCAGAAGGGGCTGTAACAGGCTATAAAGATCCTTTCACAGGCAAGAAGATACCCCTCTTCCAGGCTATGAAGAAGGGCCTGATTGCCGACAAACAGGCTCTGCAGTTAATGGAGGTGCAGATGGCTACAGGAGGTATCATCGACCCAACATGTGGCCACTATATTCCCATAGAATTTGCCCAGAAACGGGGCTGCCTGGATGAGGACACAAGCAAGACCCTTTCTAAACCCAGTGACAACAACAGAGCCTTCTGCCTCCCAGACAGCAAAAAAACTGTGACCTATGCTGAGCTAATTGAGTGCTGCCAGAAGGATGAGACCTCTGGCTTCCACTTGCTGCCTCTGCCCCAAACGGTTGCTCCTGTTTACAGTGATGAGCAAATCCAACAGCTTTTCAAGGAAACCATGGTGAAGAAGAAAGGGGTCTCCCTCTGGGAGCTGATCCACTCTGGGTATTTCACTGAGGAGCAGAGGAGTGACTTTGTGGAGAAGTACCGGTCTGAGGAAATGTCTCTAGAGCAGCTGGTTGCTCTTGTCCTTAAACTCATTAGAGAAATGGAAATGAAAGCCCACACCCACATCACCTTGGAAGGCTTACGGGGCAGCGTCCCTGCTGTCTGGCTGCTCGATGCTGGCATCATTACTGAGAAGACATTTGAAGAACTGGTTCAGGGTGTAAGCACTCCCGAGGAAGTGTCTGCGATGGGGAGCGTGAAGAGATACTTGCAGGGCACAGGCAACATCGCTGGGGTATTCATACAGGCATCCAAAAAGAAGATGAGCTTTTACCATGCCATGAAAAACAATCTCCTCCTCCCTGGAGTAGCACTGAGGCTGCTAGAAGCTCAAGCAGCCACAGGATACTTAACTGACCCAGCAACAAACCAGAAACTCAGTGTGAAGGATGCTGTCAAAGCTGCTATTGTTGGTGAAGAGCTCACTGAGAAACTCCTTCTAGCGGAGAGGGCGGTGACTGGCTACACAGACCCCTACACAGGGAGCTCCATCTCCGTATGCCAAGCACTCAGGAAAGAGCTAATCCCCCTGGGTGATGCTGTTCCCTTGCTAGAGGCCCAGCTGGCTACAGGAGGGGTCATTGATCCCATTCGCCACCACCACCTTCCACTCCAGGCTGCATACAAATACGGTTTCTATGATGAGGACCTGAACCAAACCCTCTCTCAGCTCAATGACACCACCAAAATCTTTTTTGATCCAAACACAAAGGAGAATGTGACCTACCAGCAGCTGAAGGATAGGTGCATTCCTGAGGCTGAGACAGGCCTCTGGCTCCTACCTCTGTCAGAAAATGCAGTATTCTGTGTGGACAAACAAACAATGGAGGTGCTGAAATCTGTGACTGTCTGTGTCAACATAGGGCGGTTCAAAGGACAGACAGTGTCAGTCTGGGACCTTCTCAATTCTGAGTACATCTCAGACTGCAAGAGAAGAGAGCTAGTGCAAAAATACAAAGATGAGAATACTGAAGTGTTGCATGAAATAATAACAATTGTCACCACACTCATCAAAGACACTGAGACACAAGGCAAGAAGTTTGCATTTAAGGGCCTGAGAAAAAGCGTATCTGCCAGCGACCTCTTCCAGTCTCACCTGATAGACAAAAAAACACTCGATGAGCTCAACCAGGGAAAGAAAACAGTCAAAGAAGTCACTGAAATGGACTCTGTCCGCAGATACCTGGAGGGCAGCAATTTCATAGCAGGAGTCCTTATACAGCCAAGCAATGAGAAGATGAGCATCTACCAGGCCATGAGGAAGGGCATCCTGAGGCCAGGGACAGCACTGGTGTTGCTGGAGGCACAGGCTGCCACTGGCTTCATCATTGACCCAGAGAAAAACAGGAAGCTTTCTGTGGAAGAAGCATTAACTTCAGGTCTAATTGGAGCAGAGATTTTTGAAAAGCTGCTCTGTGCAGAAAGAGCTGTGACCGGCTACACAGACCCATACACAAAAGCCCCAATGTCTCTCTTTGAAGCCATGAACCAAGGACTAATTGTGAAGAGCCACGGCATCCGCCTGCTTGAGGCCCAGATCGCCACCGGTGGCATCATCGACCCCGTGCACAGCCACCGCGTCCCTGTGGAGGTGGCCTACCAGCGTGGCTACTTCAACCAGGAGATGAACCAGATCCTCTCCGACCCCACGGACGACACTAAGGGCTTCTTCGATCCCAACACGCACGAGAACCTGACCTACATGCAGCTTCTGGAGAGATGTGTCCAAGACTCAGAGACTGGGTTGTACATGCTCCAAGTTGTACAGGAAGGGGGAAAGTACTTCTACATTGATGAGTCTACAAAACAGTTCTTGCACTCAAAGCCTGTCAAAGTGAAAGTTGGAAAGTTTAAGGACCAAACAGTTTCCATCTGGGAGATTCTCTGCTCTCATTACATCTCCGAGCAGAAAAAAAAAGACTTAGTAAAGCAATATAAATACAAAACCCTAACACTGGAAGACCTTATAACCCTCATCCTCAAAATAATCGAGGATACAGAGCAAAGAACAGAAGTCCTCAAGGTTAAAGGCATTCGGGAGGACGTGTCAATATCAGAACTGTTTAACTCTGAGATAATTGACAAGAAAACTCTGGATCAGCTGCAGGAGGGAAGTCTTACACTCAACAGCCTCACAAAGATGGACAATGTCACAAGGTACCTGGAAGGCACAGGATGCATCGCTGGTGTTCTGCTCCCATTACAGAAAGAGAAGATGAGCATCTACCAGGCCCTGAAAAGGGGCCTTCTCACAGAGCAATGTGCACTGGGGCTGCTGGAGGCACAGGCTGCCACTGGTTTTCTCATCGACCCGCTGAAAAGTAAGAAACTCTCTGTGGATGATGCCATCTCATCTGGGCTGGTGGGCAGGGAGTTACATGAGAAGCTCCTGTTAGCAGAGAGAGCTGTGACGGGATATACTGATCCATACACAGGAAACAAAATATCCCTCTTCCAGGCCATAAGGGAAAAGATAATAACCAAGGAGCATGGTATCTACTTGCTTGAGGCCCAGATTGCCACTGGCGGCATCATTGACCCCGTGCACAGCCACCGTGTTCCTGTGGAAGTGGCGTACCGGAGAGGCTACTTAGATGAAGACATGTTTCTCCTAGTTTCTGACCCAGATCATGGCAGCAAAGGATTTATAGATCCAAATACTCATGAAAAAATGAGCTACAGTCAGCTCCTGCAGAGATGTTCCAAAGACAGAGAAACTGGATTCTACTTGCTGCAAGTCATGGAAAAAGAAGAAGACTATTTCTACATCGATGAGCACACAAAAAATATCCTATTATCTACAATGGTACAAGTGCCTGTTGGAAAATACAAAGGGCATACGTTATCACTGTGGGAACTCCTCTGTTCTGAATACATCACAGAGGAGAAGAGAAAAGAACTGGTGAAAAAATACAAACATGACTCCCATAAAATTCTACAACAAATCATTGATACAATACTGAATATCATTAAAGAAAAAGAGGAGGGCCGAAGTGATATATGGTTCCAAGGTATCAGACAACAAATAACAGCATCAGAACTTCTCAGTGCACAAATAATTACAAAAGAAACAATGGAAAAGCTGGAGCAGGGAAAAGAGACAGTACAAGAAATAGCTCAAATAGATAGCGTCAGAAGATATCTTGAAGGAACTGGGTGCATCGCCGGCGTGTTGGTGCCATCCAAGGCTGACCCTGCCAAGGTGGAGAAGATGAGCATCTACCAGGCCATGTGGAAGGGCATCCTGAGACCAGGGACAGCACTGGTGCTGCTGGAGGCGCAGGCTGCCACAGGCTTCGTCATTGACCCACTCAAAAACAAAAACCTCTCCGTGGATGAAGCCATATCCTCAGGGCTGGTGGGCAGCGAGCTGCACAAAAAACTTCTCTGCGCAGAGCGAGCCGTGATGGGCTACACCGATCCATCGACAGGACAAAAGATCTCCCTCTTCCAGGCCATGAAGAAGGAGCTCATYGTCAAGGAGCACGGCATCCGCCTGCTCGAGGCCCAGATCGCCACCGGCGGCATCATCGACCCCGTGCACAGCCACCGCGTCCCCGTGGAGGTGGCCTACCAGCGCGGCTACTTCGACCAGGAGATGAGCCAAGTCCTCTCTGACCCCACGGACGACACCAAGGGCTTCTTCGACCCCAACACGCACGAGAACCTCACCTACATGCAGCTCCTCCGCCGCTGCATCCCCGACCCGGACACTGGTCTTTATTTGCTTAAAATTTTAAGAAAATAATCCTAATGCCTTTTCGGTTTGGGGTTTGGGGGGGTTTTTTGTATTGCATTTTTTCAGTATTTACCCATTACAGGTGTTATTTTGCTACTGGTATCTTTCTATCATATTTTTTAATCCTTTTTTTGTGCTTATTCTAACCCACATTGGAGAGTTTCCTCTGTCTTCTTTTTCTTTTTCAGTGACTTTCTGCACAGTAATTATGTCTATTTGGTGACTCTCCTCAGCATTGTGGTATAGAACGTTAGCCCTTTATCTTCTACAGCCTTTTCAGGAATGAAAGACAGTCTGAGTTTATCTCAGGTCATTTTTGCTTTGAATTTTGTCCTCAGACTTCTGTTTTTCCTTTTCCAGCCTTACATAGAGGGATTTTTTTTCATAGTATGTGAGGCATAGTGCAAATGGTATTTATATTCTCCATCTAGTCTGTGTTCTCCTACGGGAAGAAATTTTTTTTCTTAGCACATTTGAGGAGCATTGTTAGAGCTGAAGATATGCAAGCCTGAATAACACAGTGAGGTCAGGTTTCAGTGTAAGCATTGCGTCAGGCTGGTGTTAGTTGTTACTGGAGTGGGATACATTATCTGTGTTTGCTTTTACTGTCTCAGCCTGTCTAGTTACTCTGGGAGGCCCTAGACTGCATGTGGCTTGGCCTCTCATTGATATGTACACTCACTTCACTCAAATTTTGCATTTCCCTTCCCTTCAACTTTCCAGGTCTCCAGCACCTCTACAAAAATGTATTCTGTGGGATCCACGCAAGAGCTAAGAGACCTTAGCATACATTGTCATAGGACATGTCTCTTCAAAACTTTCCCAATATCCAGCTAGCAATAAGGGAAACCAGGAAAAAAGAAACAGCTACCTCCAGCTGAGAATTTTGGTGCATTTCTCAGCTCTTCTTGCCATTCTACATCCTGAGCTAACTTTCCCTCTCCCATCAGGTACAGCCCACACACCACATTCCTAGAGAGCAAACAGCTTCAGAATCACTTTGCTGTAAAGCACATTCAGGGATAAATAATTCTGCTACTGTTTTATAAAAGGTAATTTACAATCCTTGTATATATTACCTTTGGCTATTTGCCTTAACTAACCCAGCTATGTCCTGGAAAAAATGGATTTGTCACCACAGCTTCTGTAGCTAATAGTTGAAAACAAATGTAGATTAGCTGTAGAAATCCTTACCAAAAACTGTTGTGTAGTCCAGAAATTTGAATGGGGTCAAAAATGATTGGACAGATTAATGGGAGAGAAATCTATTGAAGGCTATTAAATGCAAAGACACACCTTTGTTGCAGAAGTCCCTGAGCTGCAGGTTGCTAGAAGATAGAAGACAGAATCAGAGAGGTATCAGTACAGGCTTGCCCTGTTATTATATACTTAACCCAGCTCTGATATTGGATAAAGTTGGCTGCCGTATAGTGGAGACCTGGACGTTTGCTCTGGCCTGGTATAACTGCTTTTGTCCTGCCACCATCTTCATTCTGATAATGGGGAAGCATGGGAGAAACAGCAGTTTACCCAAAATACCAAAGAGGGGTGTCAAGGGGAGGATTTCAGGGCTCACCATGTTCTGTATTGGGGTTAGTCTAGCTTCTGCCCATCAGTCTGTCCTGCAGACACTGTAATATCATCTCCAGAGAGCCTCGATGATTCAGGCTCCTGTGTAAATCAAAAGACATCCTATTTGTCTTCCAGTCATCTGTTCTTTTCTGGAAATGGATTAGAAGATGCATAAGCCAAAATCAGGGAGACTGATCCTCCTGTATCTTTTATCCCTGTTGGTCTTGTGCCATCTCCAGATCAGGGAGTCTTGCATATTGCCAGAATACATATGTGTCTGATAAAGGAAAGATCCCATCACACCCGCCTGATTTCCTTTTATTTTTAACCTGAAAGCCCACTGCTGGCTGCCACAGGAGACAGGACACTGGGTTGGACGGGCTCTTGCCCTGGTCCAGTGCAGCCATTCCTATGTTCCTTTGCACTCCTGTTTCCTTTGGACTGTCTCCTCTTGTTCAGTCTCTCGAGTTCCACATCTTTTCACCTGTACCACTTTTTCTTATCTGACCTGATGCCTTCGCTCCTGCTTACTAAATGTCCCACTTTCCAGCCTTCTTTTTCATTGGCTTATGCCTCGCTAACAAAGCCATGGAGACCCAGCAATCCCTGTGAAACTGCATGAATGCTTGCTACCCTCAAGCTGTTCACTTTTCCACTGTGTTTTATCCCTTCCCCTTTCCAGGGTCTATTTTCTGGTAATAAGTTCTTCTTGTTAAAACTGCCCTGTGTCTGTACTGAGCCTAACATTATAGGCCCATTTCTTGATGGGTTCTTAGGTCTGATACAGCTACCTAAAAGCTATTATAACTAAATCTAACTAAAAGCCATTATAAACACCATTAGTTATAACTCTAGGGGAATAAAAGATCCACATTGTCATATGCACCACTGTAAGTCAGGCATTGCACATCACACTGTTGTACACAGGTCAGGGTTCTCCGTACAAACACGTTCCGAGGCGCCTGGCAGACAGGCTGGAAAGTATTTTTAATATATCCACTAGAATGTACAAGAGAAAAGAAATTAAGAGCAAACTCAAAGTATTCTGAGATGTAAATTGAGTGGCTGTACAAATCAAACTCTATCTATTAGAGCCCTTCATTTGAGGGGTGGTGATTAGATGGAGCCTTTGTTCTCTTAAACATATTTCAGGTTGCCCAGCCTTCTCGCACATACAGGTTTTCCAGAGAGGTTCTGTAATCTCCACTCTTGGAGATACACATAATTCAACTGGGCAAGGCCACGAATCACGGTGGCCATTGCTCTGGATTCAGACTCTTTGCCCTGGGCTGGGGTGCCATCTGCAAATGGTCAACTCTTCCTCAAGCTTGGCTGACATAAAATAAGCCAATCTCACACTGAGATCAGGAATGGGAAGAGGATAGCGCAGGATGAAAAGCACGTGCTAGGGAGAGGAAGCGTAGGGTGCTGCAGTGTGTCACCCAGGGTGGCTGTGGGCCCAGTACTGAAGCTTGGCTGTCTTCCCCGCTGCGGTGCTCCAAACCTCCCAGTGACCGCAGTCTGCCATGAATGCACTGTCCCAGAGCAAAGCTTTTTGCCGGGAAGTCTTGGGGATCCGACCTGCCAGCCTGGCTCATGAAGTCTCCTGCTTTAGGACCCAAAGGATGGAACAGTGGGATGGGCACGTGCACGGCCATTTCCCTATTAGCTCTGCAATCATTGCATTTTCCCCTCAGCTGGTTATTGATAAGCATCACTAGAGTCAGCCCGTGCCTGGAGCAGCCTTCCTGGTCTGCGTGTCAGCCCGGCCTCAGGTGGAGGCTATGGGGCAGGGTGCAGCCAGCAGCCCGGTCAAGGATGGTCAGAACTTCCTCAGGCGGAGGAACAGAGGCCCCCATGGCCACACGGGCCATCATGGTTCCCTTCAGGGCTGCTGTGGGACGGCCACACACTTGACGAGCCAAGAGGTAGCGATATCCATGGTAAGAAGTGCCTGTTCTAGCTCAGACGGAGAAGCCTAACAGGCACGTGGCAGGGGTGATGGTTTTGTCTTCGAACCTCCCTCACGAAGGAGTCGGAGCGTGAGCTGAGGCCAAACAAACTTTGGCACTCGTGATCCAGAGTCACACCATGACTTGCCTGCAGCGGGTGGGGTGGTCAAATCTCAGGACGTTTCTGGACAGGCTCATAATTAAGTGCTGGGGAGAAGCCAGTGACCACAGGCCCCACACAGAGGGAAGTGGAGGAAAGAGGTGCTGACATTAAAATTTAGGCTTTAGGCAGGATGATAAAAGCCAGGGCCTCCGTGAGAGCATTCTCCAAAAGGCCAGACAGTGAAGCAGAGACACAAATTCATAAGATGGGGCTGAGAAGCTGAAAAGATGTTGTCACAAAAGTTTTGTATCTATCTTTGACTGAAGGAGAGGGCAGAACGGGCACGATGATTCAAATATAGTGAAAACCAGCATGGAGAACAGGAAAAGGGAAGAACAGTTCGAACAAGCAGAATCTTTTTTAAACACAGGACAGAAAAAAATAGAGAACCAAGACATAAGGCTGAGGAACTAGAATGCCTCTTCTTAGATAAAATATTGGTATGTCATAAACTTCTTGGAAGGAAGCACGCCAGGAGAACGTTGCAGCACCAAGGTATAAAGTGCACAGGAACAGCAGAGGAGGTGGTGCTGGTAGCAGTGAGGCTGTTCGTTGAAAAGGGCTTGGAGTCAGATGAGGCAGACATTAACTATGCTGGCAGGGAACGCAGAACCCGGGACTGAAATTCCGGCTCAGACAGTGAGGGTAGGGCAGGTGAGGAAGACGAGCAGACAGACACATGGGGCAGTGGCTCTCTGTGCAGGGGCTGAGCTAGGTGAGCAGCGTCTTCTGCAGTCAGCAGGAAAGGCAGCTCCTACATGGGGACATAGGAGGGGCACGTAAACACGAAATGGCATGGTGCAGACAACTAGGGGATGAGTATTGCTATTCTCATAAGAGCTAGGCTGTGGGGTTAAATCAAAAGTATTTCTTCACCCAGCACACAGCTAAACTGTGGCAGTTTCTGCTGGGATGTCATGGAGGCAAGAGCTGCGAAGGGTCAAAGGAAAGAAAGAGCAAGAAAAGTGAACTCATAGCGTGGGAGTCACCAGTGGAGCCCAGAGGGACTCATGCTGAGAGCTGGGCTGTTTAACACATGCAAACATGGTCTGGGAAACGATGTGAACAGCGAACGAACAGATGGTATTAAATTATTCAGGTTAGCAAGGACAAGTGCCAGCTGCAAAAACTGCGGGAAGACCCAGCAACATGTAGTGACTGGGATAAAAATGGAAGATGATATTCAGTGCAGGTAAAAAGGCACACACAGAGAAGCAATCCTGACTTTCACATGCACAACTCTGTAGGGGCAAACACTGCAGGTCATACAATATGTGCTCAGCAGCAGCCAGAATACAACAAACCAAGTGTTAAGATTAGGGAGGGAGCAGAGAACGAAAGGAGGACCACCGTGCGCCTCTGTATAATTCCACAGTGGCTATTGCAGTCCAGGCATCCCACCTGAAAAGCATACAGTGGGTTTTGGGGAGGGAGGTATCCCACTTTCCACACCTTTTCACGATACGCATGGCGTGAAACTGCCCCCAGAGAGGAGCTGTCGCAGGGTCACTGTGCTACTCGTCCATCAGGTGGTCCGGCCAAGCACTTCTTGGGGAGGGCCCCAAGCAGGGCCATGGTGGCCACTGGGGCCATGGGAAGGGCCTTGAGCAGGGCCATGGTGGACACCAGGGCTGGGGCAGGGCCCCAGACAGGGACATAGTGGACACCAGGGTCTCAAGCGGGGCCATGGTGGACGCCGGAGCCTTGAGCAGGGCCGCAGCAGTTACCAAGGCCGTGTAGAGGGCCACAGCAGTTAACAGGGTGGAAGTGGAACCTCGGCTAACAGGGCTTCAGGCAGAACCTCAGCAGTTACCAGGGCCTCTGTGGCCACTGGGGGCTCAGCAGCTGGTGGGGCCTCGGGCAGGGCTGCCACCGTGGCCTCAGCAGTAACTGGGAAGGGGAGCCTAGGTGGTCGGTGGGGCCTCAGGGGGGACCAGGGCCTTGGCAGTGACTGGGACCTTGGTGGTTGGTGGGGCCTTGGGGGTGACCAGGACCTTGGCAGTCTCTGAGGCTTCAGAGGTGACCAGGGCCTTGGTGGTCGGTGGGGCCTCAGGGGGGGACCAGGACCTTGGCGGATGGTGGGGCAGAGACATTGCCTGTGCATGTAGGAATGGAGTCAGGAAAGCTAAATCTCAGCTGGAATTGAAGCTATCAAGGGAGGTGAAGGGCAGCAAGAAAGGTTTCTATAAGTACATCAGCCGGAAAAGTAAAGCTAAGGAGAGTGAGGGCCCATTACTGGGGGTGGGGGGATAGTCATAAGGACGAGTGGGGCAGGAGACATAAGGACAAGTGATAGGGAGAAGATGGGTGAAAAAGGTGGGTTAAGATCACTTGACCCACTTTGACGTACACAAGTCCATGGGACCAGTTGGGATGCAAAGGTTGTTGAAGGATCTGGCTGATGTCACTGTGAGGCCACTATCCCCTTGACAGGCGATGGCAATAGGGGAAGCTTCCCAATGATTGGAAAAAGGTAGACATCACACTCATCTTCAAGAAGTGCAAGAAAGAGGCTCTTGGGAACAACAGGCCCATCAGTCTCACCTGAGTCCCTGGGAAGGTAAGGGAGCAAATCCTCTTAGAGACCATTTCTAAACACATGAAGGTGTTTGGGAGCAGCCAGCATGGGTTTACCAACGGCAAATCCTGCGTGACCTACTTCATCCCTTTGATTGATAAGGTGACTGGCGCTGTGGACAAGAGGAGGGCAGTGGATGCTGTGCACCTTGACTTTAGCAAGGCCTTTGATACAGTCTCCCATAGTCTCCTTATCACCAAACTGATGAGGTATGGGCTGGATAAGTGGACAATAAGGTGGGTGGAAAATTGCCAAGACTGGCAGGCTCAAAGAGCTGTGATCAGTGATGCAAAGTCCAGCTGGCAGCCATTAACTAGTGGGGTCCCCCAAAGATAATTAGTAGGGCCAATGCTGTTTAAGGTCTTTATTAACAACCTGGATAATGGGACAGAGTGTACTCAGGATGTTTGCGGATGACGCCGCACTGGGGGAAGTGGCCAACATGCTGGAGGGCAGGGCTGCTATCAATCAGAGGCGCCTAGAAAGGTTGGAGAAATGGGCTGACAGAATGTCATGAAGTTCAACAAAAGCAAAAGCAAAGTCCTGCTCCTGGGGAAGAATAACTCCTGCAACAGGACAGGCTGGGGGACAGCTGTTTGGGAAGCAGCTCCGCAGAAAAGGAGCTGGGGGTCCTGGTGAGCAATCTGAACACGAGTCAGCAATGCCCCTTGGCAGCAAAGCAGGTCAACAGCATCCCAGGCTGTATCAGAGTGCAGCCAGCAAGTCCAGGAATGTGATCCTGCCCCTCTATTTGGCATTTGTGAGATCACATCTAGACTGCTGCATCCAGCTTTGGGCTCCCCAGTACAAGAAAGACAGTGGCTTTGACACTGGACTGGGGCAAGTCCTGTGGGGGCCACCAAGCTGGTCAGCAGGCTGGAGCACATGACATAAAAGGAGAGACTGAGCAAGATGGGCCTGTTCAGCCTGGAGAACGGAAGGATCAAGGAAGACCTTGCTGTCTACAAATACCTGATCAGAGGATACAGAGAAGATGGAGCCAGGCTCTTCTGGGAGGTACATGGCGATAGGACAAGAGGCAATAGACACAAGCTGGAGCATGGGAAATTCCAATAGATACTAGGAAAATATTTTTTACCATGAGAGTGGTCAAAAACTGGAACAGGTTGCCTAGAAATGTTGTGGGATCTCCAGTCGTGGAATAGTTTAAGGCTTGACTGGACACAGCCCTGAGCAACCTAATCTGATCAGACCTGCTCCGAGTTAGACTAGATAAGCTTTGGAGGTCCCTTCCAACATAAATTACTCTACAATCCTGCTTCATTTTGTTGTTTTAAGGAGAGGAAAATGGACTCTGCAGCCCCAGCAGCTCCAGCCCCTCTGCCTCACCTGCCCATTGCCAAAGCCCATGTTGTCCAGCCCGAAGGTGGCAGCACTTTCCCTGCTCTGGGACGCACCACAGCCAGCCCGGGAGCTGCTCCTCTGGGACCGGCACAGCCCCGTTCACCACCCCACGCCAGTGCGTCAGAAAAGAGAATCCATTCACGAACGTGCCCAGGCAGTAATTAACACTTACCGTGGATAATTGGACATGAAAGCCGCAAAGATGAGCATCGCACACACACACGCTGCCTGCCACATCCCAGTTCAGGCCTGGGGGCCCTAAAACGTTTTGTTCAGGACCCAGATGGGAGATGGGTGGAAGGGAGGACCCAGGCAGGAGGAGGGCTACACGACAGCAAAGGAGGAATCCCCTGTGCTGGCTGCCCTCGGGGCCGAGCACACAGCCATTTCGGCATCCCGGAGCCGTGCCTGCCGGCAGCACTGTGCCGCTTCGCCGCCCAAGGCACGGGGTCAAAAACGCCCCCCCTGGCCTTTCCAGGCTCCTTATTGGAAGCGTCTCTCTCCCTTTTTGGCTGTTTTACCCTCCACGGGAACTGGATTTCCTCTTTCACGATGGCAAACAGGAATAACTGGTGTCAGGTCCCCGGGCAGCCGGCTGCCTCCCTGGGCGTAACATCGTGACTCGACTGGCAGCAGCGCAGTGTCTCCTGCTGCTGCCTCCCGCCCCGGTCTTAGCAGAGCCACGCTGTCTCGCGGTCCAGCGGCCACAGCCCGGGGGTGCCACTGCCAGGGCTGCACACTCGCTGCGCAGCGCCGTGTGCCTCGGAGCTGTCCTCCTCCCGGCAGCAGAGCCTGGAAGGTTTCTGTAACCTCAAAATGCCTTATCTGACCGGCAGCCCCAGCACCAGCCCTCGGCAGATCTGAGGACAAGCTGCTTGCAAAGCTGAAACGGTGGCAAACGTGAGTTGTTAAGGCCATGCAGGTAGACACTCATCTCCCTCACTGCCCTCAGCTGGGACCAGACCTGCCCGGGAAGTCCTGGGTGCACTGCAGTGACAAGGTGCAGCCAGGCTGCCCCACCTGGCTCTCTGCGACATGACATGCCCAGCGTCCTCGAGTGCCGCCTGGATTTCCCAGGGCATTGCTGGGAGCTCCTGGCAGCGGATGGCCAGTTTGCGGCGGCAGGGTTTGTGGTCTGCCGTTGGTGGATGTTTCCGGAGCGCTCAGCTGAGCGCCGTGAACTGCAGCGATCAGCACAGCGGTGGCAAACACCGGAGACCCGTGTCACCGTTTGGCTGGGCAGCACGTGGCTGTGCGTGGTGCGGTCTCCTAGCAGGCGTCAGCGGCTGCGATCCCGCTGTTGGCACACGTGGCAGCAGAGAGGGTGCAGAGGCTCAGCCAGCCCAGAGCCAGAGCGCAGTCGTACTCCAGGGACGGACGTTCGCCAAAGCACCAGCTCAGAGACAACCCTGACGGTCCTTGCCGCCAGAGTGGGGACCCCGCTGTGATCTCACCGAGCGGGTGTGAAGAGTCAGCCTGGGTGCATCCCAGCGGGAGCTCGGGATGATCTGGGACCACGGCGTGCAGCCGCGAAGGCTGACTCAACTGTCCTGTTTTTCCCGAAAACCCTACCCTGCAGAACGGGTCAGTACGAGACATAGACCCCGTGTCCCCTGCACTGGGCCTGGCAGAGCTCGCTGCACCGGGGCGCTTGTGGCGATGATCTTCGGAGCGGTTTTCCCTGGTTGCTCTCCGCAGGCTCTTTTGGCAGTGACTGCCATTCACCAGCTGTGTCCCAGGAGCAGGGGGCCGATGGCGGTTTGTCTGGCTCTCCAGGAAGGGCAGCAGAGCTGCACTGACAGCCAGCTGGCAGCAGGGACAGAGAAGCTAATCCCACCAAGCTGCATCCAGCTGCGCGTGTCCCAGTGGCGTCCAGAGGTCAGCTCTGCGGGACCCGATGTCCTGGACAGCCTGGGCACCGCTCTGCACGGGCTGCGGGGAACCGAGCTGCCCCACAGCCCCAGCAGGGGCAGGAGGCTGCGGAAGCGGAGCGCTGTGTATCCGCCATCTCCTCCTCTGCCCTAGGAGGACAGCAGAAGTGTGGGTGGGGAGACCGAGCCCAGTCCATAGCACGCATCCCTCCCCCTGCCAGCCGTGCCCAGGAGCCGCAGGGAGCTGCGGAGCAGAAAGATAAGCCAGTTCTCTGGAAAGGGTGACAGGAAGTTGTTGTTGTGATAGGGCAACTCCGGCACCACCCCAGCCCCTCCTGGCTCCTTGCTGCTCCCTGCCCCTGCCTGAGGCCAGGTGGCCAGAAGCACCGGCGAAACTCTCACTGATCCCTGTTTACCGGGAATCACGTGTTTCAGCAGAAGATGCATGAAAGTCGCTTTCCCACAGAGCTCAGTGTTATGCAATCGCATTCCTCAAAACCAGAAAAAAAAGGATTTTTGTCTTTTCTCTTTGTCCGTAGCTGCTTGCCTGTGCCAGTCCCTTAGGTGCTGGGCTTGGCTGGTTCATAGCGGTTTTTTTAGAGGACATTTTTGTTGTTCTTTCCTTAAAAAGCACACTGCATTGCTCACCTCAGCTGGGAGTGAGCAGGGCTGAGCAGGTGTGGCAGGTGCCAGATACCTGCAATCAAGGTGAAGTTCCTCCTCTGGTCCAACAGCACCCGCTCACCCAGGTCTGCAGGTCCCCAATCAGCCCTGCGCCAGCCACCAGCACCCAGCCTCCCAGCCTCGGCGGCTCCACGCCTCCCTGGCACAAGCAGGCGGCTCCGTTGGGAGGAATCTCAGCGCATGAGCTCCACACAGCGGGTCACACGAGACAGCGGGACGCTGGGTGGCTGCCAGGTTTTCTCCTGTTGATGCTGTCCCCGCCTCGCAACCGCGGAAGCCGATGGGCAGACACCCCCGTGCAGGGTCTGCCCAGCGCGTGGATGTCCCGGGAAGGTTGTTGGGGCACAGCTTTGCCCCCCGTCAGGCAGCGAGGCTGTGGCTGCTCTCCGCACCGCTCTCCATGGGTGTCACTGAGCAGCTCTGCACTGAGCAGCCCCACGTCCCAGGGACGCAGCCGCATGGCTCCAGGGACTGACGCTCCTGGGACCTGCTAGAAGGAAGTCATGTCAGCACCTGGCTTCTGGCAGAGGAGGTTTCCCAAATCAAAAGCCCAAGGAAAACAGCACTCCCCAAACACGCAGTGCTAAGGCATCCTTGAGAAAGCCATCTCCCAGCTCTCTGATGTGGTTCACGGCTCCTGCAGCCTAGGACACCTACACCTTCCGGCAGGTGAGGCCAGGCCACCAAGCTGCCGATACCCGAGCACAGGTGTCTCCACGCCAGGCTTCCCCACGAAGCCGCACGGCCGGCTGGTGAGTCACGGCGCTCTGCGGAGGCGCTGCACAGGGAGGACCAGGGCGACGATGGGTCTGGGTTGGCTTCGCTCTTCGTGGAGTTAGGGGCGCCTAGTGAGGTGGAGGCAGCACATACTTGTGTTTTAGACACTCCTGAGCTCTGCACACTCCTGAGTTTTCTTTACCTC
Organism: Apteryx rowi; assembly: GCF_003343035.1. NCBI lineage: Eukaryota > Metazoa > Chordata > Aves > Apterygiformes > Apterygidae > Apteryx > Apteryx rowi. Next base: position 198,780 of record NW_020451056.1, on the reverse strand, counting down.
TCTTTTTAGGGTAAAGCCCGTCTGCCCTTTCAACCCTGGGCAGCTTTGCGGCCAGGCAGATGCTGCTGGATGTAGCTGAGTGGCAGCCACAGGTATGGATCCTGGCGTGGTACGAGTGCTCTTCCCAGCTGCTGCTGCTGTCACTGCTCTCCCTTCCCTTCGATGCAGGATGTGCATTTGCTCAAATAGCACAGACCCCACCACGCACGGAGGCATTCCTGCAGCAGTAGACTCAAGACTTTGCAGACTCCCCCTGCTCAGGGGAGATCCCCTTTGGAAACACAGCTGCTGCAGTCCTGCTCCTTCCAGTCCCAAAGCAGCTAACCTGATCTGTCAACCTGATCCTCTCCATCTGACCAGAGGGCAAAGGGAGGCAGCTAGCTGTGAAGGCAGTTAATGAGGAGGTGGTGTCTCCACGGAACCCAAAACCTGAGTTCACAGCGTGGTATGGCCAGAAATGCTGGCTAGATGATGGGTTTGTAAGGTGTGAGTGACAAGCACCGTGAGGCCCTGGGAAGGTTTGTGCTGCTAGTCGAGCTGTCTGGGAAGCCAGAGCGACTGCAGTTCAATTAACCCCCCAGGCTGGAGGCAAAGGGAGAAGTCAACGTTCCTACTTGAGACAAACTCGAACAAAGTTTCATTTGCATCCTCACAAACATTCAGCTCCTGGAACTGAATACATGGGAAATGTGAAGCCACTATATTTTGGCTGGTAAACCAAAAGGGGAACTGCTGCCTGATCCAAAAACCTCTGATCATATGCAAATTACAAAAGGAAGAGTGTCAGCTTATAATGGCATTTCAGCCTTCCTCCAGAGAAAGAAGATGGCATTGCAGGATCTCTCATTCCTCAGCAAAGACACTGGTTTCCAAATAACTTGCAGGCATTCCTCTAGTATTCTCACAGATGGGGCAGCTATAGCAAGCACACCACATGCAGGGGCCCTGAAAGCAGTTGAGCAAAGGGGCTGGAAGCACGCCTGGAAGCTTTAAAGAAGGACAATGACACCCTCCTCTTGGCTCCCAATGGACCTGAAGCAGCAGGGCTGGTGGGAGCCCTGAAAGATGTCATCTTTGAGATGTCTCCAAGACTTGGTACAGACTGGGAACATGCCTAAGGAAGATCTTCCTTGAGGGACTGAAGGCTGATGTCCTGTTTACCTTACGTGTTTCTTTTGTCTCCAAGTTTGCAGTCAAGTCTCCATCTTTAAGAACAACCCTGTGGTTTTCCTGTGAGGCTTCTTGGTTGGTAGTAATAGGCGGAGTTGTTAAAGGCAAGTGTCAGAGCTGGGCTGGTGCCTTCTAGGGCTAAGAGAATGAGGAACTGGTATCAGTGTCATCAGGCAAGAGAAAGCAGGGTTTAAATAGCACAGTGTAGCAGTATGGCAGCAAGCTGACGATGCTCCCAGGCTCCAGGCAGAGAGACAAGAGCCCTCCTTCAAGTCTGGAGCCTAATCATGGGTCCCAGAGCAAAGGGAAGGGACAGAGGCAGGGCAGGAGACAGCACAGTCGCACACACCTGGCACTGGCTGTGCAATAGTCCACCTAGGCTCTGTCTTGCTAGGTACGTGTCTCAGTGCCTTTAACGCCACAGTGCATGGAGGCACAGGGCTGCAGCAGCGCTCACACGCAGCGGTGTCCTGTTCCCTGGGGAAACGTCCCTCTGGGGTAACCGCTGCAGTGCTGGGTGCAGCAGAGCTCAGCTCACATCCGTCTCCACAAAGCTTTCGGCAGTCCCTCAGAAAAGGCCTTCAAAGAACTAAGTTGCTTCAGGGATGAAAAGAAAAAGTTTTTTCATGTCTCAGAAACAGTCTCAGAGGTAGGAAGCAAGGAGTAGGGTTAAAAACAGCCCTCATCAGGCAAAAGGGAGCTGTGTTCTCTGTATGTGAGCGGACAATCTGGGAACGGGCTCGGGGTGAGACACCAGCGTTTCCGCATGATACACCACCATTTAAGCCCATTGGTGCCTGTGAGGAAGGTGGGGCTGTTTAGAGACCTGCACGTGCAAGAGAAGGTGACGTTCAGGGCTGATTCACTGCAGATGTTTGTGTGCCGTGGAGGTCACCCTGGCCGCCCCATGCAGCCGAGGGCAAGCAGGTCCGTATGAACAGTGGTGCTTTGTGGACACATCCTATGGCAGACAGATGCAAGCAATCAGAGGAGCCGTGCCCTGAACTCCACCGAATGTCCTGATGTGCTCTCCACGGCTATAACGGGAGCTTGGGCTCTGGCTCAGCGGGAGGCATCCACCGCGGGGAGATAAATCACAGCCTCCGTTTTGACAAATGCAAAGTAACGCACCTTCAAGGGACGCCGCCAGCTACCATCACTTCAGAGGTGTCTAAACTAGCTGGGCCAGCTCCAGATATAGTGGTCCAGTGTCACCGGAACAGCTCAGAGGACAGCCCTGCTTGGCCGTGGCCAGCGATACGTGGTGCCTGAGGAGCAGGAGAGGACCAACGCAGGGCGGCTTAATGCCACCTTGCTGGTGTTCATCAGGGCAGGGTCTGTGCTGCACAGAACAGGCCTGTGAGAGGAGACAGACGGGATCCTCTTGCCTGGGACAGGCCAGGAACCCTTTGCACCCCCTCACACCCAGCGCCCGCCAACGATGCAGCCCGAAATAAAGCTCTCGCTGTCGTCCGGCCAGAATAGCTGAACCTTATCCTACAGTGAAGTGCGATTAGCAGTGAATTTGTGGCACCAGTAACCCTAGCCCACATAATGCAGGCTAAAAATCAGTGTCAGACAAGGAAGGGCTTCTGAGGAGGAAGGGAAGGCAACGGAAATGGGTCTTATGCCCACTTTACCCCTGCGAACAGAGGGACCTGCTGCCTGGGAGCCTCTCCCAGAGCCAAACTAGCCTTAGTGAGTCAGTGCCTCCGTGTGCTGATCATCCAGTCTGGCAAGCACCCACGCAGGCAGGAATGTGCACCCAAAGCAGGACACCCAGGGAAGGAAGGGCAGGGGCAGGCAGCAGCCTCCCCTGCACGGGGACACCGAGTCACGGCCACCCACGCAGGGTCACACCAGCGCGCACGCAGTCTCGCACACCCTCAGACGCACAGCTGCACAAGCAGGCTCAGCACAAGCATACAGTCTCTCACGCGCACACACACACACACACACACACAGCCACATGTGCAATGCACACGCAGAGACGCACACAGTCACGCACAGGGTCACACAAGCGCACGTGCGGTCGCGCGCACACACATATGCAGCGTCACGGCCGCAGTCACGTGTGCAGGTTCACGTGCACACATATGCAGTCACGCATGCACACAGCCACAGACACCGTCACTCCCAAGCACACGTACAGCCGCACAAACCATTGCACACCAAAATGATCCGACCAAACCAACCCACCTTCGTGCCGGGAGCAGAAGCCAGGCAAGCCCCGTTCACCAGAGCTGTAGCTTTGGTCTCATGGGATGTGGTCTGTCCTACCCAGACCCAGAAGCGGACTCAAACATGAGACCATTCATCAGCCCCACTCGGCCCAAACCTGGCCAGAGCCACAAGCCTGCCTCCTCCAGCTGGCCAACCCATGCAAGCCCTCTGCAAGCAAGCAGTCTGCCAGCCACCAGCGCTCTCATGCAGACGCTGGCCAGCAGCACTGGGCTGGTTCGCCCTGCTGATACGGAGCAGAAGATGTTCCCATGCTGGGGTCACTTCAACCAGCAACACAAACCTTCCCAGTCCCAGCCATGGTTGCAGCAGGGGGACAGTTCCTCCCAAGAGGAGACAGACTCAGTCTCTGTCCTGGCCAGAGAGCATGGACAGCCGTACAAGGACAGCTACCGCTCCCTGCCCCTGCCAAGAGGTTCAGCTAGTGCAAAGGCAGATTTACCAAGCCCAGATCCATGGAGACCTTCAGTTGCTTGGAGCGAAGAGCAGGAGGCAAAAGCCCATCGTCATGCAGAGGGGCTGCCTTGCTGAGCAGAGGGCTGGTTGCTCTGGGCTCTGAATACCCGTGTGAGGCAGGGGATTTCTCCAACAGACCGGGCAGCGTGTGTCCAGGAGAGGGAGAGCAGTGGAGGAAACCTGGACCAAAGACGAGCTGCATGACCCCGAGGGCAATTAGCCCTTGGCTCCTGCCTGAGAGGTCCCAGGACGGCAAGCGTCTCCTCAGCTATCACTCGCCAAAGCATCAGCAAGAGAAACGCCCTGCAGCCTGCACCCGGGGCCGGTCACCGTGCCCAGAGCCCCTGGCCCCGTCTCGCCGACCGGCTGGGCTCGTCACTCCTGGGCAGGGGCTGCAGGCTCTGCGAAGGCACCAGCGCAGCCGCGGTGGGCAGATGCCTGCGTTTCGGCTGGGCTCGTGGCACGGGGCAGGGCCAGCGTGTCGGCCCCAAGGGCGGGGAAGGGAAGGATTTAAATCGAGCACCTGCCCCAGCTGCTTATCCTGTCTGAGAGGCGGCAGGAGGAGGAGGAGGAGGAGGACCAGAGCCTGCCAGGGAGCCAGCCACCAGCAGGTAGGACAGAGCCTGCCCGGGGGGGGAAACCGGGGCACCAGGACTCAGCGCAGCGCAGCAGCGCTACGGCACGGCACTGTCCGTGCAGCTGCCGAGGGATGCAGGGACCTTTCCTGCCAGTTCTACCCCAAAGCCTGGTGTTAGGAAGGCGGCCGCTGAGGCCCAGGGCAATGATGTGGAGCGGGGGCAGGGGGGGCTGCAGGCACAACTTTGCCATTTCTCAGAAGGGCCGAGGTGACCGACAGACAGCTCCGGGGCTGGATGGAGCCACGGCTCCGTGAGGTGTGCTTTGCGTCCTGAAGACTTTAGCTGAGACGATCAGGACATTGGCGTATGGGAGGGAAGGAACCGGAACTGCGGGGTCTGCCGGAGCCTGCAGGCAGCCTGAGACGGGAGGCTGCCGATTCTCACGTTGGATCTCGGCCCTGGAGCCCGGCGGTGGGGAGCTGCAAGGCGAGCGCCCCTGCAAGGCGGGGAGGGCTGCGCTGAAACGATTTCGCTCCCCAGGGGCGCAGGACCACGGCACCGCCGGGCCACCCCTGCTCGCAGCCCAGCTGGGAAACCGCTTCCACCGGGGCCTCTCGGGCAGGGCTGTGGCGGCAGCAGGAGAGGACCTCAGCCAGCCCCTGCCCCGGGAGCCGCGTGTGCGGCCAAGCCCCAGCATCGGGAGTCCTGATTAGAGACCAGCTAATGATAGCCTGCAGTTGTGCAACGTCTTTCCAGCGCAGGGTGTTGACACGACACGACACGCGTGTCCCACATACGTGTTGCCTGCTCCAGGGTGTGACACAGCGCTTTGCTTTGCTCTGGAGCCGAGCGCCACCGGAGCAGGCGACACAACCAGCCCGTCGCCCCCCCAGGAAGATGCAGCTCCGTCGGTGGAGATGGGTAGAGGAGGGAAGAGAAGCTGCTTTCCGGGGTTAAAGCCACAAGATGGACCAGAGCTGCCGGCCAGAAAAGAGCCTGGAGCTGGCAGCAGGGAGTCCAGCGGGGCAGGGGCTGACCCGTAAGTGCTGCACGCGCCTCTCCCCACACCGTGATCCATCTACACCAGCATCAGTCCGATATTTAAATGGATCAAAAGCGATGACACAGAGACTTTTAGACCAGTTAGGTAAACAGTCAGAGAATTAAGCTGTGACCCTGTTAATTAACGAGCTATACATATCATTAATGTCAGTCACTGTCGTTTTACGGGAGATGGGTGTTCCCCAAGAAATGTTTAGGGTTTTTGTTTTTGCTGTTTTGACAAGACTGTGGGCTCATCACCATGAGATATTGCGGGTGCTCAAAGTTTAAAAGGGTTCCAGAAGAGACTAGGTGACTGCACAGGAGAGATTCCCCCACGGATTACTAAATAGATGCAAAATGTGTCCAGCCCATGAAATCCACTGAGCTGAAAACAGTCGGAGGTTGACATAGAAACAGGGGAAATATTATATATGTTTCCCTGTTCTTCATCCTTCCCCTGTTGTCCGCTTACAACTGAAGGTGGAAACAAGACACCGGCCTACGCAGACCTTTGGTCTGACTCTGTGTGGCTGCTCTGATGTCTACTCGAGAGCGCAGCTGGCTTCCTCTAAAAACATTTCAGACAGCAAAACCGGCATCCTGGCTAAGGGTGCTGCATTTTTATGGGCAAGGGCACCCGCTGGATTGACCAAAAACCGGCCACACTAATTACAAAGTGCCGGTGTAAATGGGAGAGACCAACTGCAAGAAGCCACTCACAGCGAGGCCCCTGAGATACTTGTCCTTAGTCCACTGTTACTATGCAGTTTCTAGAGATATATATTTTTATCTATCGTTTTACCTACACTAACAATTATTTTAAAAGGGAGAATGATCATTCGCTACCTCCTACAGCACAGGCGCTAGGAGCTCGCTGTGAAAATACTTTCCCCACAGTGCGTAATTAAATCACGGGCCTTGGTGCCGCAGGACATTGCGGAGGCCAACACCAAAGCTGGGTTTGCAGACGTGACTGAACAGACCCACGGAGGACAGTCTGCGATGGCTGCTAGACCGCGGTCCAGCGGCAAACCCAGCCCAGGAAGTCCAGAGTGCCGCATGCCAAAGGGTCCGGCCAGAGGCAGGATCTGTTTCTAGAGTACTTTCCCTAAATATCCGGAGAGAGCACCTCAGCCCTGCAGCAGGCGGTGCACCCAGCTGGACAAACCCTCACATTGACCCTGCCCTTGTCTCCAGGCTCTAGAACTGGTCAGAATGGTCCCTGGGATGGTTTTTGGCCTGGGCCGACCAACTCTCTCCCAGAAAATTCCCACACACGGTTCAGGTGTTAGTACGAGCCAGAGACCGACGTCAACAGGCCAGAGGCAGCAACTCCCTGTTTTCGAGGACGGGAGCGTGCAACAGGATGGGCGTTGAGGGCTGTGCCAACCCAGCAGCCTCCAGAGCAAGCGGAGACCCAGGCGCATTTCATCCACAGCAGAGGCAAAGCCTTGAGAAGATCTCTGCCAGCTCTGACCCGTTGCTGCATGTGGATTTCAGCAGCTTCCAGCACTCGTCTGCCATCAAGACCATTCCCACGGCCCCTGTCTCATGCCAGCGTGGTGCGGGATCACATGGCACGTTGCTGTTTCTTGGCAAGACCAGCACTTGTCAAATTGTCACCAGTTAAGTCTGCCGACCCCAGAGCAGCACAGGCACCAGTACTGAGGGGACGGGGAGACGAGCAGTGGCCAAGTTCCCCACTGACAGCCTGTGGCACCAGCCCAAAAGTGAGCAATGTGTTGTGTCATTCAGGAACATGAGAAGAAGATCTTGCAGGTCAGAGCTTCGAGGCAGTGTCAGCCCCTGGGAGGCCAGGCAGCTCCTTGGAGGGCTCAGAGCGGGACCAGGTTATCCACGTTGTTGATGCTGATGCTTCTTTGTGGAGCAAATGTCTCTCACTAGATCTGTCGCTCTGCGACACGGCCCTCAAATCTCTCTGCCTGCAAGTGCCCTGTGAGGGGCTGGTTGATGCCAGTCCTCTTGTCTGCTCCCCCTTCACAACACGCTGGGTTTTCCTGCCCTGAGAGCAGGAGCTTTTGGGGATAGGCATCTCTGTGCAGAGAATATGCAGCTATGCAGAGACACGTAGAGCTGGCCCCTGCAGCTGGGAGGTGTGCAGCACGCCCCACAGGGAGCAAACGCACCTGCCAGGCTGCAACTGCTGCTTCCGAAAAGCCCCCGTCTGCTCTTCAAGTGGGGCTGGACACGGGGGCTCTTGGCCCTAAAATTCCCACTGAGAGGTGGACGGCAGCAGTGCCCCAGAGCCCGCTCCCAGCTTCTCTCTGGACTCCTGCTACCACATCCAGGGAGATGCTTTTCTTCACACACAGCACAAAAACTGCAGAAGTACCTGTGTTTTACCACATCTTCTGTTTCTCTCTCCTCGCAGACGAGCGCGCTGCCCCCACAATGCAGAGCACGAGCGGACACCCGCAGAACAACATGATGAACAACGTGGGAAGTGACATGGTTGCAAGTGGACACAAGGAGATGGGTTGGGGCGGGAGTAACTTCATAGCAGGAGTCTTCATCCAGGCTAAGAATAAGAAGATAAGCATCTATGATGCCATGATGAGGGGGATCCTGACGCCAGGCACGGCCCTGGTGCTGCTAGAGGCGCAGGCTGCTTCAGGGTTCCTCACCGACCCCGTGAGGAACAAGAAGTTGTCGGTGAAAGAGGCACTGGCTGCTGGACTCATAGGCAGAGATTTTTATGAGAAGCTCCTGTCGGCAGAGGGAGCCGTGACAGGGTACACAGAGCCGTATACAGGACACAAGATCTCCCTCTTCCAGGCCATGAAGAAAGAGTTCATCGTGAAAGAGCACGCTATCCGTCTGCTTGAGGCCCAGATTGCCACCGGCGGGATCATCGATCCCATGCACGGTCGCCGCATCTCTGTGGACGCAGCCTACCAGCAGGGCTACTTTGACCAGGAGACGAGCCAGTTTCTTTCTAACCGCAAGAATCAAACAAGAAGTTGCTTTGACCCCAACACGCACGAGAACCTCACTTATACACAGCTCCTCCGTCGCTGCATCCCCGACCCGGACACGGGACTCCTCATGCTCCACGTGATGGACAAGAGCTCGGTGCTCTACCAGCTGAACAAGGACGCCCGGAAAGCCCTGCAGGCCGCCCGCACCACCATCAGCGTGGGTCTCTTTGAGGGCCAGAGCGTCACCGTGTGGGAGCTCCTCTTCTCTCGCTACATCACCGACCACAGGAGAGAGGAGCTCCTCAGGAAATACAAAGTGGGGACAGTGACAATCCCAGAGATCATCACCATCCTCACCACAATCATCACCAGGGCAGAAATGGAAAACAGGGTTCTGAGTTCATCCACAGCAACACCCAGCAACGAGGTGGAGGAATCACAGCCTGCTCAGGATACACGCTCCCAGGAGCATCAGTTGAGAAAGTCCTTAAAGTCTGCAATCATCTATGTAACTGCTGGTGAGTTCAAGGGGAAAAAGGTCTCCTTGTTGGATCTGCTCTTTTCCAAATACATCCCTCAGGAGAAGCGGCAGGAACTGCTGGAGCTGTACAGGGCAGGGATACTGACAACAGAACAGGTGGTTACCGTGGTCACCGCCATCATAAACAAAACAGAAGCTGCCAATACTGCACTCATGGTAAATGCCAGAAGTCCACACAAGGAGGCGATAAGGGCAGGGGAAAGTGGAGATACCCTTTCAACAGAAGATGCAGAACTAGATGACATCTTAAAGTCTACCACCATTGATATGCCAGCTGGTGAGTTCCAGGGGAGGCAGGTCTCCGTGTGGGACCTGCTTCACTCCAAGTATATTCCCGAGGAGAAAAGGCAGGAGCTCCTGGAGTTGTACCGAGGCAGAGTATTAACCCTGGAGCAGATGATAACTGTTGTCACCACTGTCATTAAAAAAAAAGAATCTACAAGCAGGAAATTTCTAGTTGCTGTGAACACTTCCAGCAAGGACACAGCGACAGCAGCAGATGACAAGGATGCCCACTCCCCCATAGAGGAACCATGGGAAACAGCCCTGAAAACCACAACCGTCGACATGGAGGTAGGGGAGTTTCGGGGCCACAAGGTCTCCGTATGGGACCTGCTCCACTCCAAGTACATCCCCRAGGAGAACAGAAAGGAGCTGCTGGAGCTGTACGAGGGAGGAGAGTTAACCCTTGAGCAGGTGAAAACCGTCGTCAGCACTATCGTAAGCAAGGCAGAAGCAGCAAGAGCAGAGCAATCAGCAAATGTGAGCAGTCCAAAGGCAGAGAGGACGACCATCGCAGAAGCTGAGCACCCCCATCTGCAGGAGGACAGGTCCTGGGAAGAGATCCTGAGGTCTACCACAGTTGAGATGGCAGCAGACGA
>NW_020451056.1:185744-187265 GCF_003343035.1 Apteryx rowi | reverse complement strand
TGGCAGCAGACGAGCTCCAGGGGAGGCAGGTCTCCGTGTGGGACCTGCTTCACTCCGAGTACATCCCTGAGGAGAAAAGGCAGGAGCTCCTGGAGCTGTATTGTGCGGGGACACTCTCCATGCAGGAACTGGTCAGCACCATCAGCACTACTGCTACACACAGCAAAGAAAAACATCTTGCTCTCCTTCCCCAGCAGATAGTGGATCTCCTGCAGACCGAGGGCTCCTACATTACTCTTGGCCAGTTCCAGGAGCAGAAGGTGTCGGTGTGGGAACTCCTCTCCACCAAACAAGTCTCTGAGTACAGACGAGAGGCGCACCTCGATACTTACGGCGCAGGGGGGCTGACCGTGAACAAGATCACCATCACCACCACGGTCATCACAGGCCCGCAGGGCGGGAAGCGCCACCATCAGCAGCACTAGCACCGTGCGCCCCAGCGGAGGAGGAGTTCTGCCTCCTCAGCAGGACACGGCCCGGGCATCTGTAAAAGCGTTTGCTCTCCACGTCAAGAACTACAATCAGGAACGAGTGCTAACTACCCTGCGTGCGGGACGGGGCGGTCGTCCTGGTTGAACTCCTTGTTATCCGGACTAACGCTTTCCGGGGAGTTCACGGCCCAACAGAGCATCCCCGGAGCAGCTCCTGAGGAGGGAGCAGGAAGGCTCGCCGCTGCGGCTGGCTGCCACGCGCGCCCACGAAGGACCGGGAGGCGAGGGCCAGCACCGCTGCGGACGGGTCAGAGACGCCACCCAAACCAGGAGCTGCAGGCAGCACGACTCCGGAAAAGCCCCACAGGGATGGACAACCACTGCACAAGGCGTCCGGGGCCCCGGCCCTGCTGCGGCGGCAGCAGCGGGGCAGCCGGCACGGCGCAGTGCGGTGCACAGGGACCCTTGGACCTCTCCCGTGCTGCAGCTGCGCCGTGGGCCTGCCGAGAGCGCGGCGTGGTGCACGAGGATGCACAGCACAGGGCATCCACGGGGCGGGGGGATGCCGTGGGGCAAGGAGACGCCACGCCAGCGCCGCAGCCGCCGCTGCTGGGGAGAGCCCAGGGCCGCGCGTCAATAAAGGCTCCTGCAAGCTGGGGAGAAGCACCCGCCGCAGCGTCCCCGGCACGTGCCTGTGCCGCGCTTGCGGCACGCCTGGAGTAGCGTCTGTGTGTGTGTGTGTGTGTGTGTGTGCGCGTGTGTGTGCGCACGTGCGTGCATGCACACACGTGTGCGTGTGCGTTTGTGCGTGTGTGCCCGTGTGTGTGCACGTCACACAGCAGCGTGTGCACGCCTGTACTGCGCTTGGGGCACACCTGGGGTAGCATCTGTGTGTGTGTGCGTGTGTGTGTGTGTGCGTGTGTTTGTGCCTGTCTCCGTGTGAGCCTGTGCGTGCGTCCGTGCGTGCCCGTGTGTCCGTGCGTGCCCGTGCGTGACGGGCCCCCTCCCGCTCCCCCTCCCGCCCCCGCACTCGCGGTGCCGCTGCTGCTCCTGCTCCTGCTCCCCGCCGGCCCGGCGGGACCGGGGCGGG
>NW_020451056.1:174329-185346 GCF_003343035.1 Apteryx rowi | reverse complement strand
CGCTCCCCCGCGGCGCCATTTTGCGCGGCCGGCGGCGCGGGGACGGGACGCTCTGCCCGCCCGGGAGTCCCGGGCCCCGCAGCCTGGTCCCACAGCCCAGCCCCCCACGGTCCGGCCCCCCACGGTCCGGCCCCCCACAGCCCGGCCCCTCACGGCCCAGCCCCCCGCAGCTCACCTCCCCACAGCCCAGCCCCACAGTCTGGCCCCACACAGCCCGGCCCCACACAGCCCAGCTCCCCACAGCTGGGGCCTCCCAGGCCAGCCCCCCCTAGCTGTGTGCGCTCCTCCAGCCTGGGTCTGCCAGCCCCCCATAGCCCCCCACAGTCCCATGGCCTCCACAGCCCAGGCCAACCCAGTCCTCACAGCCCGGCACCCCACAGCCCGGCCCCGCTGCAGCCTGGGCCTGCCAACCCCCCACAGCCCAGGGCCCCCCCAGAGCCTGGCCCCCTGAGCCCAGGCCAGCCTCATCCCCACAGCCCACAGCTCAGCATCCCACAGCTTCAGACTCCCACAGCTCAGCACCCCACAGCCTGGCCCCCACAGCCCCAGGCCCACACAGACCAAGGCCCGCAGTGCTCATCAGGGCCTGCCGACTGCCCCAGCCCTGCCCAGGGGCACCCGAGCCTGGTCCCCTGCCATCCCCACAGCTCCTGAGCCACCGGCAGGTCAGACCTGCAGCCCGAGGCCTCCCTCCGGACGTGCCCCGGCCCCTGGGCTTGGCGCTGGCCACGGCGTGGTCTCCCGGCCGAGCAGCCCAGTGCTGGGGCCTGCCTGGGCACCCAGGTTCCTCTGCCCCCGGCACAGGGCTGCAGTGCTGGAGGCCGTGGCACTCGACGCACAGGGACGCGTGCTTGCCCAGCCAGCCCTCGCCGGAGGTGGGCAGCACCACCCCACTGTGCTGCAGGGCCCTGCTCTGCTCAGAGGCTCACACACTGCACCCACGCCAGCTGTTCCTACAGCTCTCCACGCACAAAGTGACAGGGAAGAGGCGAGCCAGTCACCGAGCCAAGGACGGAGGCTCCTGGGGATGAGCACAGGCCCATGGCCAGGCTGCGCTGCCCCGGGGGATGGTGGCACGTTTGCATGGCCAGCTCACATCCTGAGAGCTGCAGGGGCTGCAGCCTCCCTCCATGCTCCTCGCAGGCTCAGCTGTGCCTTTCACGGGGAGCATCCTGCACTGTGCTTGGTGCGGCTGGCAGGTGCCCAGAGCTCGCAGTGTGGAGCGCCTGTAGGGACTGACAACGGGGGGGAGCCCAGGATGTGCCCACCACAGTTGTGGGTGCCTCTGGAGAACATTCCCTATGCACGGAGCTCTGGATCCATGCAAGGGTGCCAGGTGACATGTGGAGCCAGGGACACAGGCTGTCCCTGGGCTGCCTAAATGGCTGCGTCAGAGAGACCCTCACACACGTGTGGACAGCAGCACAAGCCCTGTGTGCCACACCGAGCCTGGGGGCACGGGCAGCAGGCAGGAGGGGAGGTGCAGGAAAGCGCTGGCAGAGGCTCCTGTGAGACATGACCCTTGAGTCCCAGGTGCAAGGAAGCCAACCTGCCAGTGGAAGCTCACTAACAAAAAGACTGACATGGTGGTAACATAGCACATGGGCATGCAACAGCATGGGAACTTCCTAAACTTACCCCTCTGTTCCACAGAGACAATGGCTTTGCTGGACATTATAGGAAGGGTGCAGAGAGCAGAACACCGTTGTCCCACCTCATCAAGACTCAGGGAAGCATAAGCATGACAAAACATAGGAAAGGAAAGAGGAAGGACTGAATAGACTTCACAGCCTGGAATAGATGACCAAAGGCGATGACATAGCAGTTGGCAGTGGAGAGATGATCGTGTCTTCACAGTCTTTTCTAACGCAAGGACTAGGGGTTATTGCAGAGTTCAGCAGGAGGCCAGCTGAGATGAAAGGAAGTAATTCATCATGTACGGGGTATTTGAGCTGTGGGACTCCTTGCTGCAGGATGTCCTGGATGCTAAAAGTTTATACGGATTCCAAAAGCAATTGGAGTAATCCATGGAGGAAAATCCGTCAAGAGCTAGTAAATAACAAGATAGATGCATGTCTCAAGAGCTACCAGAGCCACAAATCATTGAGGCCAGAGCAGTACTGGTATAGGCTTGCTTTTCCTCACACAGTTTCCTACACACCACTGCCAGGTTACAGAACTGGATGGGCCATGCAGACCTTCTTTATGTTCTTGCACCTTACAGGGGACTGCCACCAGGTCTGTACCAGAGGTCTAGGGTAGACTGAGGGGCCTGGACTGTGTGGGCAGGAGGACTCAAATAGCCAGGGTGGTGAGGCTTCTGATGGGAACTGATGCCAGCTCCAGCCTGGCTGGGGAGTCGAGGCTGGGAGGGCTCCAGATGGCTCCCTGGGGCTCAGATTGCACTCCCACAGGAAGTGCTGAATTTCCAAAAAAGAAGCTGAAAGAAAACAGGACATTGTGTAAGGGAAAAGCTGCATACATTTGCATAGTTATAAGCTGGTTGCATAACTGAATGCATCTGAATAGTATCTGAATACTCTTTGGAGGTATGGGGGAACAGAGGAAAAGAAAGGGTCAGGCAGGCTGCATGTCCACCGCCCAGCACGGGAGAACATGAGTCCCTGCGGGAACATTGCACCACAGTGGACGCACTGGGCATCTTCTCTGTTTTATGAGAGAAGACAGGTCGAGAGCAAAAGCCCAGGGACCTGACCTGCTGGGAACAGAACAGAAAGCCAGCAAACCATGTCCACAGGCCAGACAAACCAGAGCCACTGGCGGGGAAGCAGGTCTTGTGCCCACAGCACATGCAGCTTTCCCTGATGAGTGATGGAGTTCCCCTCACACAGGGGCCATGGGTCCCCGTGACAGTGCCCCCAAGTGTGGGGCATGCACCCAGCCAGAGCCATCACCCCAGCAGAAGCACATCAACCCACACAACCAAAGCGGTCATGGTTAGCAGGGCCCGCCTAGGTTAGCACGTCCGCTCCCTGCTATGCAGCAACTTCCCATAGAAATCCTTTTGCAAAATGAGCAGGCTCCCTACACCTCTGCTGTGGCAGTTTGTTCCAGTCTTTCTCCCCCAGCAGCTAGAAACCTCCTCCTAGTTTCCAGCCAGTTCCGACCAATTTCCTCTTATGCAAACCCCATCCTTCAGTTGAAGCAGGTCTCCTCCTGCTCTAGTGTTTTTCACTGATAAAGCTACCGTCAGCAATCTTATCTCCTCTCAACTTCTGTTCTGACAAGCTGTCAAGCTGGGCTGCTCTCATCTCCACTCTGCATTCCCCCAGTCATCTCAGTTGTTCTTCTCTGCACCTTTTCTGCTAGGAATTCATGTTTTTCAGCATGGCTGGTCAGCACTGGTGCATGCGCTGTAAATCATGGTCTGTACAACAGCACTGGCACTATCTGCCTTCCCTGGAAATACATCCCAAGAGAGTTAAGAATGCATCAGGTCTTCATGGCTGCATTACCTGGCAGTCTACATTCATCCTGAGGTTGCTGTACACATGCAGGTCTTTTCCTCTGTAATCATTTCCGAATCAGGGGTTCCTGAATTATGGCATAAATATTTGTTCTTTGACCCCAGGGCATGACTTTGCATTTTGTACCAATCATCATTTTCCTCCCATGACTGTTATTTCAGCCTTCAATGTCATCCATTGCTCCTGAATGCTACTCCAGCCTTCTGCCCTACCATTTCACTACCTTGCCTTTCAACAAAGCTCACTGACATGCACCCAATATTTTCTGACAAGGTCATTGATAAAAATATTGAATAAATTTGGCTCTTGGCCGGATTTAGGGCTGGCACTCAGAGCCTACACTCCCAGTCATAATTAATTCCCCTTTCAGCACAATCCAGCGTCTGAGCGGCAGATAGGACATGGGCTGTGTCCACATCTATGCAGCAGCAAGGCTGCAAACCCTACAGGACACAGAAGGGGTTTTCTTTGCCTTTGCTGCTCTTTTGATCTGCTGTTGTCCACATTTGTCTTGGTTTTGTCTTAAAGGAACAGAGAGGGGATTTTAGCAGCAAAGCTCCAGGGGGTCTCTGCTAACTTTAAGTTCAGCTGAAAGTCTGTTTGTTAGTCAAGGAGTTTCTCCGAATGAAAGCTTTCAACTCAAACAGAAAAGGGAACAAAATATACTGTTAAAATGAAAGCCTTGCTTAATTTTTCACTTAACTGGTTCTACTTCTTTTTCTTAATAAAATGTCCAAAAAGTGTTTAAAGGCTGTTGGAACAGGGAACTCCCCAGCTATAATGTTATAGCCCAGGCTGCGCTTAACTGCTTACTGCTGTAAGAGTAAGGATGGGGTTATTTACCTCATTTCCTTTTGGGGCCCGAGCCACCCCTGGCTGCACAGCCCCACGCAGCGCAGGGCGTGCAGCTGAGCTGAACACGCTGTCCTCTGCTGAGCAGCACTACCTGCAGCCAGGCTTTGCTCTTTGCGAAAGAGGCCAGGAGTCAGGAAAAACTGAGCAACAGCCTCCCGCCAGGGCTCAGGAGCAGCACCAAGCCTCTCCAGCTGCCTGCAGGAGCCTGCCAGGAGACCGAGTGCGGGGAGTGAGGTGTGACACAATCCAGGCGCCCTTTGGGCAGCGCCAGCTGTAACCAAAGGACCAAAGAAAACCGGCCTTCCCTGCTGGGTACCAGTCAGAGCATCCCCCTCGCCCAGGGCAATTACCGATAAAGCTCCTCCAGAGCATTAGCACACACGGACCTTTGATGCTTCCCCCCACCTTTACCCCCCTCGTCCCTGCCCTCAACTGCTCCCCTTCCCCTCTGTGCCATAGCTCCGGGCTCCATCGCCCTGGTCACGCAGGGATCCGTTCCTCCCATCGGTGCTCTCCCCGTAGCGCGCTCCTCTGCCTCTCTCCGCCCTGCTCAGCTCCGCGTCGCCCGCAGCCCGTCCCGCAGCCCACGTCTGTGCTCTCGCCTCTGGAGACAGTCACGCAGCCACACGTCCCCCCCACCCACTGCAAGCGGCCTGTCCCTCCGTTTCCCCACACACGTTGGCCCCAGCTGCCGGGTCGCCTGCATCCTCCCACCCCCTCACAGACGCCTTCCCAAAGAGATTTAAACCATCCCACTTTTAGCGGTGTCCAGTTGCAGCAAACGCCCTCGTCCCAGCACATACCCACGCAAACACGCCGTGCCCTTTTCCTGCGGTTGGCTTTATCTCTGCTTATGTGGGTGCACTGTTACTCATACAAAGCTGGGAATCTATCCGCAAGTGGAAGCACATGTGGCCGTGCTGGGATACGTGCTTCCCGTACTGCATGCGAGAGCCGCCAGTGGGAACAGCGAGAGCTTGAGCGAGCAGGGCTCAGACATGATAAAAGTCTGCGGCCCCTCACCACGCTCTCTGGCATGAACTTTGCCCTGAGATGTTTGCAGAAGGATATGCTGTCCCAGGGGTGACAGTGGAGATGCTTTCAGCAGTAATAGCTATAAGAAGCAGTTTCAGGAAACCACTCTGCTTTTCTCTCGGGAGGGCTCTGATCCCGCAGCACTGAGCACATGCAGGCCTGCGCTCCTGCGAATGCGCGTCTGAATTACCTGCTGGCACCAGCGGGGTTGCACACATGCGAAGGTTATGCAAATATGTGAGGGACTGGAGAACAGGGGAGCTCAGAGCTTGATGTATTAACTCGGTAAACACAAATAGATTCCTGAGAAGCTATTTGCTGGCTATGTTTGCCCTGCAGAAACCACTAACAAATGTGCTGAAAAACGACAAAGCAGCAGGGAAGATGTTTGTCTGCTTCACAGAGTCAGTCTGGCACCTAGGCTGAACCTTAAACAGTAACAAAGTGCAAGTTGTGCAAAAACATGTGACGTCATTGCATCCCAGCCCAATCCATCAAATGCGGATAAAAATAACTGGCGAGCCAAGAGGGGCCTCCTAGCAGGGAGGGGCGAGAGAAGGAGCTTCAGGCCAAACCTCGGCACCGTAAGTGTCAGCGCCGGGGAGGAGCTGGGGCTCTCTCAGCCCCGGAGCCAGCCTGCCCCCGCGCAGTGCGGTGTGCGTGCCCTGCTCCTGCAGGGACGGATGGTCCCGGCAGCACCGCATGCATCGTCGAGGCTTCGCTGCAAAACCCGGGCCCTGCCGGGCACTCTGGAAAGGGACCAAATCAAACCAGCTCCGAAAGGCGTTCAGGAAACCCCATAAGACTCTGGCAATTTACAGACACAGCTTTGTAGCGTGCGGTCAGAGAACACTCAAAATAATACATACTGGGGACCCACACTAAATAAAACAAGGAGCTTCTGGCCGGCTGCACATCACTGCAAAATGGACCCCTCCGGACTGCCACACTGTAAAGCAACTTTCAGAGCCTCTGCCTCTCTTCCAGTCAAAACATTTGTAAAAGTATGTCAGAGTAGTTCAAACCAGAGTCCTTGTTGCAGCGGTGCCCAGGGTCACCTGTAATCATCAAACTGATTAAACTGAATGAGATCTGAAAAAAAAACCCAAGTTCCACATTTATGAATACCCTGTTGCCCAGTGACCAGTGGCTGCTGAGCAGAACTAGTCCATTCTCCTCTCCAGTCTCTCTGGCAGAGCATAACCCACTCCAAGCAGCAAAGCCTTCCTGTGGCACCTGCTGTATGCGGGAACCATGAATGAAAGCCACGGGCCACCACGGTCTGTACCTACAAACCCCTTATCATCCAGTCTCACTACTTGAGATCTCCTAACCTCCTTAGCCACGTGTCCCAGCCCAAATGGAGGTGCTCTGGAGGTGTTCCCATGCTCACACCAGCCAAGGAGGAGTCCATGGAAAGACAGGGTAAAGGCAGCAGCAAGCCAGGTGGCTTCAGCACCTGCCAGCAGCACTCTCTCTGTGGCGCAGTGCTGCAGGATGCATGCAGACTGTCCCCAGACTAGGTCCATGACTGCAAACTGGTCATGGGATAAGGTGGGACAAAGCACAGAATCAGCCTGGGAAAGGCCTGGTAAATTGACAGGACAGACCGTGACAGAGGCTCTCTGCAGCAGGCCATACATTAGTGGATCCCGGGTGGAAACTGCCTCTTAGAGACTGGTGAAGGAAACAGCAGCCAGCTCTTGGGGCAAGACAAAGGCAAGGTTATGCTACAGAGCACCTGATGCCGGACAGGAGGAGACCTGGGTTTGAAATGCATGCGTGGAGCAAAGCCCTGTCTGGCCTCATGGAGATGAGGGCCTGTGTGTTACACTTCAACAGCACCCAACGGGCAGTGTTTGGCAGCAAAAACTCAGGTCTGGCTCCCTGCTTTACCACAGCCTGGTTGTTTGAGCCTGAGTGGGACAGTGAAGCTCTGTCCTCACCGCAGAAAATATGTACTATGGACGGATCAGGTTTCCCTGCCTGTTGGTACGTGACAGTCAGGACAACCCGATGAACAAAGATCATATTAGTTGTGCCTGAAAATGAACCAGCAAGACAAATATGTCCTACAATACATTATCCAGCAAGAAAATATGAAGTCAGGGGAAGGAAAAAAAGGAGGTTTACTGCGATGTGGATGAGGCATTGAGGATGACGGGGGCAAGGGAAGAGGCAGTGGGACACAGAGGCATTGTCAAGGCAGCAGGGACGAGGGGGCAGCGATGATACAGCGACAGTACGATGCTGTGGGAGTATCTGCTGATCCTATATCACCTCTGCCTCCTGTTTGGGCAAGAGCTTCATTCCCATAATGTGTCCAAAGAAGTCAAGGCGTCACAAGCTGAGAACAGTGCACTCAAAATGATTGAGTTTGAACAGAGATCTTGGACCTAACCATGCTGCTTCTTGCAATTTATATACCTAAAAGGATCTTAAAGATTTCTTTATGAGCTGCCTATGCATGAAGAACGTAGTCAATCCAGGGACACAGCAACGTCCAGCTAAGGACATGTCCAGCACATGTGAATATAAAAAACAGGAAAATTCCACAAAGAATATGTGAAGGTGAAAAGTGTTACCTCCCTAAAAAAAGACTTGGAACAGCAGACATCATGAGAGCAACTCCATGGGATCAGACCCAAGTCCTACATATCCCTGCATCTTATTGCAAGTTGCCAGTAGCAGATCCCAAGAGGAAGCACACAGGAACCACAGCAGGGGCCAAGCAATATTTTGTCTGCTGCAGACTCGCTGCTTCTGGCAATCTGCAGCTTAGAGCTCTCTTGAGCCAGAGGCTGCATCTGCGTTTTTGTGTTTAATAGCCCTCAATCAATTTTTCTCCCACAAATTTGCCTAATGGCTTTTAAAATCCTTTTTTTACTTTTTGCCTCCGCAAACATCCTATGGTAATGAATTCCACAATGTTTCGCCTACTAAAATTTTCACCCAAGAAACACTGAGTAAAAAATTACTCCCATTGATGTGTTTTAAAACTCTTGTGTGTCTGTTTCATTGGGCAACCCTAGTTCTGGTCTGTGTGAAATAGTGAATAATCATTCCTGTGTGCTTTCTCCATGCCATTTATGGTACTGTCAGTTTGCATATACCCCACTCAGCTGTTGCTCTCCAAGCTGTTTAGTTCCTGTGAAAGCCTGCCCATACTTTTGAAACCCTTCATGTATTGCACGAGTCTCTGCAACTCTTCACAGCCAGCTTTAGAGCTGATTATCCTGAATAGCTTGGTGTCATTGGCAAACTCGGTCATCTCATTGTTCATCCCTTTTCTAGACTGTTTATGAACATGTTGAACTGCAATGCCTGGTACTGATTCTGCTTTAGGTACCACGGTAAATATCCTAGCAATTTAACGTTTGCTTTCCTTCAGAACACTTGGGCAAATATCTCCCCCTGGCAATTTACCATTCATATTATTGATTCGTTATATAATCTCTTCTTTTGTCACTTGATTTTGACTTGCCTCCCAAAGAGGAAAGCTTCATCTGAGGTCTCCTATATGGTGAGTGCTACCTCAAAGAACTTAATTTGCTTTTCTACTATAGCCCTATCTCTCCACTGACTCCAGTTAGACCCTCAGAATCACAGAATGGCTGAGGTTGGCAGGGACCTCTGGAGATCATCTGGTCCAACCTCTTGCTCAAGAAGGGTCAGCTAGAGCAGGTTGGCCAGGACCACGTCCAGTCAAGTTTTGAATATCTGCAAGGATGGAGACTCCAACACCTCTCTGGGCAACCTGTTCCAGTGTTCAACCACCCCCACAGTAAGGAATTGTTTTCTTGTGTTCGAGTGGAATTTCCTGTGTTCCTGTTTGTGCCCATTGCCTCTCGTCCTGTCACTGGGCACCCCTGAGAAGAGGCTGGCTCTGCAGTCTTATTTACACCCTCCCTTCAGATATTTATCACATTGATAAGATCCCCCTAGAGCCCTCCCTTCTCCAGGCTGAGCAGTCCCAGCTCTCTCAGCCTCTCCTTGTATGTCAGATGCTCCCATCCCTTCATCATCTTTGTGGCCCTTCACTGGACTCACTCCAGTAAGTCCATGTCTCATCATCTATTGACTCTACATATCTTCTTCTTGGGTTCTTGCCTTTCATGTTTTTGAGCACTGTTGTTTTTGTTTTTTAACCTCTCGCCAGTTATTTGTCAAAATCGCTTTTAGCCTGCATTTGGCCTACCTTCCTTGTTTGAACAGGACTTTTACTTATAGAAAGATATCCATTAAAACTGGCAAATCAACCCCAGTATAAGCCATCCACCCAGCATTTACATTTGAATTGACCTACAATTGGCAGAGCTGCAACAGGGAAATAGAGTCCACATAAAATGGGAGACTGTCACAGGAGTGCAAAGGGACTTGTGGAAACATACGCAGATAGAAAAGCGTCCTGGGGAGTGGTGTGTATTTTATCATTTGTTCTAGCCTTTTTATTCTTTGTCCTTGTACTTATCCCCAGCTGAACTCCTGCCTTCCACCTTGATAAGAACCTGTGGTTCACTCTCCTAGAAGTCCTGCCTGGTAGGCGTAGGACAAGGTGACTCTGGGAACTTGTGGCACCTGCCTGAAGCACTGGTGGCAGAGTGGTGTAACCGGTGTCCTGGCGGTGGCCGTGCCCTGGCCGGTGCTTACGCAGTCCGGGGCCTGGTGACCAGGGTCTCGCAGGGCCAGCACGGGCTCACGCTGCCAGCTGCCAGCTTTCCAGCAGGGATTTACCCAGGTGGGCTCAGACACGGATCTGCCACTGGGAGCAGCCAGCAGCAATACAGGCACTGTCCAAATGCCCCGGCGTTGCCACAGGGCTGTAGCTGGTGGTACCACTTTCCTTGTAGGTACCCTGCAGTCAAACCAGCCCAGGTGGCTGCCAGGCAGAGGAGCCGGTGGTGCGCCTACGCAAGGAAACACCTCCTGTTCATTTATACTGTGTTTCAGCAAGCAGGACTTTGTGCTCACTCGCTGAGACTAAACAGGATCGCGACACCTCATTCACACCAGCAGCATCTCCTCATCCAGCGTCACCCTCACCACAGCCCCTCTGGGTTAACCACACCAGCTAAAAAGGGTGATGGTCTGGAGTGAGAGGACATCTCCCAAAACGGAAAGCAGGCGCCGGTGCTTGTGCTTGTGCGGAACCAGGATGGAACAAATAACAAACACTCTGAAAGAAACCAGAGATGACCGCAGGAAAAGGAAAACATCAAGCAAGAGCCAGAAACTTTGCAAAGGAGTGAAAACATCTGGAAGATTTCTTGCTTGGCATCAGGTTCCCGGGTACAGAGCGCCTGGGCTGGCGCCGGAGCCCCGCTAGCCGCTCCTGCCGGGGGTGCAGCGAAGGGCGCCAGCGCCCGGCACGGACCAGCAGCTTTTCAGGGAAGGGAGCAACATGGAAGCACTCGGCCGCTACGGAAATAACGAAAAGGGGTGCTGCAGGGGTGGAGGACACGCTCGGGCCGTGCTGAGAGAGGACTCAAGGGGCGGCAGAGGCCGGGGCCAGCGGCGGGTGGCTGGGACGGGACGGGACGGGACGGGACGGGACGGGCTCGGCGGGTCGGCGAGGGGCGGCGGCAGAGGCCGGAGGCGCCGCCCGGTGCCGGGCGCCGTCGGGGGCCGCTCGGCGAGGC